>NW_005842184.1:1518597-1521558 GCF_000455745.1 Alligator sinensis | reverse complement strand
AAGGGATCTTGGAGTCCTAGTGGACTCCAAGATGAACATGAGTCGGCAGTGTGACGAAGCCATCAGAAAAGCCAATAGCACTTTATCGTGCATCAGCAGATGCATGACGAACAGATCCAAGGAGGTGATACTTCCCCTCTATCGGGCGCTGGTCAGACCGCAGTTGGAGTACTGCGTGCAGTTTTGGGCGCCGCACTTCAAAAGGATGTGGATAACCTGGAGAGGGTCCAGATGGAGAGGGTCCAGAGAAGGGCCACTCATATGGTTAAGGGCCTGCAGACCAAGCCCTACGAGGAGAGACTAGAGAAACTGGCCCTCTTCAGCCTCCGCAAGAGAAGGTTGAGAGGCGACCTTGTGGCTGCCTATAAGTTTATTATTGGGGCACAGAAGGGAATTGGTGAGGATTTATTCACCAAGGCGCCCCCGGGGGTTACAAGAAATAATGGTCACAAGCTAGCAGAGAGCAGATTTAGACTGGACATTAGGAAGAACTTCTTCACAGTTCGAGTGGCCAAGGTCTGGAACGGGATCCCAAGGGAGGTGGTGCTCTCCCCTACCCTGGGCGTCTTCAAGAGGAGGTTGGATATGCATCTGGCTGGGGTCATCTAGACCCAGCACTATTTCCTGCCTATGCAGGGGGTCGGACTTGATGATCTATTGAGGTCCCTTCTGACCCTAACATCTATGAATCTATGAATATATGAGCCCAGTATTCATTCATGCCCAGGGCAGAGGATTGGACTTGATAATCTATTTAGGACCCTTCCGACCCTACTTCTATGAATCTATGAAGATGTCTACTGGCACAGGCATGTTTGCTGGACTGTGAAGAGCTGCTGTGGTCACTGCTGGGTGCAGTTTGTTAACAGAAACCCTTAGCTTAGGTACGGTTCTCCTGGCCACCTTGTGCTGTTATGCACTGGTTTATGAATGAAGGTGGACCAGCATGGGTACATAGAGAATCACAGAATCATAGAAAATGAGGTTGTGAAGGGAGCTCAGGAAGACACATCTAGTCCAACCCCCTGCTCAAAACAGAACCAGACCCAACTACATCATCCCATCCAGGGTTATAACTAGCTGAGTCTCAAAAACCTCCAAGGATGAAGACGCCACCACCTCTCTGGATAATCCATTCCAGTGCTTCACAACTCTCCTAGTGAGAAAGTTTATCCTACTATCCAACCTCAACTTTCCTTGCTGCAACTTGAGCCCATTGCTCCTTGTCCTGTCATCTGCCCCCACTGAGAACAGTCCAGCTCCAAAACAACAAGGGGGAATGCATTACTGGACCTGGTACTGGCAATGGGGGAGGACATGGTAGGGGACCTATAGATCAGCGGTCACCTGGGGGACAGTGACCACCAAATAATAGAATTCACCATAAGGCATCGAGTGGGAAAGGTAACTAGTAGGGTGGAAGTAGTAGACTTTAGGAAGGCTGACTTCAATGAGCTCAGGCATTTCATCAATGATGCACTGCAGAGTAAGAGATTTGTTGAGACGGGAGCCCAGGAAGAGTGGCTGTGCCTTAAGGAAGCGTTCCTTCGGGCACAGAGGGAGATGATTCTGACACGGGGGAAAAAGGGGAAAGGGGCCAAAAGGCTTCCTTGGCTGACCAGAGAAATTCAGAGCAGCCTAAGACCAAAAAGGGGGGCATATAAGCAGTGGAAACAGGGAGAAATTACTAAAGAGGAATATGTCTCCTCAGCTCGTAGTTGTAAGGAGGCAGTTAGAAAGGCCAAAGCTACCATGGAGCTGAGGATGGCATCCCAAGATAAGGATAACAAAAAAATGTTTTTCAGATATATGGGGAGTAAAAGGAAGGCCCAGGGCGGTATAGGACCACTATTGAACAGGCAAAAGCAATTGGTGACAGACAGGGGGGACAAGACTGAGCTCCTCAATGAGTTCTTTGCCTCAGTGTTCCTAAGCGAGGGGCAAGACCAGTCTCACAATGGGATAATAGAGAGACAACAGCAGGGCACCAGACTAACAAGTGTTGACCCTGAGATGGTGCAGAGTCACTTGGAAGAACTGGATGCCTTTAAGTCGGCAGGCCCGGATGAGCTCCATCCGAGGGTGCTGAAGGCACTGGCCGACATCATTGCAGAGCCACTGGTGGGAATATTTGAGCACTCATGGCGCACAGGCCAGGTCCTGGAGGACTGGAAAAGGGCCAATTTGATCCCTATTTTCAAGAAGGGGTGGAAGGAGGATCCAGGCAACTATAGGCCAGTCAGTCTCACCTCCGTCCTTGGTAAAATCTTTGAATAGATTATTAAGGCTCATATATGTGAGAGCCCGGCAGGAAAAATTATGCTGAGGGGAAACCAGCACGGGTTCATAGCAGGTAGATCAGGCCTGACTAATCCAGTCTCTTTTTATGACCAGGTTACAAAACACCTGGACGCAGGAGTAGGGGTAAACATCATTTACTTAGACTTCAGGAAGGCCTTCGATATGGTATCCCACCGCATACTGGTGAGCAAGTTAAGAGGCTGTGACTCAGAAGTTTACACAGTCCAGTGGGTGGCGAATTGGCTGGAGGGTCGCACCCAGAGAGTGGTGGTGGATGGGTCGGTATCGACCTGGAAGGGTGTGGGCAGTGGGGTCCCGCAGGGCTTGGTCCTGGGACCGATACTCTTCAATGTCTTCATCAGCGACTTGGACGAGAAAGTGAAGTGTACTCTGTCCAAGTTTGTGGATGACACAAAATTGTGGGGAGAAGTAGATGCACTGGAGGGCAGGGAACAACTACAGGCAGACCTGGACAGGTTGGACAAATGGGCGGAAAACAACAGAATGCAGTTCAACAAGGAGAAATGCAAAGTGCTGCACCTAGGGAGGAAAAATGTCCAGCATACCTACTGCCTAGGAGCCTAGGAAATGACATGCTTGGAGGCACAGAAGCAGAAAGGGATCTTGGACTCCTAGTGGACTCCAAGATGAACATGAGTC
>NW_005842184.1:1506294-1518275 GCF_000455745.1 Alligator sinensis | reverse complement strand
GTGTGCTCCCCTACCCTGGGTGTCTTCAAGAGGGGGTTTGGATGGGCATCTGGCTGGGGTCATCTGAGCCCACCACTCTTCCCTGCCTATGCAGGGGGTCGGACTCGATGATCTATTGAGGTCCCTTCTGACCCTAACAACTATGTATCTATGAACAAGCAAATTGGACATCACTGTATGTGTACGTTGTATTCAAAGGAGGAGAACTTTCCTGGAATAGAGCAGCAGCAGTCCCACACTAATGGAGCAAGGGTATCGAACTCATTAGGCCCTGCAGGCAGGTGAGGAGTACAGGGTCAGTCTATGGGCTCCTTCATGCCATGTGCAGCATGCCCTGGACCGGTCCTGCATGGTGCACACAATACGTGCCCCAGACTGTGCACAGTTTATGTTGTGTACCACATGTGCTGGAACCAGGCCCGAGCCATACTTGCTGTGTACTGCCATGTACTGGGTAAGACCCCAGATCCATCTTGCCCAGTCTCCTGTCACACAGCAGCAGAGGGTGGAGGCTCGTAGGGAGAGTGAATGGGGTCTTACCAGGGTTTTTCCCCTGTTTCTCTAACACTTGCAGCCTCCAGCATCAGTAGCTCCTGATGCCCCTTTCTTCCAAGCATGTGTCCAGCCCCTTGGTGAATCTGGCTCACGTGCCAGCTTCCCCCACATCTGGTGCAATGAATCCAGCACGTTAACTCCACACTGGGTGAAAAATAACTTATTTTTGTTTGTTTTAACTTACTACTTACTATTTTCATTGTACGACCCCTATCTTTTGTACGGAGAGAGACAGCAAATAATAAATCCCTACTTACTTTCTCTTTGCCAGTGAGTATTTAGTAAACTTTTCTCATGTCCTCCTTCAATTGACTTTTTTCTAACCTGAACAGACCCGGTCTCTTTAGTCTCTCCTCATGTGGAAGTCCTTCCATAGCACTGCTCATCCATGCTGCCCTTCTTTGGACCTCTTCTACTTCTATTTCCTTTGGAGGCATAGAGACCAGAACTAGGCACAGTATTCAAGGTGTGGATGTACTATAGATGTGTCATGATGATACTTTCCATTGGTTAACAATTTCCTTCTTAATAATCCCCAACATTTTGTTTGTCTTTTTGATGACTGCTGAGCATTGGGTTGATGTTTTTAGTGAATGCTTCTGTCAAGGTGTAAGGCCTAGGCCCCCTCCTGCCTGGCATCTTCCCAGTGAATGATGCCAAGATGTGGAAGGGATGATGCTAACCCATGCCTGCTGCCTTGTACTCTTCACCTGCATTTTGCTGCAGAACACCACAAACGGGAGAGTCCTGTGGCATCTTCTCCATCTGGGTGCTGCTTTCTCCGTTTGCCTCTCTCCAGGGCTGGAAGTACCTCTCTGGGCTCTGTTGCCACCCATTCAGATTGAGCACCGGCTCTGGAAGTGCAACATGGTGTTCACGTCATCAGCAGTGTTCCCTGTTCTGCTTTCGGTAAGTCAAAGAGAAGGGTCACCTTTGGGCTTTCCTCCATTCCTGGGGTCTCTCCTTCCACAACCTCCCAGGTCTCTTTCCTGTGTGGTAACATCTCATGTAGAGCCCATCATAGTGTAGGGATAATTTGGGTTATTTTTGTCCCTGATGCAGCAATTTACACTTATCTGCATTTAATGGTAGCTGCCATGTAGTTGTCCATTCAGTGCTTATTGCCTCTGAAACTCTGCCATGCAACCCTGCTGGCTTTCTTCTGGTTGGCTGTCCATTTTACTTGATTTGTGGGGTGCATTTGGTGTAGTCTCCTCATTTTTAAAGTTAAAGGCCACTGGGGTAGATTTTCTAATCTCCCCTCCTACATGGAAGTCAGACCCAATTGCACGGTGGTCACTATTGCCAAATGGCTCCTTTATGCACTTACCCTTTGTGCACCTACCCTGTGCGCTGCTTAGTCCTGGAACCTACAAGAGGAAAGGCCATTCTCGATCTCATCCTGACTGCTGCAGGAAGCATCAAGAAATTGGGTCTCTGCACCCTGGCTTGATGCTAGATTGACCCAGTCTATTTATGTGTAGTTGAAGTCCCCCATTATTACAGCACTTTCTGCTGTCACAGCCTCTCTTAGCTCCCTAAGCATTTCTAGCTTGCTGCTGCCATCTGGGCCTGGAGGTCGATTGTATATCCTGTCATGTCCAGTCATGTTTAATTGGGCCTTGTATCAGGTGGTAATTTCAAGACTAGGACATGGTTACTCCTTAACCAATCACAAAAGTTTTAAGCCTTCTAGCAGTTACAATTCTATTACTGAAGTAGGTCAAATGCAATAAATATATTCACCACCCCAAGATTTAACGAACTTGACGTCACTGCGCAGCCAGGCTGTGAGGTCTTGTCCAGGGCGCCCGGCTCGTCTGTCTGAGTTCTGAACCTTGGATCACCGTCTGCATCTTACAGGAGTAGGGTCCGAAGGGTATGCTCCCTTGCCTCTCTATATACCATAATGTTGCATTTCTTAATACATAATATTCATTAGGAGGAAGGCTTAAGATAATTGTAAGAATTTTGCTTCTGTTTGCCAAATATGGTTATCCTTAACTGGCATCTTCTATTCCGAGGTCACCTTTTCACTCTTAGGTGGGGGTAGGCTTTACTCTGACTGTTCCTCTTTTGCCCAGACTATCTTTATTCAATTTAGTTAGCCAACCTCCAGATTCCTCAAGTCAGGGACAGTATTTTTCCATCTGCTCCTTTTCAGCGAGTGCAAATCTCAACCATAATTCAAGCTAAGCATGCATCTTAAGCTAAGCACAAAGGTTAAAATGCAGGCCTGAGGACCTGTGGGTCCCAACAATCCCCAGACATCTTTTTTCCATTGAATCCTGGGATTTCTATCCACAATGGTTCTATAGTCTCTCTCTTATCATTTAAAAAAAATCTAACCTATGTGATTCAATGCAGTCTTTGAAACATGGGGGAATGAGTAGTATCAATGGGAAACTGTGATACCAGGGATGATCGAGTATGTCATACTGGTCGGGAGTGACAACATCAGAGACATCTATGACATCAATATTATTATTTATTTACTGATGAGCATTCATGGTCCCCCACCTTTGATCTTAGTCTTCTAGCATTAGTATAGAAGTGTTTGAATTTTTATTGTTGACTGGTTGGTTACTTCTCTGTGATCTTTTATTCATTAAAGGAATTTGCTTGTGCTTGTCTTCACCCTGTTTCTTATCCCTATCATTTTATGGTTTCACTTTTATAGGGTTCAGAGATTCACAGATGCTCGGGTCGGAAGGGACCTCAACAAATTGAGTCTGATCCCCTGCCCCAGGCAGGAAACAGCGCAGGGGTCAGATGCTCCCAGCCAGGTGCTTATCCAGCCTTCTCTTAAAGACCCCCAGGGTAGGGGAGAGCACCAACTCTCTTGGGAGCCCAGTCCAAATTTTGGCCACCCTTACTGTGAAGAAGTTTTTTCAGGTTATCTAGCCTAAATCTGCTCTCTGTCAGGTTGTGACCATTGTTCCTTGTTACCCCAAGAGGTGCCCTGGTGAACAGAGCATCTCCGATCCCTTCTGCGTCCCCATAATGAATTTGTAAGTGACCACAAGATCACTTCTCAGCCTTCTCTTGTGGACGCTGAAGAGGTCCAGGTCCCTCAGTCTCTCCTCGGAGGGCTTGTCCTGTAAGCCCCTGACCATACGAGTGGTCTCCTCTGGACCCTTTTGAGTTTATCCACTTCCTTCATGAAGTGCGACGCCCAAAACTGGACGCAGTACTCCAACTGCAGTCTGACCAATGCCGCAGAGAGGGGAAGTATTACCTCCTTGGACCTATTCATCATACATCTACCAATGCATAATAAAGTGTGGCTAGCTTTGCTGATGATTTAATCACACTGATGAATTGATCCACTATGACTCTGAGATCCCTTTCTGCTGCTGTGCGGCTGAGAGGGTCACTTTGCAGCCAGTTGATGTGCTGGATATTTTTGCACACTACGTGCAGCACTCTGCACTTGTCCTTGTTGTGCTGCATCCTATTGTGTTCTGCCCACTTACCCAAACTGTCCAGGTCTGCCTGCAATTGTCCCCTACTCTCCGGAGTGTGCACTGCACCCCACAATTTAGTATCATCCCCAAACTTGGACAGAGTACACTTCACCCCCATATCCAAGTCACTGATGAAGACATTGAAGACTACAGGTTCAAGGGCCGAGCCCTGCGGGACCCCACCGCCCACATCCTTCCAGGTTGATACCAACCCGTCTACTACTACCTACCCCTCCAGTACTGGGCACCACACTTCAGGAGGGATGTGGCCAGCCTGGAGAGGAGGAGGCCACCCACTTGGTGAGAAGGCAAGGGACCTGAACCTGTTCAGCCTCAGCAAGAGGAGGCTGGGGGCGGACCTGGTGGCTGCCTACAAGCTCATCGGGTGGATCAACAGCAAATAGGCAGAGCCCTTTTCTCCCCAGCACCACCTAGGGTGACGAGGAACAATGGTCATAAGCTGATGGAGAATAGGTTTAGGTTAGAGATCAGAAGGCAATATTTTACAGTTAGGGTGGCCAAAATCTGGAACCAACTTTGGTTGGCCCTCGCCCCTACCTTGGGCATATTCGAGAGGAGGTTGGACGATCACCTGTCTGGGGTCTTGTGAACCCAGCATTCGTCCCTGCCTGTGGCAGGGGGTCAGGCGAGAGGATCTGTTCAGGTCCCCCCTGACCCTAGCTACTATGAAACTATGAACTACCACGCTCTGGATGCAACCCCCAGGCCAATTAGCCACCCACTGGACTGTGTGATCATCTAAGTCACAGCCTCTTACTTTTGTTTATGAGAATGAATAAAAAAGGGTGTGTCAATGTGAACTGTGTGCTGTTCTGCACCTGCCAGCTTTCTCAGACACTTCTACTGTAGAGCAAGTCAGACGTGGACAGGCCTTACATCAGGTTTCTGTGGTTGTCACCAATGGCTGTGTAAGCATTTCTTCATCCTCTGATATGGTACCTTTGCTTGCCCAGCTGGGAGTCATTGAATGGTGCACAGTGACCCGAGTGATGCTTTTTTTTTCATTAGGTGGGACACAGCCAATGTGTAGGAGTAGCCCTCCTGCAGGGGGTTGGGCCAGGTGACATTGAGGTCCCTTCCAAGTCCATGGTTGTGTGCGACGGTGGCACCTTTAAACCTTTTTAATTTGCAGATGGGGTTTAGCTGTATCCTGTGTTCTGTCCGTGTGTGTATATGACAGTATCCATAGTGTATCCATGGCACAGCTATGAAGACAGCTATAATTCTTTCTAGAAACTGAAAGCTACTTGCTCCACTTATTAACCCCCCCCCCCAAAAAAAAAACAAAACAAAACAAAACAAAACAGTAAAAAGAAATCTCCACTTGAGGGCTTCTGCTAATAACAGGGACAGCCCCAGGAGGCCTTCTGTGAAACCAAAGATTAGGTTTAGCTTGTGGTGGATTGGGCAATGCAGAGAACAGCTGCTGTCGAGATTGTCACAGGAAGGGGATGTGTTCCCTTCTGTGTGTAGGCTCCACCTGCCAAGAGCAGCCGTAGACATCTTGCCAGAAGGACCCGTCTTTGTAGTAATCCAAAACAATAAAGCAGGAAAGAAGAGAAGCAAAGCCTCTGTGGGCAAACTCGTTGTCACAGCCTCCTCTGTAACAGGTGGCACCCACACACAAAAGGCAGCTGTCTCTGAGACTTGCATGCAGGGATACAGAAGACAGAAAAACAATCACAAAAGCAGCCGCCTATGTCTGCTGCTTCTCTGGCTTGGAGCAAAGCCTGCGAGAATGGGTTTGGTTTCTGGGACTGGAATGAGGAACTCCTTTTAGGTCGGCCTACCTGCTCTGCACAGCATTTACACCTCCATGCATTTAGCTGCCTGCATTTAATCCCACCCTGGTTTGCTGTTGTCTTTTGCAACTTACTTGATTGTTCTAGCAAAAGCAGGCTGTCTTCAGCAGTCTTCCTCAAGTGACTAACCACAGTCAGGAGAGTAGGGGCTGCAAGACCTCATTAAGGTGAGTGATACCAACATGCCTTCTCCATAAACCCAGCTGGTGAGTCAGTTGTAAAAGTTTGCTGCTAAATCATCTCCTAATCCTTCATATTACAGGATAGATTTTGATGGGCACAAATGTTCTGGGTTAAGGAACTATTTATTAAGCATAGAACTTGAATTCTTCTCTATAACAAGTACAGAGCAATAATGCTGGTTCTTACAGGGAGATTTAAACTGCCAACAATACAATCCAGATCAGAGAGATCAAAGTTTAAATATCTGATGCACTTTGAGGGATGCACATTGCAAAATGGCTTAAAGAAAATAATGTGGTAAAATAGCCATGTGAAGAGTACATACAAATAACAATTGTCCAAAAAAGCCCTTCATAAAGCATCACCAGGAGTGAGCGATAACTCTCCACAGGAAAATAAGAGACGTGCTGAGATTATAGTAACTACCCGGAAACAAGGAATGAAATAAAATGAATAAAGCTGGAAGATCAGGGATGGGGAGACAAAAATGTTGTGTTTGCGGGATAAGGCAGCCAAACAAGCTAAAAAAAACTTTGTAAAAAGTAATACCAGAGAACTCAGGAGTAATCGGTGCTATGCTGAGGTGTGAAGTTGCACTCAATAATCCCTTCTTTTGAAGTCAAGGGAGAGTAATTATTTGAGCTGAAGGAAACATATTTGCTGACACCAGTTTTTCATCAGAATATTCTCCTTTGTCTATGCCAAACTGCTTTTTGTGGAGATGCATCAGTTGTGACAAACCCAAAGATACTGATACAAAAATTCGGATTGGACTCGATGGTTATTTTCAGCCGTTTTATAAAGCCAGTGGAAAACTGCAGTAGAGGTTTCTTCCGTTGGAGCATTTCCAAGCTTTTCATCCTCATGGGACATACCCTTCCATGTGATAAGAGTTGGTGTGCAGTGCACCATCACCCACAGGGACTGTGCGTGCTACACATCTGCCCCGCAAGGATAACCTGGAGTTTCCTAGCACAAGCATTGGGGCTGAAGAGAGGGTTATTGTAGTGACCCTCCTGAGGCGGAGGAAACCATCTGGTTTGAATTCAGAAGTGATGGAAGCCAAAAAAGGGAACATTCTGGTAAAAGTGGGACTAGATGGTCAGGCTGGAGAGAAACTGGCCTTAAAATTGACTGTAAAAGGTGACAGGGACGAGGAAGAGAAGCCTGAGGAATGGAGGCCAGGAGAGAGAGCCTGTATTTGGGAAGGGAGAAGGAATGGGGTGAAATTAGCTATTCTTGGAAGATTCGGAAGAGTTCCTGCCCAGGAGTGGGGAACCCAGTGTCCCTGGATCTTCCCACCCCACTGCTGTCAGCAAAACTCTGTGAAATCCCTGAGAAAAACGCCCCTTGAGGGTTATTTTTTCCTTCTTTTTAAACTTCACCCATTCCCCTACTTGAAAAAAACTTAAAAAAAAAAAAAAAATATATATATATATAAAATCTGCCACGTAACCTCTCTGCCCCTCAGGTCCTAGCCTGCTTACCTGTCCAGTCCTTTGTCTCCTCAGTGTGTGTCTTGTCTAATTAGTCTGGTAGGTCTTTCCAGGCAAGGACTTCTTATTAAATATGAACATACACCGGTTAGCACAACTGGGGCCTCCACGTACTCCTTTAATTCAACTAATAAATAATGCAGGGAGTGACAGCTAGCTCAGAGCTGCTCTGTTAAGATTAAGGCAATGGCTTGTACCCTTTCTGATATCCCAGTGCTTATTAAAACAGAATGTGCCATATTATTCTGGAGGGATGTTTTATCCATTACTACAAACCCTATTGTGAGGATGAGATGCACCGGAAAGGAATAATGCCTTAGTGTGCCTCACCTAAGACCTCAGCTGAGATTGCTTCTTTAAGTATTGAGTAAGCTAATTGGTTCAGCAAGGAAAAAATCACAAAAATCTCTGCCATTCAGATTCTACAATGTGTACACCATCATTTGCTACAGCTTTCTCATGGAAAGAGTAGGATAAAAATATAACTACTACTTTTTTTTTTTAACTTTCTTTTCCTTTTTTGCATCTGTCACTTGCATTTGGAGCTATGATCAGCTTTCAGTTGGCAGTCGCATCGTGGTGCAGTGCGATGTGACAGATGCAATGTGGCACAACATGACAAGTCAGCGGAGGAGACTGGAACAAGAGTTTTCTGAAACGGTGATTTGGAGAACTGATCGGTTACTTCAGTGAAGCCGCTGCTTAAAAATTAAACAAGCTTGATTATCCTCAAGTAAATTTGAGACCAGGGGAGAGTGATGCTGAGGCTTTTACAGAATTTGTAGGCATTTGTTACAGCAGGATTTCAGGGGGTAATGGTTTTCCATCTGAACTGGCAACAACGCCTACTGTTCTATATAGTAAATGTGTAGCTAATACAGAGAGCCTCTGGCAACCCACCAAAAGCATAAACAATAAAAACATGCCCAAAACCATCCGTTCTAATTCTCACCTCAAATTCTAGCATAGGAGCTGAAAATAAAAATGACCAGGACTGTTTCCATTAGCCTGCGTGCATGCCGATGCCTGATGAACTGCAACACGCCAACCCCTATTCAAGCAGTCTCACTGGTGCATGCAAAACACTCGAAATGATACCCACATTGGTCCCGGTGACATCACCAGTTCTGGGTGCAAATCTCTGAGCTTGCATGTGAAATGGTGGTGACGGCTGCTCAGAGGTTGCTGCCAGTAGCAAAATACTGTCCTCAGTAAATCCAGCCGTAGAAGCTGTGGGGAGAAGAACCTTTCCCAATGCAAGGAGTGCCCCCCCCCCCCAATCCCTGTCCTAAACAGTAACAACCCTGGAGACTTGCATTCTCCCAAAGCAGCCCCCTTCCCCTCTCCCCATGGAAAGCTGGCACAATTGCACCGTAAAGGGGAGACATCTTCCTCTTGTCTGCTGGCCGTTCCCCCATCCAGTCAAGCCTCTTTTCAGGCTTCTCTTTATGTGCCCCAAAGTATGTGTTCATGTAACAGTAAACTGTGGCCCTTAAGATAATGTTTTTATGTGCTAAACAGTAAGCCATCAACTAAAAATCTGTGTGATAGTTACGCTGCATTAGCTTTTTATACCTCAAGAGCTCAGCTTTTTTTTTTTTTTTTTTAATTTAGTTTTCATCCTCAGCCAAAAGCACTGATCCACATTACAGACTAATAGTCTGCACAATTTTATCTTCCAAACAGAAACTTGTTTTGAGTTATAGGAGCATAAAAGACATATAGCTGACAAATGGAGAGAGACTCTTAGGATGGCAATATTGACAGTCCCTGAAGGTTAGAAGAACAAGCTGGTGCAGCTATAATATTTTTAATGAAAATGCTATGTTAAAGTTAACTCCACGTGTGCTGTCCAGCAGAACAAAGTGCTCGTGAAAAGGCACAGGCTAGTTAAGCATGTAAGAAATATCATATGCAAAAACTCTTTAGAAATACAGCTGTTCTACAAGAGTATTATGTTTATAACAAGAGCTGCAGCTGGCAGCTCGCATTGCTCATAGCGCACATTAGAGCTGTCCATCTGCTGGCTGCTGAAGTCACAGTTGACTGCTCATCTGTAATAGAATATCTTTCCCACTGTTCTGCATAATAGCACATGCTAATAACCCAGGAATCGCTCGCTGGGTTTGTTTTATCTGCATTTGTTGTTTGGAACCACAGCTCAAAGCACTATTCCTTCAGTAGGTCATTTCTGATCTTATTTCACAAGTCTTTGAAAGATTTGGATTAGTATCTGCAGTCTTTGTGATAGGGGGGAAAAAGTTATCATTAACACTCACAATCAAGATAAGCCAGAGAGCGCCAAATTGTGGTGGAAGGGATCTTAAACTTAGAGAAAAAACCTTCCTTTGATTAAGCTGTGCATTTATTTTTATGCTAAGAATTAATTTGCCGGTAGTTTCATTGTGTAACATAGATTCCCCAGTGCTTCTACCTTTTCCCTATTATCACTTGATTTTTCTTTCCTGAGGATGACTATTTCTGTCCTCTGGACTGCTGCCTCTCATCATTTGTCACACTAAACCTCACCCACACAGCTAGGCTCCACGGCCTCCTCTCCAGTTGTGCACATTTGCTTTGCTACAGTGGGACTGAGCTAGCTGGGGGCAGACCAAGCTACGGTGATATTTATGGCATGTGCAACTGAGTGGGAAGTGGGTGCCATCATCATGCCAGAGATCCATAAGAGGCTCATAATGAAGGGAGATTTTTTGAATGCCATTAAGAGCAGGGCCACAGCGTAACAGTGGTTGGAAATGGAGTGGTAGAAGAAATGATCACAGTAGAAGTATAGTCTAGTGTATAGAAATAGATATATTGCCTTGTATTATTTGTGTGTGTGTGAATGTAGTAGTGGAACTGCACATACATTTATATTTATATATGAATTTGACTTTTTAAATTGCAAGATAATACTAAGCAAATGATTGAATAATTCAATTAACAGTAGATGCTGACAAAGGATTATTTAAATAGTTCTAAAATAATTATTTTGAGTTCATCATATACTTATCACATAGCAAAATAATAACTGTATGTGTATTATTTGTGAATGCATTTTTTGAAAATGTGTATATTTAAGGAGTGAATCTATTAAAAGAAATCTAGTTCTAGCCTGTCACTATAAAACATAGCAATGCTATAATGAAAGTAGGGATAAATGGGGCCACAAGCCTGTGGGTGGACAGCTTGGGATAAGTAAGCCTCTCTTAAAACCTAGTGAGTAGAAAATAGGTATTTAACATTAACATAGTCAGTGTGGGAGTCCTGGTTATGCTAGGCCATTGCTATGCTAAGCTATAGTTAACCTGAGGTGCTACAAAGGAGGTTGGGAGTTGCAGGCTTCACTGACCACTGAACGGCCTGTGAAAGGAGGCAGTAAGCAAAAACCCTGATTCAAGGAGAATACAAAAAAAAAAAGCAGTAGTTGAAGAACTTGAGAAGTGCTTCCAAAGTAAGAGCTTGCTTGTGGAGCAGAGACCACAGAGGCAAGCTGCGGGCAGTGGTGAGCAGTAGATGCCTGACCTTTGCAGGGGTGAGATACAGGTGCCCCGGACCAGGAAGAGATGGGCTGTAGGTGTCCATCCTTGACTAGAAGGGGCATCTGAACACAGAGAGCAATAAGAGTTGATGCAGGACAGGGGCGTCTCAGCTACAAACACGGGGCTGAAAGACTTGCCTCATGCAGTGGCTTTGGGGAGCGGGGGCTGTATGTACCATGGTTTGGGGACACTTTTGCTGGGTTGGGCTGCTTGCTATGCAGACCCACTAGCAGACTGTCCTCAGAGACGATAAACCTCTCTGAGCTTTCACCACCGAACACAAATTTGAGTAATTCCTTCTGCACTGCACCCAGGCTCCAGGAGGCTGCTGGCAGGCAAAGGCCACAGAGAGCGCACACACAGACCGGAGCCGCCCGAGCAGCAGGCAGGAAGCCATCCAGGAACACCCCGCACACATGCCTCGGAACAAGTCATCGTCAACCGCGCACCAGCACAGGACAGGCAATTTCCTGAAAACAGGGAATTTGGGGAATTTTGATTACTGTAAAGTTCCTGCCATAGCTTAACCACATTTTTTTTTTCATAGCAATGGTTTCAAATTGCAGCAGGGGAAATTTAGTTTGGAGATTGGGAAGAACTGTCTAGCAGGGTGGCCAAGCTTTGGAGCAGGCTCCCCAGACAAGTTGCGGAATCCCTATCCTTGGACGTGTTCAAAAGCAGGTTGGACAGACATTGGTCTAGGGTAGTTTATATGGGGATGACCCAATCCTGAGCAGGGGGCTGGGCTAAATAGAATATCTTGAGGTTCATCCCCCTTATTATTCAATGTTGCTATGATACCTCTGAATCTCATCACTTCCAGTTCTTCCTGTTCACTTTCATAGATTCATAGATGTTAGGGTTGGAAGGGACCTCAATAGATCATCGAGTCCGACCCCCTGCATAGGCAGGAAA
>NW_005842184.1:1470111-1504257 GCF_000455745.1 Alligator sinensis | reverse complement strand
AGGTCCCCTACCATGTCATCCCCCGTTGCCAATACCAGATCCAGTATGGCATTCCCCCTAGTGGGACCGTGTACCTCCTGCGTCAGGTGGAGGTCCTGTACACAGGTTAGAAACCTGCGTGAGCAGTGGGACTTTGCTGTCTGTGACTCCCAGCAGATGTCCGGGTAGTTTAGGTCCCCCATGACTACTGCCTCTTTAGCTTTTATGGTCTCCGAGAGTTGCCTCAGGAGCCCCGAATCTCTTTCTTCCCCTTGATGTGGGGGTCTGTAGCAGACCCCTACCACCAAATCCCTTTCTCCTTGCCCCCCATGTAGCCTAACCAACAATCCTTCTACCTCCTCATCCTTGGATTCTGTCTTGATGAGGGTTGACGTATATTGCTCAGTGACATAGAGCGCAACCCCTCCCCCTTTCTTCCCCACCCTGTCCTTTCTGTACAATCTATAGCCCTCAATATGGACTGCCCAGTCGTGGGATGAATCCCACTTGCTTCCTATTGCTTATCTTATGTATTCATCATTTCCTCCCAGACTTCCAATGGAAATGGTGACAACAGTTCTTTTATTATGCAACAAAAACCTGGAGAAAGTACTGAGAAATAGAGCTAGGGACGGCATTAATATGTGAAGGAGTTAGCAGCCGGTAAGAGGGAAAAATAATGACAGTCACAAAATGGGCTCAGCACCTACTTGTCAGCCAGGTGACACCTTTGGGTTCCTGATTAGGCATTGGGGGACTATGGTTGGAAAGGGAAGACATGTTTATACAGAGAAATATGTACCCTGTTGCCAGCTCCAGAACTGATCTTAATTTGGGACAGTCTCTCTGTGTAGAGACAATAGCAGTTAGCAAGTGCGATGAAAACACATGTACTGAACAAACCATGTCAGTGCCTCCGGGAGCTGTTCTGTATCATTCACCAGCACTGCCAGAGCGTTGTAGCTTTTACCCATGTTTCCTTCCAACAATAAAATACATTCTCAGCTAGTGGTCGGGAGCAGAGAGTCACACAGGTGTTTAAAATAGCTTTAAAACCCAAAGAATACAGCTCTTGAGAGAGTTAATCTTTAGATTCAAGATACTGCTCCTTCCATTTGTACATGCACTGGCTCTTATAAACCAAATTCCCTCTGAAAAACTGAATGAAAACCTGAAAATAATATTTGTAAAACTTTTACCAAAGGAGAAGCCACAGGTTTTGTTCCCAGCACATAGCAATAATCCTGCATGCAAGCATGTTGTCTGCTTATTAATTCATTGAGTTTTAAATAAATACAGGGTGCATCTACACAAGATGCTTTACTGCAGAGCTGGCTAATTAGCTCTGCAGCAAAGCATCACTGTCTACACATGTAGCACTATTAGACCTCAGTAAACTAATTAACTCCGCTGAAGCATAATACTGCCTGACAAAAGTACCATCCTACACCAGAGTAGTTACTTGTGACAAAATGCATATGTAGACAGTGATGGGATTGGCTAGGTGTTGCAGGCTGCTTACAGGTCCCATAGAGGGATCTCTTCCTCTCTCTTTGTATGTGTGTGATTACTTCTGCTTCAGAAACTCTTGTGCCATGCCTTGATGGGAGAAAATAAACATATCACAAAGAAGAGGTCACCGATGCACATATAATGACAGGTATTCCATCTTGGAGTTATTGCTGCAGGGCTCCGCCACCCCTCATACCTTGTCCTTGCCCAGCCAGTCTTGATCTTAACTTTCTATTCCCTGGTGATGGTCTGCATGCTCTACCTAGCTTATCTCTTCCATGGGGTTGTTTGGCCATCAAACTGATTATTATCAATCAATAATGACTTTGTAGGGTGTCAGGGCTAGCCTGACAGTATCATAGCCACCACACCATATAATCCCTTTCAAATGCTTTTTGATCTCCCTCTCAAAAGCAGTTAGATTGCCTTCCCTACTGGACAGTTGTCCCAGAACCTCACTGCCAGGTGGCGGTTATCCACCTCACTACAGGTGGATAAACACCAATGAAAACCCACTAGACAACTACTACATAACCAGCAGGTTAGGGCACCCTGGGGAATTGACTCCTACCCAAGCTCTGGAATGGTGTCCACCTGGGAGCACAAAGAAGCCTAGGGCTTCCAATGGGGCACTTATATGTCTCTACACCAATGCCAGGAGCTTGGGGAGCAAACAGGGGGAACTGATCCTCCTGCTAAGCAAGAAAGACTAAGCTCTCATAGGGATAACAGAGACCCAGTGGGACTCCTACTATGACTGGGCCACACATATAGATGGCTATACGCTGTACAGGAGAGATCGTGTAGAGAAAAGGGGTGGGGGTATAGCTCTCTATGTTAAGGAAAGCTACACGTCCCTGCAAATTGACACTGGCACCCAGAGAAGATGACTGGAGTCCCTCTGAATTAAAATATGTGGGGAACATGGCACAGGGGACATCAAGGTAGGAGTCCACTACAGACCTCCTAACCAGAAACAAGAGCTAGATTAGGAATTCTGGAGGGAACTGGCTGAGGCTGCATGCTTTTGATGCATGGTTGCCATGGGAGACTTCAACTACCCGGACATAGTTTCATAGTTTCATAGTTTCAGGGTCGGAAGGGACCTAATAGATCTTCTAGCCCGCCCCCCCGCCAGGGCGGGAGAACAACCCAAAAAAACACAAACAAAACCACTCACCCTAAAAACAAAAACGGGACTCAAATGAGTCCAGCCAGGTAAGTATCCAGCCTCTTCTTAAAGATCCCCAGGGTAGGGGCCAGCACCACCTCCCTTGGAAGTTGGTTCCAGCTCCTAGCCGCCCTGACTGTGAAGTAGTTTTTTCGGATGTCCAATCTGTACCTCCTCTCCATCAACTTGTGCCCATTACTCCTTGTTATGCCAGCGGGGGCTAGGGGAAACAGCGTCTCCCCCAAACCCTTCTGGTTCCCCCTAGTGAGTTTATAGACGGTCACCAGGTCCCCCCTCAGCCTTCTCTTGTGGAGGCTGAATAGGTTCAAGTCCCGCAGTCTCTCACTGTAGGGTCTGCCCTGTTGTCCCCGGATCATGCGGCAAAAGAGACCGTGTCCCACTGTGTTGCCCAGGCTAGGCGGCAGGGGCTATTCACAGGTGCGGTCCCACTACTGATCGGCACGGGAGTTTTGACCTGCTCCGTCTCCGACCTGGGCCGGTTCACCCCTCCTTAGGCAACCTGGTGACCCCCGGCTCCCCCGGGATCGCCATATTGATGCCGAACTTAGTGCGGACACCCGATCGGCATAGCGCACTGCAGCCCAGAACTCCTGAGCTCAAGCGATCCGCCGGCCTCCGCCTCCCAGTCGCGGGATTACAGGCGCGCGCCACCGCGCCCGACATCTCATTGGAAGAGCACGCAGCCAAATTTGATTGGTTGCAAAGCTTCCTCATGTGCTTGGATGAGCTCTACTTGATTCAAAAAGTCTATGGGCTGACAAAAGGTAAAGCATTGCTGGACCTGGTACTGGCCAAAGAGGATGATCTGTTCAGTGACCTAAGAACCGATGGAAAGCTGGGTGACAGTGACCATGAGCTGATCACCTTTACTATCCATCGCAAAGCTGGCAAGTCAGTCAGCAATACAGAAGTCCTCGACTTCAGGAAAGCTGACTTTGACAAGCTCAGGAGACTCGTTGTCGAGGCCCTAAGGGACCATGACTTGAGAGGAAGAGGAGTCCAAGAGAAGTGGTTGCTCCTCAAGGGAGCGATCCTGACAGCACAAGGGTTGTCCACCCCATCTTGAAGGAAGGGTAGCAAAAGGGCACAGCAACCCCCTTGGCTCAGCAGGGAACTCAAGGACCTCCTACACCTAAAAAGAGAGACTTATAAAGGCTGGAAGGCTGGAATAACCACCAGGGAGGAGCACTCAGCACTGTTCCATACCTTCAGGGAATGGACCAGGAAAGCCAAGGCTGCAACCAAGCTCCATCTCGCTTCACATATCAAGGATAATAAAAAGTCCTTTTTCAGATATGTAGGAAGTCGGGGAAAAAAAGCAAGGGTAACATTGGACCCCTGATAAATCAAATGGGACAACTGATAACCGACACTCAGGAAAAAGCCAACCCTCTTAATGGGTATTTCGCGTCAGTCTTTCATCAGCCCAAAGGAACCACCCTGCCTAGCACGACGTGGGACAACCAAGGTGAGGGTGTATTTATACCCAGCATCAGTGTAGACCTTGTAAAGGAACACTCTGAGAGGCTGGGCATCTTCAGCTCAGCTGGTCCTGACAGATTACATCCTAGAGTACTCAAGGAGCTGGCCGATGTCATAGCCTATCAATTGGCAAAAATATTTGAAAACTCATGGCACTCAGGCGAAGTACCTGAAGACTGGAAGAAGACCAATGTGGTACCCATCTTCAAGAAAGGGCGCAAAGTAGAGCCTGGGAATTACAGGCCAATTGGCTTGACCTCAATCCCTGGTAAGATTCTGGAGAAAATTATCAGAGACCCTTCTTGATAAACTGGCTGATGGCAACATCCTGAGGGACAGCCAGCATGGGTTTGTTGTGGGTAGGTCTTGCTTGACCAATCTCATCTCCTTCTAAGACCAGGTGATGTATCACCAGGGCAAGGGAGAAGAGATTGATGTCATATATCTGGACATAAAAAAAAATTTGATCTGGTGTCACATGACCTCCTCATGGAAAAAAATGGCTAAATGTGGCCTCGGCTACACCACAGTCTGATGCCTGGGGAATTGGGTCTGAGGTCGGACCCAGAAAGTGGTAGTTAATGGAAGCGAATCATTATGGTGCTCCGTGACCAGTGGTGTCCCCCAAGGCTCCATCCTTGGACCGGTTCTCTTCAACATCTTTTACAACAATGTGGACATTGGTTTCTGAAGTGCACTTTCCAAGTTTGCCAGTGACTCTAAACTTTGGGGCATACCATCCATACCTGAAGATAAGCTAGTGATCCAGGATGACTTGGATACACTTAGTAAGTGGGCAGATATAACCTGATGACATTCAATACCAAAAAATGCAAGGTATTCCACCTTGGGGGGTCGGAGACTTGGGGGTCATGATTGACCATAAGATGAACATGAGCCTCCAATGTGGTGTCGCAGCTGGTAAGGCAAACAAAACTCTTGCTTGAGAAGCATCTATGGATACAAGCCAATCTCAGGATGTCATCCTCCCACTGTACTCTGCCTTGGTGAGGCTGAAGCTGGAGTACTTTATCCAGTTCTGGGCTCCACAATTCAAAAAGGATGTGGAGAAGCTTGAGAGAGTCCAGAGGAGAGCCACACGCATGATCAGAGGGCAGGAGGGCAGGCCTTATGATGAAAGGCTGAGAGCTATGGGACTCTTTAGCTTGGAAAAGTGCAGGCTCAGGGGTGACCTGGTGCCTCCCTATAAGTACGTAAGGGGTGTTCATCAGGATCTTGGGAAAGTATGTTCACCAGAGCACCCTAAGGGATAACAAGGACCCATGGTCATAAAGTCCTCCATGACTCTTTTTGGCTGGACATGAGTAACCCATGTAGTACTCCAAGAGGTACCCCCTCTCCAATTGAAGGGATCAGAGCAGGTGCACAAGCGCTGTGGGAGGTGTAGGGACCCTCCTCCCCATATAGAGCAGAGCCAGCCCACCAATGGGGACTTAACCATATACCTTTTATTGAGAGAACAGTACTAGGAACATGTCCCCTATACCCCCCTGGTTTATACTGGTTATTACAATGCCCCAAGGAGGCAGGATTCAGTAAAGGTTAGACACTTACAATCATAGACATATTCATCCAGTTGACAAAAGATAGGGTTAACAAAATGTAAAACACAAACAGCAGAACAAACAATACTGGCTGGGGAAATATAAAAAGCAGAAAATAAAAAAAGTCAAATGACAAGGAATATAGGGCCTAGGTACCTGGAGAGGAACACAATGGCCTCCTTCCACTGCAACAAGAATTTCTCCCTGTTAGCTTACTTATCCTAAGCTTTCTGAAGTGGGACTTGAACTTGGATTGCCTATATGGTAAGCAGAAACTACCACACAGCCATCAGTACTGGTACTGCTCTAAGCTGCTCGGGGTCTTGACCTTCCTGGAGCCCCGGCCTCATGTCGTGCTACCTGGCCTCTGATTGGAGGAGCTGGAAGCCGAGCTGGGAACCTCTCGGGTCCCTGCTCAGATCCTTGCTGGAGCTGGGGAGCCTATCCTGCTCACCACAGCCTCTCATGGGGGATCCTGGAGCCCAGCAGGGAGCCTCTCCAGCCGGTCACACGCCGCACTGCTGAGGACCCCAGTGCTGCCTGCAGGTCCCACTCCTTCAGGCTCTTCTGGGGCAACTGCTCCCACCCCACTGGCCCAGCTCTTGCCATCTCTTTGAAGCTCCTTCCTTGTGGTCCCTCTCTGGTCTCCCCCGAGTCAGCTGTGCGGCCCCTTTTATCCACCTCCAGGTGACCCAAGGGGCCAATCAGGGGACATGGAGGGTGAGTCTCTGGGGCCTGATTGGTGAGGAAAGGGAATCCCAAGCCCTCCAATCATCTTTTACCCTTTCAAAACCCCTGAACTAAATCACTACCAGTCAGCCTGTAACATAAGGAAAAACTTCTTTACTGCCTGAGCCCCCTAGACCTGGAATAGACTCCCTCCAGAAGTGGTGCAGGTACCTACTCTGGACTCCTTCAAGAAATGCTTGGATGTTTATCTTGCTGGGTTCCTTTGACCCTAGCTGACTTCCTGCCCCTGGGGCAGGGGGCTGAACTTGACTTCCTTTGTTGCAGTTTAAGACTTTTATCTCTTGTTCTGTCCCCTGTGGCCACTGATAAATATCTAAGACCATCCTCTTTATAACTTCCTTTTAGGTATTTGAAGACTGTTTTCACCTGTACCCTCAGTCTTCCCTTCTCCAGACTAAATAATGCCAGTTCTTCCAACCTGTCCTTGTAAGTCACATTTCCTAAGTCTTTGGCTTCTCAGCTGTTTCCAACCAATGAGCTCCATGTGTATAGTAAGGGAAGTTATCATAGGACTCCAGTATAGGATGTTGCATTTTCTTTTATTGTGTAACCGTGATCTGCCATGCTAGGGGTGGCCTACTACCAATTTTGGATCCTGGGGTGCCAATGGTCTCAGCCTTTCTCCCAGTCCACCAAAGAAATGGTAGCAGCTGAGCAGCAGAGTACTACAATGTATTATACTTCACATTGGTAACACAGCACTTCAAATACATGGACACTCTGACTTAATACCACAATGTTTAGGGTGACAATAACATGCATTTTGCAATCTCTCTAGTGGTCATCAGGGGGGCACAGTCTGGGCTCAGCTGGACTCAGCACGCACAACCCTTCAACTGGGTTTGCAGGCAGCAGCCGAAAAAGGACCCTGGCTTCCGGCACTCTCAAACAGTGCCGGCCCCTGGGACAACCTTAACTCAATGGCAAACAAAAAACAAAGCAACACAGAGACCACCCAACTTTCCAACCCTTCTTCGTCTTTCTACAGCCCTCCAATCACCCCTCTTAGGGTTTCCTCTATCACACAGCTTCCCTGCATGACATTCAGTACCCACGTTCCCTCAGGCCAACTCAAGGTCTCACAGATGGCCAAAGGTGACCCAGGAGTAACTCCCTCTGGTCTCACCTTCCCCCTCATCCCACAGAGGGCTCATGGGTGGCTTGTGAATGGTGCACCTGAAGGGATCAGCCTGTCATATCCTGAAGCCGCAGCTTAGTTCTTCAGAGCTGAGCACTCCCTGGTCCTCCAGACTTCCCCTTGCCAGCTGTGGCTAGCCCACAGGGTAGATCAGCCACATAGCTCCCTCTGCCATCTTCCTGAGTGTGTGTGCCTCCCCCTCCACACCCCCGGCCCACCTCCCCACAGGAAAAAAAATCCTCTTTGTAAGGAGCCCTCCCAGCAAATGAGGAGGCTGGGATTTTTTGTGGGCTTGCTGATAGATCACTTTTGTTTGCCAGCCTCTTCCTGGGACTTCCCTTTTCCAAGATGTCTCCGATGAGGCAGGTTTTTATTTGCCCTTAGCCTGGTGTTCTCAGATGATCAAAATTCACTGCTCCCTATGGTGCCTTAAATGGGATAAATCTACACTGCTGCAAGCCATGTTGTGTCTGGTATGGGGCACTCTTCTTCAAGGTACATGCACTTTAAAGGATGTCACAGTTGATTCATAGATTCATAGACTTTAGGACTGGAAGGGACCTCGGACCTCGGAAGACTTCCTGTCCCAAGTGCAGAAACTCAGCTGGGGTCTCAGGATCCCAGCAAGATAAACGTCTAATTGCCTCTTAAAGGACTTCAGAGTAGGTGCTTGCACCACCTCTGGAGGCAGTCTGTTCCAGGCTTTGGGGACTTGGACAGTAAAGAAGTTCTGCCTTATCTCCAGCCTAAAATGGTCTTGGAGAAGTTTATGACCTTTAGACCTAGTCATCCCATGGGGCGCTCTGGTGAACAGGCATTCCCCCAGGTCCTGATGCACACCCCTTATATACTTATAGGCCACCACCAGGTCCCCCTGAGCCTGTGTTTTTCCAGGCTGAAGAGTCCCCTGGCTCTCAGCCTCTCATCATAACGCCTGTTTTCCTGCCCTCTGATCATGTGTGTGGCTCTCTTCTACACTGTCTCTAGCTTCTCCACATCCTTTTTGAATTGTGGAGCTCAGAATTGGATGCAGTACTCCAGCTGAATTGAATTCTTGTTCTAGTTTTATTTCTATTATTTAATTCCTCGAGGTCCTAAAACCATGGAGAAGTAGGACCAGAAGGGACTTCCCTAGGTCACATCACCCTGTCTGAAGCAGGATCATCCTAATCCAAACCATCTCATACAAATCCATTGTTCAACATCTGACTAAAATTACCCAGGCAACCTTGACACACAACCCCATAGCATACTACCCTAACCTGCCACAGGTAAATCAGGGAGACTATGGTGGTCATTGTTCTTCTGCACGGGTTGTTAAAATACTCTCAAGAGATCCCAGTTAGAGGCCATGCCCTCTGCTACAGATGGAGGGAAAAAACTTTCAGTCTGTACCAAATTTACCATGGGGTAAAATTATTTTCTGACCCTGAATCTGGCAGTTGCTCTGACTCTGAGTGAAGGAGCAGGAAACATTCAGGCTTAAATCCCAGAAGGAGCACTGGCACACCCCCATCAAGGTCTCTGGGCCTTGGCTGCAGCAAGCACCCAATACTCCTGAGGAATCTGACCTGCCTCCCTCTGCCCCCTGCCAAGCATGCACACACACACATGTACCTGTACAAATAGGAGGAGGGGAAATCCCTCCTGGCCCATGCAACAATGACCACCAAAGCCCAGAAGCCTGGGGATGCCCATGGTAGAGATACCCATGGTATAATTATCCTTCTCGTAGCCATGACGAGATCATACCTGACCAATGACTGTTCAGCTTCTTCAACAATGCCAACAATGGAGAATCCACACTTTCCCTAGGCAGTCTAGTCTGCTGCTTCCCTGCTCTAACAGTGAAGTTTTTCCTGATCTCCAATCTAACCCAACTTTGCTGCAACTTCAAGCCATTGGTCTCTGCACCAATAGAGAAAAAGGTGCTTTCCTGCTTCTTGATGGCAGCCCTTCAAGTATGTAAAAGCGGCCATCATGTCCCCTCTTCAGCTCCTTTTCCACAAGCTGAACATGCCCAGCTCCTTCAGCCTCTCCTTGTATGACTCACTTTCCAAGCCCTTGATCATTTCTGTCCCCTGTCTCTGGACCCTGTCCAACTTCTCTAAATCCTCTTTAAAATGTGGAGCTCAGGACCGCACAAAGTATCCAGATGAGGCTCCACCAGTGCCAAGTAGAGAGGCACTATCACCTCCCACATGTTGCACCTAAAAGTCCTATTAATGCAGTCCAAAACTGTATTTGCTTTTTGTGCAGCCATGTCATGCTTCAGACTCGCATTGAATCTGTGATCTAGGCTCCTGAATCCTTCTTTGTAGTGTTGCCATCCAGCCAGTAGTCACCCTTTTTGTACTTGTGCTTCTCATTAAAGCCTCTGTCAGCATTACACTTCATCCTGTTAGCTCCAGCCCAGCTTTCCAACCTATGGAGATCCTTCGGAATTGCATTACTATCCTCCAGTGTATTTTCCATCCTTCTCAGCTTCATGTCTTATTCAAATTTTGATCAGAAAGCTTTCTATTGCAGCATCCAAAATATTAATAAGCACATGGAACAGCACTGGGCCCGGGACAGACCCTTGTGGGACTCCACTCAAAACCTCCCGCCATTTTGACATGG
Source organism: Alligator sinensis (assembly GCF_000455745.1). Lineage (NCBI taxonomy): Eukaryota > Metazoa > Chordata > Crocodylia > Alligatoridae > Alligator > Alligator sinensis. The sequence continues at coordinate 1,494,017 of NW_005842184.1, read as the reverse complement.
ATACATTTATAATTATCCTTCACTTTTAGCTATTGAGTCAGTTGTGTATCCATCTGCCAGGACTTTGTATAGCCCACATTTTTGCTAATTTATGAGGTGGTCAGGTGGGACTTGTTGAAATCCAAATACACAGGACCCCTTCATACACACAACCAGTTATCTTACTGAAGAAGGAGATCATGTAACTTCATCCCATGTGTAATATCCCAATCCTCTTGAATATTGATACATATACTACCTCTGTGCCATCAGTATTTTTTCATCAGCATACTGCAACTCTTTGTACCCAGGGTTCATTAGGGCCAGGTCTTGTCAAACCAACCTGGTGGCCTTCTATGACCAGGTCACCAAGTCCTTGGATGTAGGTGTCGCAGTGGATATAGTCTTTCTGGACTTCAGGAAGACCTTCAACACTGTCTCTCACCCTGTCCTCATTAAAAATCTAGGGGGCTGTGGCGTCAACACCTACACAGTCAAATGGGTTGCTAACTGGCTGGAGGGCCACACCCAGAGTGTGGTGGTGGATGGGTCTTATTCGACTTGGAGCGATGTGGGCAGTGGGGTTCCCCAGGGCTCAGTCCTCGGGCCCGCACTATTCAACATGTTCATCAGTGACTTGGGCGAGGGGGTAGAAAGCACCCTGTTCAAATTTGCAGATGACACTAAGATGTGGGATGAAGTGGGTATGCTAGCAGGAAGGAACAGGCTGCAAGCGGACCTAGACAGGTTATAGGGGTCAGCTGATGAGAACAGGATGGGGTTCAACACTGACAAGTGCAGGGTAATGCACCTGGGGAGGAAGAACAGGCAGCAGACCTACAGGCTGGGGAACTCCCTTCTCACCAGTGTCGAGACAGAAAAGGATCTTGGAGTCATCATTGATGCCACAATGAACATGGGCCGACAAAGTGGGGACGCGATCAAGAAGGCCAATAATACCTTGTCGTGCATCCACAGATGCATCTCGAGCAGGTCCAAGGAGGTGACGCTCCCCTTCTACGCGACACTGGTCAGGCCGCAGTTGGAGTACTGCGTCCAGTTCTGGGTGCCGCACTTCAGGAGGGATGTGGACAGCACGGAGAGGGTCCAAAGGGGGGCCACCCGCATGATCAGGGGTCAGCAGGGCAAGCCCTACGAGGAGAGGCTGAGGGACCTGAACCTGTTCAGCCTCCAAAAGAGAAGGCTGAGAGGGGATCTCGTGGCCTGTTACAAGCAAGTCAGGGGGGACCAGCAGGCATTGGGGGAGTCCCTGTTCCCCCAAGCACTCCTGGAAGTTACAAGAAACAATGGACACAAGCTAGTGGAAAGTAGTTTCAGACTAGACATCAGGAGGCGCTACTTCATTGTCAGGGTGGCTAGGACCTGGAACCAACTTCCAAAAGAAGTGGTGCTGGCTCCTGCCCTGGCGGTCTTTAAGAGGAGGCTGGAGGAACATCTGGCCAGGGTCGTTTGACCCCAGTACTCTTTCCTGCCATGGCAGGGGGTCGGACTAGATGATCTCCTCAGGTCCCTTCCAACCCTACCTACTATAAAACTATGAAACTAATGAGAAAATAAAACAAGAGCGGGCCCAAACTGATCCTTGAAAGACTCCATTCATCCTGCTACTTTCCTTTTCAGAACAACACATTGGTGCACTCCCTCTGGCAACCTGCTGTTGCATTTTGTTCTATTTTCCATTTTTTTCTACTCCTTTAATTATTCTTTCCATCAGGGTCCACCCTTGAACAATACTGAAGTCAGACTAAAAGGTTCAGGGTCCACCCTTGCATACTACTAAAATTAGAGTTAAAGGCCTCTAGTTGCTCCATTCAGCTGTTTCTCCTTTGTAAATATAAGCACTATATTTTCTATTAGAATCAGAAAAGATCAGGGTTGGAGGGGACCTCAGGAGGTCACATCTAGACCAACCCCTTGCTCAAAGCAGGGCTGTCCCCAACTAGATCATCCTAAATTCTCCAGTCATAGGATATTGCAGATGCTTTGAAGATTGATATAAATATCAGTATTATAAATATATATAATACTTGCTACTAAACCAGCAATTTCATGATCCATTTTTTTTCAGATTTCAGGGATAGGGATTACCGTATTCTCCTGACTGGAGTGCATGAACACTCTATACTTGGCTTCCACCTTAGTTGTGGTAACCTCCATTTCTGTGTCCTTATTCTCATTATCCTTCCTGCCTTTATCCTTCTTACTCCAAAGACAAAGGGAAAAAGAAGGGGTTTTGTGATTCAGAGGGTAAACCATGAACTACAGAGTAGGGATGTGTTTTTGAGTATTGGTGGAAGGATGTAGCCGGTTTCACTCTGTTATCACTTCATGCTCTGCTCCCTTTGTGACCACATCAAGGCAAGGACACCCTCACTGCAACCAGTTAAGAAAGGTCCCCTCTAACAAACAATGAACTTCCTCCTTGCTTTCATTACAAGTCTTTTCCCAAGACCGTAAGTTTACAGAAGTGCCCCAAAACTAACTGCTATTTCTTTAAAAAGTTGTTGGTTTTAGGCCTTTTCAGTGAAAACATGACTGTTTTCATTCAAAAGAAGCAGTTTAATGTAAAAAAAAAACAAAAAACCCTCAAAACTTTCCCAATTGATTCCAGTTTTTCATTAAAAAAAAAGATTACCTTTCTTGCAAAAAGTTAGAAAATGAAGCCAACATCTGGTGAGCATTGGCACCCGCCTGGGGCCCTGACCTCTGCATGATGCCATGAAGGGTCTATTGACCATCACTAATGTGAGGAGAGTTTCTTTGCTGTGCCTGGCTGATACCAGACCGGAGTTCAAATGATGAAGGTTGTCAGATGCTAATGAAGCTGGCCTGCCATTGGCTTCCCAACCAGCTCGGAAGTCAGGCACATAGGACACAGGACTGGAACAGACCTTGCGGACCCAGTTCCCCTACACAGCTGGCCACATCAAGCAATCCCCTTTAGGGTTTTGCCCTTGATACTCCTCTTGAAAGGCCATTTCAATAGCACCTTGTTGCTCTGTCTATGCAAAACAGGGCTCACGAAGGGCTGAGCATGAAGAAAGGCGCCGTCATGTGCCCATGTTTTCTGTCGCCGGCTGCATGCCCCTCAGAGAGGCACTGTCACTCCTGGCTGAGGACAGAGCTAGACATATCCTCTCTGCCCACATTACCATGACTCCTGTCTCTGCTCTCATCATCTTGCATGATGGAGGCTACAACTTCTCCTCTGGCTTCTACGAGTGCTTTCCATCTTGTGTACCGTCAGGGTTATTGCTGCTCACGCCTGTCTCTGGCCCCTCATTCGGGCCAGCTCATCCCTTCCAAACATCAGCCCCCACCACTGTTTCCCCTCCCCTGCCATGTCAGATTCAAGAGCCTTGTCTTTAGCTCCCAGCTCTGTCACAGTTCAGCCCTCTTTCAGCCAGGGACAGCATGCCCTGGCTTATTACTCACCTGCACTGAGGGAAGTGTGAGCAACAGACAGCTGCTCTGCAGTAAACCTCTTCCTCCTGTTTAACTCACTGCCTCCAAGATGTACCCCCCACCTCCAATTGAAGGGATCAGAGCAGGTGTATGAGCGCTGTGGGAGGCGTAGCAGCCCTCCCTCCCCTATACAGCAGCCCCTGAGCCAAATCACTATGGCTAGCCCATCACATCAGGATCTGTCCATCCCCAGACATGTAGACAATGGATGTCTATACACAAGGGATCCACACTGGGCAACCCACTTCATCATCAATAATGCAATCTCCTCAATCAGCCCCTGCAAGCCAGGCTGGTATTCAGCCACATAAATCAGCGTGTGCATTCCTTTAAAAGTCCCTCCTCATCTCAAAGACAGTGTAAACAGCACTTTAAAATACAGCAATTATTGTGGCTGAACATATATTTGTAACTAAAGTGGGATAGTTATGGATAATTCCTGCAATTGCAGAGTGAGTCTGCTAGGTGCAAACCTTCTTTTCTTTCCATTTATTAAAGCTCTTTCACTGATCCACACACTTAACCTTGACACTAATGTATATATATATATAACATTTATCTCTGAATCCATTTGGTGCTTTGTATCTCTGAAGGGAAAGGATACAAAGGGAAGGTAATTTAAGTTACAGTAAGGAAAAGATTAAAATGAAATGCCAGAAAACACACTTGATGCCGTGGGGTGAAGTCTTTATCATAAACATTTTGGGAGGAGGTGAAAACAAAAGGAAAATATCACTGTCAGTGCAGCAGAGATTATTTTACAAGTTAAGCGCTTTAATTGTGTAAAGTGGTTAAATGAAAGGTTACGGGTGGTAATTTAAAACAAGCTGCAAATCCTTGAAGGAATTGGAGCTGCTAAAAATATGACGTACATTAAATATTTGACAAGACTGCCTAATGTGCTATATTATAAATATAATGAGCATCCTGTGTCACGTTGTAATTAATTCCATTGCAAATGTGATATACACATGCATAATGTGCGAAGAGGTAATGTATGGCTGTGCATTGTTCACTACACTATCATTAATTCCCCTGCTGCTGACAGGCGGTCCCTGGAAATATATTTCCACAGCCAGCAGGACTCTGTTCATTTCTATTATAAAAGGAACAAACTTTGCAGAGCTGTCTGTGTGAAAGTGCAGCACTTGTACAAGATAGAGTGCTTTCTTCCAAAGGCATGGATGATCACAGGGACAGAATTGTTTAATTTTTCTGAGATAAGTTTGACCAAAATGGGAATATTACGGGAGTCAACATCTGAGAGGGGCTTTGGACACTGAGCACATGTATGTGTGAGTAACCTCACTTGCATGAAATATCCCATCTCCTCTGCACTTTATTGCCTCAGACCAACACGACTGTCTGGAGATGTTATAGTGCCACGTTTTGCAGAAACCCCCCCTATCTAGGAATGCAGCAAGCACAGTACCTGGCACATGCAGCATCTCCGTCTGTGTGCACGACACTCACTGTTATAGCATCCTCCATCTACTGACTTCTGCAGGTTTCTCCTCACTACCAGACAGGGTTCTTTGGATGAATCTGATATCTTTTATTAGACCGACATAAATAGTTGGAAAAAAAAAAATTATTAAGTAAGCTTGCAGGTTCAAAAACCCTTTGTCAGGCTAAGGAAGTGTCAGCAGTTGGTGTGTGCTCTTCCTGGATGGAATGAAAAGTAAAGAAGCCAGGGGCTGGACTGGTGTGTATACAAGACAGGTAGTCAGTGAAAATGTAGATTGAGGAGTTAATGGGTGAGAGACAGGTTGTGTGGGGAGGGGGGAGAGGGGGAAGAGAGAAGGGGGTGAATAGTGGAGAGATACCTGGGGAGTCAGATGTCAGGCAGGTTATAATGTGTAATAAATCCGATGTCTATATTTAGTCTATGATTTTTAGTATCCAGGAGGTTGATGAAGTGGAGTTCATAGGCTTACCTCTGGGAAGTGTTGTGTAAGATCCCTTTGAGGATCAGGACTGAGAGATTGGAGAAAGGGTGGTTTTCTTGTGAGAAATGTGCCCCCACCGGTCATTGGGTATTTCTGTCCTTGATAGATGTCTGGTGCGCGTTCATTCTGGTGCACAGTTGTTGTCGTCCAAACAACAACTATGAACCTGAATTGTAGCAGGCTTGCTTTTTGGAGCTTGGGTTGAGTCCCAGGATTGAAATCTTGTTGTTTTGATTGGTGGAGCTCATCCCCCAATCAGGAGGCAGCAAGAGGAGTTCAGTCATACCCCTTTCCTAAGGGAAGGGGGAGAGGCGTTTCCCTGCCCCCCTCCCCGTGGACCTGATTGAAGACTGCAACACTCAGGGTCGGGAAGACTTCAGGGGCAGAGCCCTGGAGCATAGAAAAGGAGCTGCGTGCCCAGCATGAGGGAACACATTCGGGAGAGAAAGTAGAGAGAAGAGCGGGGCTTGGAAGAGCTGAGGAAAGCTGCTCAGCAGGGCAAAGCAGTAGCCCAGAAGCACCTCTGAAGACTTCCATCAGTGGGCAATGGTGGATGGCTCCAGCAGCTTGGCTCTCGGTGTGCAACCCAACACACAGCGTCCAGACCCTGGGAGCTGCATGAGGCAGCTCGGGTCTGCAAGCTCTGGCGTGTAGCGAGAGACATGGTGCACAGGCCAGTACATGTAGTTGGACCTTTGGAGCACTTGGGCAGCTCAGGTCCTCAACCCCCGGAACGAGGCTGGGAGCTCGGTGCAGGAGGCGCTGCACACAGGGTCTGGGAGTGGACCGAACCTGGTGCTGCACGAGGCAGCCCAGGCCTCCAACCCATAGCAAAAGGTTGAGTCCAGAGAGCCAGATGGTGATCGGGTTACTGAGCCAGCCAACAGGGCCAAGCCAGAGGCCCGAGAAGCCCTGCATAGTGGAGCCCTGTTCCAGGGAACGGCGACCCCCCGCTCCCTGAAGCCCACTGCAGGTGAGAGCAGCCTGGCACAGAGGACAAGAACCACCCTCCAGGTCTGGGAGCTGTGAGCTGCAAGGAAAAGAGGATTCCCACAGGGGAAGGGAGTCCCCCCCTTGGTTAGTTAAGGGATCCTGAAAGGGCCCCCCCTAAAGTTACCAGCTTCTTTGTAGGGCTTGGGAAAAGTCAAAGGGGATTGGGGGTTCCCCTCAGGATTGAGTTTATCTTTGGGATTTATGTTACTGGTTTAGATATCTTGTAAGTATATATATACATTGAACATATGTTTGTATCCATGTTCCTTTCCCTTGTGATAACTTAATGTAAATAAATGTGTATACAGTTAAGTCCCCTAACTGTCCTGACCTGGTTCTATAGGGATGGAGGGAAACCGAGCGGTCTGCAGTTCCCACCTCACAGCACACTTGCCAGCTAGCAATCCCTTTCAATTCATAGATTTCATAGACGTTAGGGCTGAAAAGGACCTCAGAAGATCATCGAGTCCAGCCCCCTGCCTGAAGGCAGGAAGTCAGCTGGGGCCATAGGATCCCAGCAAGATAAGCATCCACTTTTTTTTTCTTGAAGGTGTTCAATCTGGGTGCTTGAACCACCTCTGATTTCAGGCTATTCTAGACCTTGGGGGCTTGGACAGTAAAGAAATGTTTCCTTATGTCCAGCCTGAAATGATCTTGTAGTAGTTTATAACCATTCAATCTTGTCATCCCTTGGAGTGCTCTGGTGAACAAACGTTCCCCCAGATACTGGTGCTCACCCCTGATAAACTTATAGGTGGCCACCAGATCACCCCTGAGCCGATGCTTTTCCAGGCTAAAGAGCCCCATGGCTCTCAGCCAGTCGTCGTAAGGTCTGTTTTCCTGCCCTCTGATCATGCACGTGGCTCTTCTCTGGACTCTCTCAAGCTTCTCCACATCCTTTTTGAATTGTGGGGCCCAAAACTGGACACAGTACTCCAGCTGTGGCCTCACTAAGGCCGAGTACAAGGGGAGAATGATGTTCTGGGATTTGCTTGAGAAGCATCTATGGATGCAAGCCAGCTTTTTGGTCACTTTACTAGCTGCAGCATCACGCTAAAGGCTCATGTTCATCTTGTGGTCAATGATGACCCCCAAGTACCTTTCATCTGTAGTGCTAGCCAGCATAGCACTGCCGAGCCTATAAGGATGCTGCAGGTTGTTCCTCCCAAGGTGGAGAACCTTGCATTTTTCAGTGTTAAACTCCATCAGGTTCTCGTCCACCCACTTGCTGAGCCTGTCCAGGTCAGCCTGGATCACCCTCCTGTCGTCAGGTGTGGATGATTTACACCAAAGTTTGGTGTCATCAGCAAACTTGGCCAGTCCGCTTCTGACTCCAATGTCCATATCCTTAATGAAGATGTTGAACAATATAGGTCCAAGAACAGAGCCTTAGTCACCCGGCACCACGATGATTGACTTCCATCAACCACCACCCTCTGGGTCCGACCACGGAGTCAATTTCCCAGCCAGCGGATCGTGGTGGACCCAAGGCCACAATTGGCCAGTTTCGCCAAGAGATGATCATGGGATACCAAATCGAAGGGTTTTTTTGAAGTGAAGATATATGACATCAATCTCTTCTCCCTTGCCCAGGTGATAGGTCACCTGGTTATAAAAGGAAATTAAATTGGTCAAGCAAGACCTACCCACAACACACCCGTACTGGCTATCCCTCATGATGTTGGCGTCGGCCAGTCCATTAAGGATGTCCTCTTTAATAAACTTTTCTAGGACCTTCCCTGGGATAGAGGTCAGGCTGATGGGCCTATAGTTTGGCAGATCCACTTTCCTCCCTTTTGTGAAGATAGGCACCACACTGGCATTCTTCCAATCATCAGGCACTACACCAGAGCGCCAGAAGTTCTCGAAGATCCATGCCAGGGCCTGGGCTATGATGCTCGCCAGCTCCTTGATTACCCTGGGGTGTAAACTGTCAGGTCTGGCTGACTTGAAGGTATCCAGCCTCTCAAGTTGTTCACTCATGAGGTCAGCATTGATGGAGGGCAAGGAATCTCCCTCACCCAGACCTCCCTGTCCCATAGTGGGCATGGGCGTCCCATTGGACTGTTGAAACACCAATACAAAGTACCCATTTAATAGGTTGGCTTTTTCCTGGGTGTCAGTTGTCAGTTGTCCCATCTGGTTTAGCAGGGATCCAATGATGCCCTTGCTTTTCCTCCGGCTCTCTGCATATCTGAAAAAAGGACTTTTTTATTGTCCTTGATGCTCGAAGCTACTTGCAGTTCAGTTGCAGCCTTGACTTTCCTGGTTTGTTCCCTGCAGGACTGTACCAGTGCAGAATATTCCTCCTTGGAGGTGAATCCCATCCTCCATCTTTTGTAGGCCTTTCTTTTTAGCCTCAGGAGATTCTGCTAGATCCATGGAGAGCCAGTGGGGCTGCTGGGCCCTCTTGCTGCCTTTCCTCTGAGATGGAATAGCATTAGCTTGTGCATCCAGGATTACTCCCTTGAGGAGCAACCATTCTTCCTGAACTCCCCTCCCCCTGGGGTCGTGGTCCCTTAGGATCTCACTGACAAGCTTCCTGAGCTTGTCAAAGTCAGCTTTCCTGAAGTCAAGGATTGCAATGTTGATGCCTGACTTGCCAGCTTTATGGCGGATGGTGAAGGTGATCAGCTCGTGGTCGTTGTCACCCAGCTTCCCATCGATCACTAGGTCGCCGATTAGGTCATCCCCAGTAGCAGGTCGAGCAGCGCTTTACCTCTCATTGGCCCGTAGACTTCTTGAGTCAGGTAGAGGTCATCCATGCATGATAGGAAGCTTTGTGACCGCTCGGGTTTTGCTGAGTGATCCTCCCACAAGATGTCTGGGTAATTGAAATCACCCATGACAACCAGGGTCCTGGAGCATCTGGCCTCAGACAGTTCCAAAGGAAACTCCTGGTCAAGCTCAGGACTTTGGGTGGGAGGTCTGTAGTAGACTCCCACTGTTGGCTGGGCTAATTGGAGATGGAGAGTATATACCCAAGTTACCTGGGCTATGGAATGAACGCACACCAGAAATCTATCAAGGACAGGAATACCCAATGACTGGGGGCATTGAATACCCAATGACCGGGGGCACATTTCTCACAAGAAAACCACTCTCTTTCCAATCTCTCAGTCCTGATCCTCAAAGGAAACTTACCAAGCACTTCCCAGAGATAAGCCTATGAACTCCACTTCATCAGCCTCCTGGATACTAAAAACCATGGACTAAATATAGACATTGGACTTATTACACATTATAACCCACCCCAGCCTCTCTCTCACCCATTAATTCCTCAATCTACATTTTCAGTGACTACCTGTCTTGTATGCAGACCAGCCCAGCCCCTGGCTTCTTTACTTTTCATTCCATCCAGGAAGAGCACACACTAACTGCTGACACTTCCTTAGCCTGACAAAGGCTTTTTGTACCTGAAAGCTTGCTTAATAATTTTTTTTCCCCAACTATTTAAGTTGGTCTAATAAAACATATCAGATTCACCCAAAGAACCTTGTCTTCCTATGTTCTTAGACCAACACGGCTACAACCTACACCCCTCACTACCAGGCATATTTGCAAACACTCAGAGAGAATGAAGAGTTCGTTCATTGCTGAGAACCTGGGAAAGCAGAATGCCCATCTCACAAGAAATGCTCCAGATTGGAGGTCCTTTTTTCTTCTGCATTGTACTGGCTTTTTATTTATTTCAAAAAAGCAGAAATGGGAGGCCTAGCCCAGTGATAGGAATTTCCCCTGGGAAGTGTAGGCATCAGATTCAGTTTTCTGCTCCAAATCTGGCAAAACAGGAGCTTATAAACAGGTCTCTCATGTGTCAGTGGTGGTGTGATTCTTGGGCTGTTGGCTGTTCTTGGGGAGAGGGAGATAATTTTTCCCAAGTCCTGAAGATGCATGAGATTCATAATGATTTCTCCCATCCCAAAGATGAGAAGCCTTTTCTAGGAAAGGTTGGATGGAGTCAACAGGTTCCCATGGAAAGTATCAAACATTTTTGCTAGAAAAGGAAAAAAAAAATCACCCCCCCACCCTAAGCCTGATCTTACCATGCAAATAAAATAATCCATTATTAAACAGAGTGAACTGCCATTCACAAACATGGAGCTACTGAAATTCAAAAAGAAAAAAATGACTTCACTTCCTGGGGAAAAGCTGTAACTATGCACTCACCCCAGGCTATCTAGCGCTGAGGACACTGAGGGTTGAAGGGACCTCAGGAGGTCACATCTAGCTCAACTCCCTGCTAAAAGCAGGACCAGCAACAACTACATCATTCCATTCAAAGGCTAGTTTAGCTGGGTTTGAAAACTTCCAAGGATGGAGCTTCAACAACCTCTCAGGAAGCTTGTTCCAGTGTTTTACTACCCTCTTACTGAGAAAATACTTCTTAATATCCAACCTCAACTTCCCTTGATGCAACTGGAGCCCATTGCTCCTTGTCCTGTCATCTGGCCCCACTGAGACCAGCCCAGCTCCATCCTCTTTGCAGCCCCCCTACAGGGAGGTGAAAGCTGCTATCAAATCCCAGTGTCTTTTCTTTTCCAGACTAAATCAGCCCAGTTCCCTCAGCCTCTCCTCACCAGACATATGCCCCAGCCCCTTCACCACTTTCATTGCCCTCCACTGGACTTTCTCCAATGTTTCCTTTCTGTAGTGGGGGGCCCAAAACTGGACACAGGACTCCAGGTGTGACCTTACCAGTGCTGCATTGATGGGAATAATTCTTCCCTTAACCTACTGGCAATGCCCCTACCAATGCAGCCCAGGATGCTGTAAGCCTTCTTGGCAACAAGGGCACAGTGCTGGCTCATTTTCACCTTATTGTCCACTGTCACCCCCAGGTCCTTTTCTGCAGAGCTGCTGCCCAGCCAGTCACCCCCAGCCTGCCAGTGCATGGCATTGTTGCCTCCTAAGTGCAGGACTTTGCACTTGTCCTTGTTGAACCTCATGAGAGTTTTTTTGGCCCAATGTTCCAATTTATCTCTAAGTCACTCTGATCCTCTAATCTTCTAATCCTACCCTCCAGCATATCTACTACTCCCCCAGCTTGGTGTCATCTGCAAACTTGCTGAGGAAGCACTTTAAACCATCTTCCACGTCACTCATGAAGATATTGAACAAAACCAGCTCCAGGACCTACCCCTGGGGCACTCCATTTTATACCGGCTGCAAACTAGACGTTGTGCCACTGATTAGTGTTCTCTAAGCCTGATGCTCCAGCCAGTTTTCTATCCACCTTACAGTCCATCTATCCAGCCCGTACTTCCTTAGCTTGCCTGTGAGGATGTTGTGGGAGATCATGTCAAAAGCCTTGCTAAAATCAAGATGCACCACATCCACCAGTCTCCTTGCATCCACACAGCCAGCCACCTCATCATAGAAGGCAATCAGGTTGGTTAGGCATGACTTGCCCCTGGTGAATCCAGGCTGACTATTCCCGATCCCCTTCTCCTCCGAGTGCTTAGAAATGGATTTCTTGAGGATCTGCTCCATGATTTTTCCAGGGACTGAGGTGAGGTTGACTGGTCTGGAGTTCCCTGGAGCCTCCTTCTTCCTTTTCTTAAATATGGGCACTCTGTTTGCCCTTTTCCAATTTTTCAGGACCTCTCTTGATTGCCATGAGTTTTCAAAGATGATGGCCAATGGCTCTGCAATCACATCAGCCAACTCCCTCAGCACCCTTGGGGGCATCCCATCCAGCCCCATGGACTTGTACATGTCCAGCTCTTCTAAATACTCCCTAACCTTTTCTTTCACCACTGAGAGCTGCTCACCTCCTCCCCACACTCTGCTGCCTGGTACACTAGTCTGGGAACTGATCTTGCCTGTAAAGACAGAGGAAAAAAAGGCATTGAGCACTTCAGCTTTTTCTGCATTCCCTGTCACAAGGTTGCCTGTACCCACACTTTCCCTGATCCTCTTCTTGCTACTGACATATTTGTGGACACCCTTCTTGTTACCCTCCACATCCCTTGCTAGCTGCAACTCCAATTGTGCCTTGGCCTTCCTGACTTCATCCCTGCATGCCTGAACACTGCTCTTATACTCTTTCATAGTTATTTGTCCAAGTTTCCATTTCTTATAAGCTTCCTTTTTGTGATTTAGTTTACTGAAGAGTTCCCTGCTAAGCCAAGCTGGTCTTATGCTGTACTTGCTAGTCTTCCTGCATGTTAGGATGGCTTGTACCTGCTCTCTCAATAAGGCTTCTTTCAATACAGCCATCTCTCTTGGACTCAGCAGTGAGGGGGGAGCACCCAGCAGACCCCAGCTCGGGTCCATGGCCATTTCACTCCTAGCCACCTTCCTTCCCCCAGAACAGCGTTCCTGTAGCCAAGGGGGACTCTAGCACCCCCTGGCACCTGGCCTGAGTGGCTGCGGAACATGCCTGCATTTCATCACTCCAGAGGGAATGTCTGTACAGCTGCAAACTGGTTCAATCTAGGCAGGTTAGAATAACCTGAAAAGATTGGATCATCTCAGGCTCTGGGTTTTTGAATGTCTGTCCCTAACTGAAAAGGCTGACATTTTGGCTGTTCCCTATTCAGACTGCCTACTTGATGCCTCACTGCTTTCTCCCAAGTCACATTGTCTCTGTGAGGCCTGACCAGAATCCAGTGAGGGCTTGTTTGCTGCCTTTGCACGCTGAATCTATTTATAACCTCCTGGGATCCCTCAGCCATTCCCCAAACTACTCATGACCCTCTGAAAACCTGGACCTTCTCTGCAGGTCTAGTGCCCCGTGCCCAGGGGTTCACCAGAATCACAGACAATGAGAGTTTGCAGGGATCTCAAAAGGTCACATCTAGTCCAACCGCCTGCTCAAAGCAGAACCAGCCCCATCTACATCATCCCAGCCAGGGCTTTGTCTACTCGGCTCTTTAATACCTCCAAGGATGGAGACTGCACCACCTCTCTGGGGAGCCTGTTGCAGTGCTTTGCTACCCTTCTAGCCCCCCATGCACCCCAGCATCGCAGCACTCCTGAGCCACATGCTACCTAGAGGTACGCAGAAACAAACATTTAAAGCTGTGTCTGTGTCCGAATCATCGAATCTTTCCAAATCTCTCTGAGTCAATTCAGAGGGTTCCGATTTGATTTGGAGAGATTAAAGGTTTTCCTGATTTGATTCAGGTTCAGAGATTCAGCCACTGAATTGGGGTGAATCTCTACAATATCAAATCAGGGACCAAATGTTTGTACACCCTACTGCTAATTTCCTTCCTGTAGGCCAGGGAAAGGTGCAGAGCACCGGGTGGAAATGATGAGCCCTCTATTAAGAGGCCTGGGTTCATTTAGCTGTGATGGTTTCCTTTTTATTTTCTAAGTGAGGCTTGTTTTCTCTGCAGATGGTTCAGTGGCACAACTTGTGATTTGTGTCAGGAGGGCTTTCCAAGATCATCTGATAACCGTACATGTTTCATGCCTTTTGCAGCTGGCATGCACCTTGTTGGTGTGAGTATTACCACAGTGCTGCAATTCAGAGACAGGAAAATGCAGGCTGGAATCGCAGTGTTGTGTAATTGAACCCCCCACAGTGATATATTTCCATTGTGGGGGAAAAAAAATAAATGCTGCTAGAAATGTTATTAAGTGTCATTATGTTGTTACGAACTGCAAGGGCTGGAGGCTTCCACAAAGAAGCATTTGTGATCGCAGGGAGTGAAACTATTGAAGAAAGATGAGCTGGTGTTCTCATTTCTGAAGGGCTTTTATCCAGTTCCACTAGGCATATGTTTTCTTTGATGACTAAAATATAATTAAAGGAAGGGTTTCAGAATGAACCTCATTGAGAGGGACACCTTCCAAGCCTAGAAGTGGTTCAATAGTAAAAAGGCCAGAGGGTCTACAAAAAAAATATATATGAGACGACACAAAAGGTTTGGGATGCCTGCCAGAATATGAGGTATAATAAGCCTCTATTGCATCTCTTGCCTGTGATAGCATGCTACTAATCTGATCTGTCTAGGGATATGCAGGAGGCGCACAAAAGAGGGCACAAGTTTATTTGACCCTAATACATTTGCAAATCGTAAAGGATTCACAGAACACTTTCCCCAGAGTTTTGAATCCATTGTTCCTTTTAAAACTGAATTCCTTTTCTGAGTTACAGCCGCTAAGGAAAGGACCTATTATTTCTTTGAGGAACCAACAAGACGTGCTCTGATATTCACTTTTCACTGATGTTTGGAATGTCACAGTGTTCCTTTCATGTTCAAGTTGTATAGAGATGGTATTAAAAGCTGAATGTTCGCTCCTCTTTTGACAAGTTAGAAAGATAAAAAAAAAAGGTTTTGTTTTGTTTTTTGTTTGTTTGGTTTTTTTGTTTTTTCCCATGGCATGATAAACACCCAGTATTCACTAGATATTTCCCTAGGGACATCCCAGGCTGATGAAGGGAATATTTTAAATGTTGTCTGAACTTCATTGTTTTGGACTTTTTTATATCAAATTCTCTCTCTGAAATCTGAGTCTCTCCTTAAAGTTATCAGTCTGAGTGATGGGAAGGGAAAGTTGATTTGCACACAAAAAACCCTGATCCGGGGTTGGACTCATTATCCATGTTGCAGCTATGTTGCTGGCTCAGTTGAGTTATTGACTCCAATGAGCATTGACTCATCTTTGCAAGTGCTTTGAGGTTTGAGTCCAGCATCAAGCACACAAATGAGTACAGAACAGGTGAACATACCTAAGTGTTTTGCTCAATGGGGTCATCGCCTCAGACATCGAGTGAAAGTAAGCATGGTGGAAGTCAATTTAAACAGATACTCAGGAGGCATGACTGGCTGCATAGAAATATGCCAGGCATGCCAGCATGCCCGTGGAGTTGCTTCCCATCATGACTGGGCTTCCAGCCCGGTGTGGGGGTGACTGCCTCAGTGGGTTACCCCTTTTTAGTGGTGCACAAACATCCAAGGGTGCAATTCTCCTGTCTGGGGGGGGTGGTACTTTCTCGGTGCCACCTCTATGAGAGAGCAAGACCTTCGGGGTTTGGCAGCCACTGGGGACTGAAACTGTCCTTGGGGTACTAACACATCATGGACTTCTCATGAGGGAATTTCAGGTGGTTCCATCTCATCATAAACATCCCTTTTACCTGGAAACAGTAAACTGGAGGGACTCTCCAATGTATGTGCCATTTTGTGCTAGTCCCTCCTGTCTCAAAGGCAGTCCTTACTGAGGAGGGGACCCATTTCAGGAACATTTCAGTTCCCGGGGGGGGGTCGAGCGGGCGGGAAGGAGGCCTGGAGGGAAGTTTCTCATTCCCTATGGTAGCTGCTTTTATCACAGCCAGAAAAAATCACTCACTCAGCATGAAGATCTGCGCCTCAGCCCATGCATCACTCTCATATCTGTCAAAGTCTTATTGCTGGGCAGTGTCAGCCTTGATTTTTGCATGAATTGCAGCAGCCAGATCTGGAATTGAAATACTTCATGGGGACATTTTTCACCATTCACGTTCCTTATGTAACCCGGGTACACTCAAGGGTGTGCCCTATTCTCAATTGAATGGGATGTGGAGGCAGGAGGGGGTGCTGTGAGAGGGATGCCAGAATTTCGAGCAGATCCCTCTCTCCTCTATAGAGTTACCCAAGCCCAACCTTCTTAACCATATACAATTTATTGAGTTATAATATACATAGACATAAAACTAAATATCACATACATATATTTACGCAGTGAACACTAACCAGTAACCAAGGTCAAACCCTAAAAAGCACTATTTACTGATCACAATAAAACAATTTCAGCAACATCAACACAATACAACATCACAATACAACATTTCCATTACAAAATATAAGGCACCAAGATGAACAATCTTAATAACATCTATTCCTTAATATAGTCCCTGACCCATGGCAAGAGATAGCCCTCCTTCCAATGGGGGCCCTTGGGGGTGACCAGGAAGCACCAGGGGCCCCTCCCCATAGGGCCTTGAATAGGCGGGGGGCTCCTCACCCAGCCCCTTCTCTGGGTTTGCCCGCCCCAAACGTCTTTCCCCGGTGGGACCCAAGGGCCCAACGACTCACACTCCCTCAGGTGTCGGTGGTCTGGACGCAGCTCAATGGGGTCTCCTGTGCTGGAGCACCTCTCCAGGCCTCTCCCGTACCACTGGGCTCCTCCCCACCTTGTGCCCCACTCTGAGCACCGAGGGCTCAGCTCCTTTCAGCTGCTGCACAACCGTTGCTGGCTCCTGGGTGCTGAGCCTCACCCCACAGCACTACTATTTCCCTGTGCCCTGGCTTCAGCACCTAGAGCTCTTTTAGCACAGGCCAGGCCCTTCAGGCTCCATCCATCTGTCCTCACTCCGGGTGGATAACCCAAGCAGCCTCCACTGTTCCCTGGCTCCCAAGGCTCCGGCCTGTGTGCTGCCCTGTGCACCATGGGACCTGGCTGCTTGCTGGGAGATTGGGCCTGAGCCGCCTCACTGCAGCCCCAAGGACTTTGCTCTATGTGCTGCCCCGTGCACCATGTGGCCCGCTAGCTCTGCTGGGGTTGCAGGATCGAGCCACCACTTGCAGCTCCCAAAGCCTGGGCTCCATGCACTGAACCATGCACCATGATGGACCCAAGAGGTCTCACATCGCTCCCAGGGCTAGGTCTCCCTGCATCATCCCCATGTGCCATCAACAGCCTGAGCAGTCTCACACCACTCCCAAGGCTGCTCCTCCAGTGGCAGCTTCAGGAGCCTTCATAGATTCATAGACATTAGGGCTGGAAAGGACCTCGGAAGATCATCAAGTCCAGCCCCCTGCCCCAGGGACAGGAAGACAGCTGGGGTCAAAGGATCCCAGCAAGATAAACATGCAAATTTCTGTTGAAGGAGTTCAAAGTAGTTGCTTGAACCACCTCCAGTGGCAGTCTATTCCAGACCTTGGGAGCTCAGACAGTAAAGAAGTTCTTCCTTATGTCCAGCCTGAAACAGTCCTGAAGGAGTTTGTGACCATTTGACCTTGTCATCCCTTGGGGCGCTCTGGTGAACAGGACATTCCCCAGATCCTGGTGAGCACCCCTGATAAACTTATAGGTGGCCACCAGATCACCCCTGAGCCTGAGCTTTTCCAGGCTGAAGAGTCCCACGGCTGTCAGCCTGTCATCGTAGGGTCTGTTCTCCTGCCCTCTGATCATGTGCATGGCTCTTCTCTGGACTCTCTCAAGCTTCCCCACATCCTTTTTGAATTGTGTGGCCCAAAACTGGACGCAGTACTCCAGCTGCAGCCTCACCAAGGCCAAGTACAAGGGGAGAATGACATCCTGGGATTTGCTTGAGAAGCATGTATGGATGCAAGCCAGTGTTTTGCTTGTTTTAGTAGCTGCAGCATCACACTGAAGGCTCATGTTCATCTTGTGGTCAGTCATAACCCCCAAGTCCTTTTAATCTGTATTGCTAACCAGCATAGCACTGCTGAGTCTATAAGCATGCTGCGGGCTTTTCCTCCCAAGGTGGAGAACCTTGTATTTCTGGTGTTAAACACCATCAGGTTCTCATTCACTCATTTCCTGAGCCTGTCAAGCTAGCCTGGATCGCCCTCCTGTCCTCAGGTGTGGATGCTTTACCCCAGAGTTTGGTGTCATCAGCAAAATTGGCCAGTCTGCTTCCGATACCGTTGTCCACATCATTAATCAAGATGTTGATAGTGTTGGCCCAAGGACAGAGCCTTGGGGGACCCCACTGGTTACCGCGCACCAAGACAATTGACTTCTGTCAAACACCACCCTCTGGGTCTGACCATGAAGCCAATTCCCCAGCCAGCAGATCATGGTGAAGCCGAGGCCACCATTGGCCAGTTTTGCCAAGAGGTGATCATAGGATACCATATTGAAGGCTTTTTTAAAGTCAAGATATACAACGTTGATCTCTTCTCTCTTGTCCAAATGATAGGTCACCTGGTCATAGAAGGAAATAAGATTGGTCAAGCATGACCTATCTGCAACAAACCCATGCTGGCTATCCCTCAGGATGCTGCCATTGGTCAGTCTGTTACGAGTGGCCTCCTTGATAATCTTTTCTAGGATCTTCCCCAGAAGAGAGGTCAGGCTGATGGGCCTGTAGTTCACAGGATCCACTTTCCTCTAGGGCTGTGCGAGGCTTTGGACAGAGCTTCATATCTGGAGAAGCTTTGGATGCTTCAGGGTCTGAAGCAGCACATCCGGGTCAAAGCACTGGCCTCGTTCAGCTTCCCGAAGTGCTTCGTAGCCACCTTGGAGATCTGACCATAGGGTATAATGGGATGGTAGAAACTACAGAGGGAATGAATCTTGCCACATTTCCAGAAGATTGGTGCAGGGGTTTGGGGGAAACAGCATCCCAAATCTTTGAAGGAAAAGCTCATGTAACATCTAGGTGTTACAACATAGCAGGGTTAAAGCTGTAGAGGTGGTAGCTCTTACTGAGTCCACAAAGTCTGCCAAGTTTCAAGAAGATCGGTACAGGGGTTTTGGGGCAACTGTACCCCAAATTTTTGAAAGCAAAACTCCTGTCACGTCTATGTGTTACAACACAGAGGGGTTAAAACTGCAAGCATGGTAACTCTTACTGAGGCCACAAATCCTGCCAAGTTTCAAGAAGTTCAGTGCAGGGGTTTGGTGGAAACTGCCCCTCAAGCTGCAGACAAGCAAAACTGGTGCCATGGGTGCTAAGGGAATGACTGTCTGTCCTGGGGCGGGAGGGGAGACACTGCTGCAGGCCTGGCTGCTCAGCTGCCGTGTTCCCAGGTACCAATCAATCAGTCATGATTTACTCAGGGACCAGGGACTCAGGGACCAGCTCAGTACACAGGACCTAGCTACTACATAACGACTTAACAAACATCAATTAGCACCTACAAAACCAGGCTAAGAAGAGGAAAGACTCAATACAGACAATCAACTGCCCCAAGACAGTCTTGGCACGACTTTTGCCTGTCAGCATCTAGGGGTGCAGGGCTCCAAACCCCCCCTGCACAGATCTCCTTGACAGCTGGCTGGTGTTGTGGCCTCAGCAGGAGCCACCATCCCTGCAGCTGTCACCCCACTGCACCTGAACACACGCAGGGTCACCCATGGCATGAGTTTGCTTGTCCACAGCTTGAGGTGCAGTTGACCCAAACCCCTGAACCAATTTGCTTGAAACTTGGCAGGTTTTGTGGCCTCAGCAAGTGCCATCACCCCTCCAGTTTTGACCCCCTGTGTTGTAGCACACAGCAGTGACAGCAGTTTGGCTTTTAATAATTTTATGTACAGTTCCCCTCAAACCCCTGCACCAATCTTCTTGAAGCTTGGCAGGCTTCATACTCTCAGCAGAGGCTACTATCCCTTCGAGTTTTATCCAAATCAGATAAAAAACAACAAAGCTATAGATATTTTATTGATTCCCCTTTATACCCTATGGCTGGATCTCCGAGGCAGCTTGGAGCCATTTAGACATTAGGTCTGGAAGAGACCTTGGAAGATCATCAGGTCCAGCCACCTGCCCCAGGGGCAGAAAATCAGCTTAGGTCACAGGATCCCAGCAAGATAGGGGTACAAATGTTTCTTAAAAGAGCCCAGAGTAGCTGCTTGCACCATCTCTGGAGGGAGTCTATTCCAGGCCTTGGGGGCTCAGACAGTAAAGAAGATTTTCCTTATGTCCAGCCTAAAATGGTCTTGGAGGAGTTTGTGACTGTTTGACCTTGTCATCCCTTGGGGCACTCTGGTGAACAGGTGTTCCCTGAGGCCCTGATATACACCCCTTATATACGTATAGGCAGCCAATAAGTCATAGAATCATATAAGTCAGGTTGGAAGGGACCTTGTAGATCTTCAGGTCTGACCCCCTGCCTGGGAAGGAAGAAAACTGGGCTCAAATGACCCCAGCCAGGTAGGCATCAAGCCGCTTCTTAAAGACCCCCAGGGTAGGAGCCAGCACCACTTCCCTTGGAAGTCGGTTCCAGATCCTAGCCGCCCTGACTGTGAAGTAGTTCTTATGGATGTCTAATCTGAACCTACTCTCCAACAACTTGTGACCGTTATTCCTTGTTTTCCCGGGGGGTGCTAGGGGAAACAAGGTCTCCCCCAAACCCTTCTGGTCCCCCCTAGTGAGTTTATAGATGGTCACAAGGTCCCCCCTCAGCCTTCTCTTGTGAAGGTTGAACAGGTTCAGGTCCCATAGCCTCTCATTGTAGGGCCTGCCCTGCTGTCCCCGGATCATGTGGGTGGCCTCCTCTGGACCCTTTCAATGTTGATCCACCCTGTGGATGCACGACAAGGTACTGTTAGCCCTGCTGACCGTGACCTCACATTGTTGGCCCATGTCAATCTTGGAATCAATGATGACTCCAAGATCCCTTTCTGCCTCCGTGCTCTCAAGAAGGGAGTTTCCCATCTTATAAGTGTGCTGCTGGTTACTACTGCCTAAGTGCAGCACCCTGCAGTTGTCTGTATTGAAACACATCCTGTTTTTGTTAGCCCACCCCTGCAACCTATCCAGGTCTTACTGCAGTCTTTCCCTCCATGCTAATGTGCCCACCTCACCCCAAATTTTGGTATCATCAGCAAATTTGAACAGGTTGCTTTTCACCCCTTCGTCCAAATTGCTGATAAAGAAATTGAACGGTGCAGGCCCAAGGACCGAGCCCTGGGGGACTCTGCTGCCCACTTCCCCCCAAGTTAAATATGACTTTGGCCGGATCAAGGTGGAAACCTGTTCCAGAGCTCCCAATTGGATAATGGCCATCCAAAGCGGCTGGATCCAAAGCTGGATCGGATTGGTGCCGACTCCCACACGCCTCCCACTCGCACAGGCCTACTTTCCTCCCTTTCTTGAAGGTAGGCACCACATTGGCCTTCTTCCGGTCTTCGGGCACTTCACCAGAGTGCCAGGAGCTCTTGAAGATCCATGCCAGGGGCTGGGCTGTGATGCTCGCTAGCTTCTTGAGTACCCTGGGGTGTAACTCATCAGGGCCGGCTGACTTGAAGGTGTCCAGCCTGTCAAGGTGTTCCTTCACGAGGTCAGCATTGATGGAGGGTAAGGAATCTCCCTCACCCAGGCGTTCCTGATCTGTAATGGGCAGGGGCACCGCTTGGGACTGGTGAAAAACCAATGAAAAGAACCCATTTAGCAAGCTGGCTTTTTTGTGGGCCTATTGGCTGCTGGGGGAGAGCTCCCCAGCTTTTTTTGGCTCCACTCTTCTTGAGTCCCTCGCTGCATCTGCCCAGCACGGCTGGGCACGCTCCCCTTTTATACTCTCCAGGGTCTACACCCCTGAAGTTCTCCAGGCCTGGCTGGTTCAGTTCCAATTCAGGTCCAGCTGCTCGAAAAGGGCAGGGCATTGCTTCCCTTGTGCTGCCTCCGGATTGGTGTGCGGGCTCCACCAATCAAACAGCAGACCCTTGATCCTGGGACTCAACCCAAGCTCTGAAAAGGTAAGCCTGCTACACTTAACATGACTTCTGATAACGATAGCACCTCCTGGACTGGGAGAGAACCAGGCCCATCTTTGCAACAAATTTTAAATTATCCTTCCATGAAAGCAGCTAATGAACCATGGGACCAAACAAGCAGAAGAAACAAATGCTCAGTGCTGCTCAGTCATCTTATACAACTGTCATTTTTACATGGCTGTTCTTCATGAAACTCAGAAGGAAAGAGGGCATGAACATAAAATGCTTCTCCCTTTCTTTAGTCTGAGATGGCAAATAGTCCCAGTTCAGTAAGGGTCAAAGGCAAAGTCCATTGAAATCTATGAGACTCCTCCATTGATTCCAATAAGCATTGAACC
The DNA here is from genome assembly GCF_000455745.1 of Alligator sinensis. NCBI lineage: Eukaryota > Metazoa > Chordata > Crocodylia > Alligatoridae > Alligator > Alligator sinensis. The sequence goes on along the minus strand of NW_005842184.1, from coordinate 1,471,870 downwards.
AAACATCAAAGCACTTGCAAGAATTAGTCCAGCATCAAGCACACAAATAAGTCTGAAACAGGTGACTGTGCTCAAGTGTTTGGGTCAATTGGGGGTCATTATCACCTCTGACTTCCACCATGCTTATTTTCACTCAATGTCTTATTAAACAGATGTGGACAGATGCCAAGCAGGCCTTGAGATGCAGGTCCTTCATTGCAAACTCAGATAAAATATTTCAGTATGACAGCTGGGCTTGAATCAGATATTGAAACGGTTAACTTCTCCCATTCTCTGCCCACTCTGGGACTAACCAAACACAAACCAATAAAGCAAAAGCCAGGAAAAGAAAGGCTGTTTTCATTCCATTTCTGGCACAACAGAGAAGGAAATACCTAGAAATGTTATAGTGAAGATTATTCTTTTGCAGTTTCAAGCTCCCGGGGGGGTGGGGAAGAGATGATCTGGATAAGGTTGAGATATTGGTCTTAGATACTGCCTGAACCATAGCTGCTGCTAAATGCGGCAACCTATTTTAGCTCGGTTTTAAAGGATTTTGTAATATTTTACAGTTAAATTATTGTAAAAATATTTTGTCTATTATTGACACCCATATAAAGACAGATAAATGTGATGGAGGAAAAAAATGTTTGGCAATACTTTTCAAAGAGCATACTTGTCTCTATTCCCCCCATTATTCATCAAGCTTTATTGCATTTTTCATTTGAAGAAGTGGAAGGTAGCTGGTAATAACCCTAGAGGTCTCATTTCCATGACAAGAACTGGGAGAACGTTGCAAAAGAAATAAAATGTTTGGTGAACAGTCCAGTCTTTAAGTGACTGATCTTTGCTCTATTTTGTTCCTGTGAGTATCAGGAATGGCAGGAAATCTGTTCACAGACAAGGGTGTTAAGCAGGGAAGCTTATATTACTATTACAAAATAGTCCTGATAAAGGAGTTACAAGTTCACAGAACTGAGTATTCACACCGCTACCTTGACTCTAAGGTCATCACTATGCTGGCTCTGTCCTAGCTGGTGGGCAAGTACTGTATTTTCCCACATATGACACTCACCAGAATATCAGAGAATCACAGGCAATGGAGGTTGAAGGGAGCTCAGGAGGTCACATCTAGTACAACCCCCTGCTCCAAGTGGGACCAGATCCAACTACAACATCCCAGCCAAGGTTTTGTCTACCCAGGGCTTAAAAACCTCCAAGGATGGAGAGTCCACCACCTCTCAGGGTAACCTGTTCCAGTGTGTCATCACCCTCCTAGTGAGAGAGTTTTTCCTAATATCCAACACAAACCCTTTTAAAAGGAAGAATGAAGGAAGAATGAAAGGGGGGGAAAAAAAAAAGATTCTTCCAGAGTTATAGCTGACTACAACAGAAACCGCCTATATTTCAGATGACACATGTTCCTTTTCCTACTTAACTAAAGATGAAATCCTAGCTGCTGTTGAAGACTGGTCTCCATGCATGGATCTATGATTGTGAAAAGAGCGAAAGACTCTGTGAAATAAGAAGAGAGGGAGATTGGAAATGGTTAGCAGACAGCAAAATTGCCCTAAGAAAGGTTAGCTTGATGAGTGCAACTTCAAGACCAATTAAAAAGAGAGATGATCATTAATACCTCTAGGTGAAGAACAATGAGTCATTTAAGCAAATGATTCCCTCAGATGCTTGAATAGTTATACCTGTTGAGCAGAAATCAAAGCAGGGCGCTTTTATCTTGGGCAGAAATTCAGTTTCCCGGCTTACTACAAATACCCCAATT
>NW_005842184.1:1458216-1470080 GCF_000455745.1 Alligator sinensis | reverse complement strand
CTCGTGGGGGGGGGGGGGGGGGGGGTGAGTTTTGGAGAAAAAGCTGCATATTCTTTGGGAGAAAATATGGTAAATAAAACCATACCACTCTACCCCTTTTCATCACACTAATACGTGGCATTTGGATGGTGTACACAGATGAGAAGTAGCCCCAAGGGTGCCCCGGGCAATACTTAATTATGCTCTCAGGGTCATTTCAAATCCATCTACATTGTTTTATTGCTGGGAGTTGTTGTCCCAGGACCAAGGGCTCCCTCATGAGAGGGCAGTGCCCTCTTGGCTGGGAGCATCTTTTTGGGGCACTGCTGCCTGTCCTGCCTGCTCTTTTGGAGAGTCCTTCAACTTCCTAGTGCATGCACTGCTGGTCACTCCCCCGTGCAAAGTCTATTGGTGACCGGTATCATTGCAGCTGAAATATCACTAGAGCTAGCTTAAAAATAGCAGGTCCATCCCACAGAACAGTGCTAGGTTTCAACGGTTTGTTTTTGCTCTGCCCTGGAATGAAAGTGAGAATTTATGCCTTTTTTGTTTTGAAAAGAAAGAAAGGAGGAGTCCAAGATAGCAATAACCGTGTGCCTGGGATACTCAACAGAGTTGTAGATGAACCCAGTTTTATTCCCAGCATTTTCTGCATCTCTTAGCTACTGGGGCAGAAATGGCCCAACTGTGACCTGAGATTTTGTCCTGGGGCTGAGACTCCTTCCCAGCAAAATGTCAGCTCTTGACTGGAAAGAAAAAGTTTCCTGAGCAAGTTTTCAAGCAATTCTTCTCATCACTCATGGTATCACGCAGACTTACCTAGGCCTGTGAGACTGGCTGATCCTTCAGAAAGTGTTGTGTTGAAAGCCTCCCTGAAAGTTTAAACAAAGGACAGAGTAGGAATATTTGCCTTGCTCTAGTCTAGTGGCTTGTGCCACCAAAATAAGTGTATGTGCAGCTTCTCAAAACCCGGTCACATCATACAAGTGTAACTGTGAACATCCAGCAGTACTTGTCTGTATTAAAGAGGCTTTAGAGTCCTTTGTTTATGTTTTGTCAGGGACAACAACATCCTTAACATTTTCTAAGCCTGTTGAGGAGGTGTCGGCCTTGAGACAGGGTCCTTGGAGTCTGGTACAAAACAGTATGATGAAAATGCAAACCAGGTGTCAGCTGCTGGTGTCAGTGCAAAAGTTGCCTGCAGGTCATTTTGGAAAGGCTTCTCCATTCAAAGTCTGTTCTGCAAGGGGACGGGGAACAGGTCCAGGTGCAGGAGAGGGAGGAGTAGAAGTTCATTACAGACTGGAGAGACTGCAAAAGTTTGTTGATATGAAATAATTAATGTGGGAAATGAATCTAGACCAGTGAACTGACCCAATCTAGCAGGCTGCTGAGTGACCTCAGTGCCCATCCCAGTCGAGGTTGTCATCCCTTGCAGAACTGGGCTTTTTTGTTGTGCTCAGCCTCTGTGCCGGGCAGTCCCTGACTAAAAACAGGCCTGTTAAATCAGAGCGTGGGTTGATCTTGCAGCTTTACCAACCTGAAGCTTTGGAGAGCAGAGCTAGGGAATCTGCACAGCCGGATCCCATGACCATGCTGTTTAATCTGTTACTTTCAGGTTTACTAGATCAAAAGGACTGCTCGGCAAATGGTCCCAAAACCACATCTTGGTTCGTGAGAATGGGTGCAGTGTCTGTTCTGGGACACTGGCCTTAGATACTGGCCTGAACCATAGCTGATGCTAAATGCTGCAATCTATTTTAGCCTGGTTCTAATAGAATTTGGGGAAAAAAAAATTCAGTTCAAGTATTTGAAAAAATATTTAGTCTATTATTGACACCCTTATAAAGATAGATGAATGTGCTAGGGGGAGGGAAAAAAAAAAACTGTTTGACAGTAGTTTTCAAATAGCATACTAGTCCCTATTTCCCCCATCATTCATCCAGTCTTATTGCATTTTTCATTTGAAGCAGTGGAAGGTAGCTGGTAATGACCCCAGAGGTCTCATTTCCATGACAAGAACTGGGAGAATGTTGCAAAAGAAAAAAAAAACAACCTTTTATGGAGAGTCCAGCCTTTAAGTGAATGTTTTTTTACTCTGTTTTCTTCCTGTGGGTATTGGGAATAGCAGGAAATGAGTCCATGTACAAGATCTGGCTACATGTGTGTGCATGTACAAGCCTGGGTGGTTGCACGCTCCCTGCTGTGACAGAACAGGCATTTCCTGCCGAAAAAGGTGCAGATTTTGATGTGGGGCAGTGTGCGCTAGTGGTTATGAAACACTTGACCTGAGCTGAGCTTCAGTTGGAGTCCTTGCTTGGCCATGCTCCTTCCAGTCTATGGAGAACCACAGCCTGCAGGGTCTGCCCGTGGGTGCATCTCTCACACCAGCCCAGCCGCTAAGACGGCCAAGCCATCTAGATCCTAGCCATGCCCTCGGACTAGGCGTCCATGCATGGTGCCGCTTGGCCTGCTGCACAGAGCTGGCACCAAACCTGGCTGCGTTGATGAAGCAAGTGAGAGGAGCCTGACAGACAGAGACTGAATCTCTGGACAGGAACAAACCACTTGGCAGGCACGCCACCATCTCGGAAAGATGCCTAAACCTAAGGGCACAAAGCATGCTGGCAGGTCAGACAGAGCAAAATCCATCACCAAGTCATCATGATCCGGTGGGGAAAGATGGGAGAGATCAGTCTGAGAAGAGGTGGTATTTGGCCCTGGCAGCACCAGGGATCAACATGCATCTGGTGCAAAAAGTAAAAAAAAGCCTATGGAAAGTGTCAGGCCGGTGGCCAGAAGCTGAGAGATGTGGAGTCCAAGTCCACCAGAGACCACCCCCAGCATCTGGCTGGCATCAAGCCGGAGAGCCCTAATGGGGCATTAACATGATGCCTAGGAAGGAAGAGCTGAGGACTCTTCCCAGGGAAAAGATGCTTCAGGGACTGCTGCAGCATTTAAAGTGCTGCAACCTGAAGAGAAGGAGAAATGGGCACCAGACCTGGAAGGAAGATTGAGGGAGGGTCCCGGGAGCCCATCATTCAGTGACCCAGTTGTCCAAAGCCCAGCAAGTGCCGAGCGCTCCCTACCCCTCGCAGACTATTTTTAAACAACTCTGAAGCCAACACAGAGAGTGAGGGTGTGGGGAGATCCTGTCCCTGAGACATTAACAGGCCTGGAGGCAGGAGTGAAGCATAATTGCATTTTGTTCAATGTTATTTCTTGGCTGACATGTGTGAGGCAAAACACGTGCAGAGGAGGAAAGTGGAAATGTCCCTGCCCTTCTCCTACTTCACTCAAGGACAATGTTTTTCGGGGTGTTGGTTGGTGGCTGCAGACGGGGTGCACGCTGTGACGGTTGGAAACAGTGTAGAGACATCCTTTTGTTTAGGATGTCATGTCAGAGAATGTAATTAATAATAAAGCTGCATCTAAGACAATAACATGCCCTTTCCGGTTGTCTGATTGCATTGCCGAACCCAAGCACGATTCAGCAGTGATGTATCACGCCTCTCTGGGTGCTGTCAGAGTCTCTCCTCTCTAATAGCCTTGGGGCGCTCCTCCTCCTTGCTCCTCTGGCTGACAACGGGGATCCCACAGGCCCTCGGCCCCCTTCTCTTCTTCATCTCTGCATTATCTATGGCCTGGGTAATCCTGTCTGGATGCACGCATTCAACATGCCCTCTGTAGGAATGACCAAGACATCTGTCTCCTCACTGCAGACCTGCCTCTTTTTTCCTTAACTAATATCTTAGTCTGTTTTTTGGACATCTCTTCATGGATGTCAGTCGCAGCTCAAGCTGAACATGATGGCAACAAAGTTGAAGCCCTTCCCCAAGTCCTCCCTGTTATGATTTTCCTTTGGACACTATTACCTCCATGCCTGTCACTCAGACCTGTAAGTTGGACCTTACTTTTCATTTGTACCCTGCTGTAGCTCCTCACATCCAGAATAAGGCAGATTTACTGATTATTTTGGCAGAGCATTTGTGGTTTACAACCTTTCCTATCCTTCCATGCAGCCGAAGATCCACATCTGACTCCTCATCTTGATAAATCCTTCAGCTCAATAAATGTGTTTGGCCTCTCCTCTCCAGTTGGTGTGAAAGTAACTTTGCCAGTCTGTTGCTTTCACTAGGGATTCATTCTCTTTTAATTCCCCACTGGTTTCCCCTTCTCTATTGCATTAAATAAATACTGCTTTTCTGCACTTTAAATTTGACCCCCTCCTTCCCTCTAGACTCTCTCCAACTTGTTCATAACTTCCTTGAAGTGCCTGGAGTCATCTGTAAGTTTACATTGAACGGTACCCTCCAAGTAAATAATTAGTGTATTGAAAAGAAAAAAGACCCAACAAAATAGCCCTAGAAACCTCACTTGATACTGGGAACTATTCATGGCATGGTGATCCAACTAACTAGGCCACCCCCTAACAATACTTTTATCTATACTGTATTTCCTTAGCTCATTTATGAGAATGGGAGAAAGTATCTCAAGCCTTACTAAAGAAAAGGTACAACACATCAATTTTTCTTCTCCCATCACTAAAGCACATAACTTTGTCCTAGAAAGAAACCAGGTTGGCTTGGCATGACCTGCTCGTGATAAATCCATGTTGGCTGTTCCTGATCACCTTGTTATCATCAAAATAGTTAAAAATAGTTCTTGATGATCTGTACTTTGTTCTTTCTGGGTATCCAGGTTAAACAGATCAGTCTGTTATTACCTGGTTCCTCCTTGTTCCCTTTTAAAAAGATGGGCACTATATTTACCCTTTTCCAGCTTTCTGGGACCTTGCCCACCTCCACAAGTTCTCAACGAGAATAACTAACGGTGCTGTAATTACCTCAATCACTTCTTCCAGCATGCTAGGATGGATTACCTCAAGACCTGCTGAACTGAAAACATCCAGCTTGTCTAAGTGATTTCTAACCTGTTATTTTTCTGCTCTGCCCTGATTATGTACCCCCTGTCTTTCCTGCTAACTTTTCTTGTCACCTAAGAGTTGATTTTTGGGGGTAAAGATTGACATAAAAATAGGCATTAAACACCATAGCCATCAAAAAAAAGGAGAGATTAACGTTTTCCCTCCCCATTGCATGAGGAACCTACTCTTTTCTTGGTCTTCCCTTTCACTCTACCAAATGTATGCAATGCATCTGGTTGTCCTTTATGTCACTTGTTAGATGTATCCCAGTTTGTACCTTGGTCTTCCTGATTTTGTCCTTACACGCCCATATCATATTCATCGTTGGATAATAAGCTCATTCTTGAAATATGACCAGTTTCCCCCTTTTTGTAAGGTTATTAGTTATAAGTTAATGGAGAGCTCAAGGTTTAGCCAAACTGCTCTATCGCTGCACTTTCTGTCCTCTCTTTGCATTGAGATAGCCTGTTCTTGAGCCCAATATTTCCAGCCAGCTCTCCTGGCTCCTTTTTCCGTTACACTTGCCTCAGGTGTCATCCTGCCCACCACTTATATGAGTATTTTTAAATCTGTTTTCCTGAAATCCAGTGTTTTTATCCTTCTGTTCTTCCTTTCCTTAGGATCAACAAATGTCATTCCATGGTCACTTCACCCAGATGGGTTCCCCCTCTCTCATTTACAGCCAATTCTTCCATTAGTGAGTAGCAAATCAAGACGAACTACCTCCACTTTGTTTTTCCACCACCTGTACCAAAAAGCTGTCACCAAGTACCATCCAATCAGTCGCTGGATTATATGAGTGCTGCTGGGTTACCTGGGTGGCCTGTCCTCACCCTGCCGAACATCTCTGATCCAGTATTATGAGGCCATCTCCTGTCACCGAGTGGCAAATATTACCAGTCTATGAGACTGATTTAATCCATTTTTAGATGCACACCTTTCTTTCCTCCCTTGTTTGGAAACCCCTGGAAACCTCTGCAAAGATAATATGTTGTGGTTGCTTTCTTTTCTTCTTGAAATACCTCTTAAAACTCTCTTTTTCTTTAATGGTTACAAAAACTTAGGAACATTTGAACTCCCAGAGTGATAATGTCACTGCCTATCAGGCTCACCTACTGCTGTTTGCATGCAATCCCTGCCGGCTTGTCTATGCCCGCCTCCTGCCTTTCATTTTGTACTCAGACTGCAACTGTTTGGGCAGGGACTCTCTTTTTTATCTGGGCTTGTACAGCACTGAGCACAGTATGTTCCCTTGGTGAAGGCAGCCAGCTGCTAGTGCAATAGGATTAATGATAATAAATTGGTCAGTTCCAACGATGTTTAATAATGCATAAGAGTCACCAACATACCACATGTCACCTTTTAATATGTGATGCACCCTACGTGTGGCAGCGTGAACTGACAGTATTGCTCCCCTTTCTCCATGTCGTGTGATCGAACCATACTGTTCTTTGAATTGGGGTTTGTCCCTGATGATGCAACAGAGTAGTGGTTCATAATGCCTATTCGTAGGTAAATATGCAGGATCATGCTTCTGACAGGTGATCACAGGGTCTCGCCTTTTTTTTTAGCTGGCCTGGTAGATACGCTGCTGGTCCTCTTTTAAAGACTCTCCTGCTATACCTTGATGGGAGAAAATATATAGTCATCATAACAATAAAAAGGTCACTGGCATATATACCAAGGCAGTGAGCTTATTTCTTAAATGACTGTAGCAGGGCTCCTCCTCCCCTTTCTCCCTGCCCAGGCCCATCTAGCTGGTTTATTCCTTATCAGTTAGTAGTCCGAAAAATGACCTATTTGGCTTCAAGTGAGCCCACTGCAGGGGAAGCTGAATGAAGAAGCTAAAGTCACTCAGGTAAATATATTGACTTATTTAGTTTGCTTTAAGGCAACATTCTCAATAAATTCCTCCCAGCTTTCAGTCTTTTATGTCTGGGTCATAAGCTGCCTTCTATTTAGGAAAATAACTCACCAACCTCTGGCAGGTAACTAGTCTCACTCTCACCTGAACATGGCCAGTTTCAGTACTCTGGTAAAGTTTTGCGCCTCCGCACAGATTTTAGCAACCGCAACCGGTTGCTTCTTCTGTCTCTGGGGAACTAACCTTGCTGCTGGCGGTTTTTAGCTGTTTCCATCCTTCACTCATTTCCAGCTCATCTTCTTTCTTTCTTTGACAGGTGTCGGGTTTTACAGATCTTACAGATTGAGAGATGACATCATCTCTGGAGTACCGTAAAACCTCCCATCACAGAGTTGGGCCCGGCCTTCCTGTTGCGATTCTGTCTTAGGAAAATTTCTGAACACGAACACTTTTGCCACTCAAGAGAGGCTCCTTTACAGTTTCTAAAGGCAGGAAGCTTGTTCTGTGATATATGCCAACATGTGCTATTGGAATAAAAATGGGTTTAAGTTGGAGTATGAAGACATTAGTCAGTGTCACTGACAATAAAAAAAAACAAATAAATGCACCTTTTCAGTTTTACTATCACATTTTCAATGTTTTTTGTTTTGTTTTGTTTTGTTTTTCTACCAGTTGCTTGGTGTTTTGAACATTGCTGATATTTCCTGTTTCTGATCTCACTTATCCAGTAAATCCAAAGTTAGTCCAATGAAACCAAGAGAAGAGGCTATGGTCCATCTGTTCAATGACTGACTCAGAGGAAAGAGAACTGGTATTTTCTATTAAAAGACATATTTGCCATCATTTGTTTGCTTACTGAATCATAGACCCAGTCTAAAAGCCCATCCCCACTGGGAGGGAAGAGAACGAGCATCCCGCCGGTAGTCAAGAAGCACAGGTGAAACCATAGCTGGACTGGTAGGAAACCTGGGTCCAGGTTTTCAGTACTTACTCCCAAGTTGTAGCATCCTAGAGAAGTGGGGCTGGAAGGGACCTCCAGAGATCAAGTCCAACCCTTGCTTGAGGCAGGATTATCCCTATCCAAATTATCCTATACACATCCATAATCTAAAGTCTTTGTAAAACTACTTTCAATCCTGGCACAAGAGAAGACATAATGTAACCTGCCACAGGTGAAGCAGGGGAATCATGACAGCCAGCATCCTGCATCTATAAAAGATGTTAATATAGGTTCAAGAGGTCCTGGATAGAGGCCTACTTCTGGACGCTTTCCTTCTTCTCCATGTCCTTTTTTAAACTGTGGAGCCCAAAACTGCATACAAGGCTCTAGATGAGGCCTAACCAGTGCTGACTAGAGAGGCCCTATCGCCTCCCAAGTCTTCACCTAATGCTTGTCTTGATGTATCTCAAAACCACATTTGCTTTTGTGCAGCAGTGTCACACTGTGATCCATATTGAGTCTTGTATTTATTTTCACGGGAGCTTTTGGTGCAGAACAGCTGCCTAACTGAGCCACAGATGTTGCCAGCAAAAATACTCTTCCCATGATGCAAGGGAAATTTTGATGCTTGACATTAAAAGTTGAGTGAAGTGGTATCCAGTAAGCACTTGTCTGGACCTGAAATGAGGGGAGACTTGGTGATCAGGAGCTGATTTCTGCTTTGAGAGTTCAGTTTAATTCACATGGATTATTCAAAGCAAAAGAAACATAAGAGAGAACAAAGCAAATCCTGTATGGAGCCCTGTTACGTTACACTTCTAGGACAGTGGGGGGGGCTGATGAACAAGTTTTAACCACATACCTTGTGGAGGGCTCAGTAGAAAAATGTCCTTTCATTACGTCTGGAGACTACACTGCCCCTTGTTTGCAGAGAGCATGCAAAGTTACCCCTCCTTGTGCTTAGACCATCCCGCGTGCCCACACTGAAGCATGTGGCAACTCTCATGATTTTGTATTTTTAAATGTGATCTGTTTAAATTATAAAAGCAACAAAATGGCTTTTGCTAGTCAGAACCTATGATCTTGCTTTTATATCCACACACAGTAGCTAGGCAACATAGATTACTTGTAAATTGGAACAAAATGTATTACCAGGCTTAGAACTTGAAACCAGTTTCCGCCCAGGATTTCATTCCTGCATGAATGTCCCCCACTTGGAAACAGAGTGTGTAATTAAAATGCTCAAACAGCCATTACCACAGAGGTGTGAACATGCCACTGTAATTATACAGCCGTTTGTTCATTAAGGGCAGAATCCATTTAGTGCTGTTGTAATATTTACAATCAGAAATGCTAAAATACCACCACAAAACAAAACCTAAGGGTGTGTGGAGGGACAGAGGCCTTCCTGTGCCAGGATATCAACCATCTTCTTCCTCAGAGTGTCGTCTGGCCTCCGCTCTGGATTACCCATGGTTTTTCCTCTAAGGCAGGCTTTGGCTGAGCTCAGGTGGTGGCAGGGGTCTACATTGCCTGGGACCTGTACACCTGCACTGGATGTCTTTCTCAAATCCATACTCTAGCAAGGCCAGGAGACATGGTCTGGTGGCTGGCATCACAGTGTGATGGTCTCTGGCCTGTGTTAAGTGGGGTAACAGTCAAGGTGACACCACAATCCCTTTGGGCTTATGAGTCTACTAGAGCATGGCACAGCCACCCTGGCAGGGCTCTCACTCCTCCCCCTAGTGCAGGTGGCACCAGTCATGGTTGCAACAGGATCCTGGCAGAGAAGGGCTCTGGGCTGACACTGATCTGGCTGTTCTTGGGCTCCTCAACTTGTGTAAGTCCTCACAGTGCTAGGGAAACCCATGACTGATGTGCAGCAACAGAGGGCCTGGATCAGGCCCTGTTGTTTTAATCCATCACCTAAATTGGTAATAGGCTGTGGGCATGTCTACACATGCATTAACGCACTTTAGTTAATGTGCATTAAATCTAGTACCTCTGGGCATTTATACACATCCATTTTCATGCTTTGACGGAGCTGACTCAATTAATCGAGTCTGCCCCACATGTGAGCTGACACTCACTGCACTGCATCAGATGCAGCAGTATAAGCAGCAAAATGTGCATTAGTGTGCAGGGTATGGTGACGGTGAGCTTTTGAACTAAAACACCTTTGATGTGTTAAAAGTGCCCAGTGGTGCAGCACAAGCATGTGTACAAATGCCCTCCATTGTGAGGTCCTAGGCAAATGCACATTAGCTTGTCTTCATGTGCATTTACTACATAGCACATTTTTAAGAGACACTTTAATGTGCATTAAATTAGGCTAATGCACATTAAATCGCATGTGTAGACATGCCTTTGGGATAAAGAGTGTCTAGAGAACACCCGGTGTGCCTCACTTCTACCTGTGCTCATTCAGAGCTTGGAACAGCAACTAAGCTGGAAGAAATTAATGTACATAGTTGCTTGTCACTTCTCATGGTGACAGCATGGGCATCTCCAGTCTGTAGTCAGCACAAAAATGAAGGCTGGGTTCCAACATAAAAACCAAAGGAATGGGAAATGGGATAGCCACTAGATCTGGTGAGTAGCTGCACAGTAATGATGCCGGAGCACTGCAGAGTGGAGACCCTCAGTAGATAGGCTGATATCTTGATGAAAACGTAAATGGCATGGATTTGGCTATGCTAGTCTGACCCCTGCTACCGGTGCAGGTTCTGGCCATACTTTGGCTACCCTGAAAGCTGTTTATTATTCACCTGCTAGTAAAGGCTGCTCTGTTTTAAACTTTGTTTTAGCTACTGTTAAGTTTAATGGGAGATATATTTAATGTCATGAAAGTAATAAAGCAGGTATTAAGAGAAAAAAAAATCAAGCAATATAATAAAGGAGGATCTAGAGCACAGATCAAAACCCAGGAAGTGTGTGATTAGGATGGGAAATGCTATACACTTCCCTAGTTCTAGAGAGCTCTGGGACATAATTAGCAGGTCAAGATTAGAGGTTGGATTTTTTCCCCACCCTGTTTTCATGATCAAGCTATTTGTTTATTTATTTTTGGTTTTCCTTTTTCAGTTTTCATCATTTCAGATGAAATGAGACATTTTGCTTGATCAGAAATTAAATGTTTTATTTATTTTGGATGTTATTCTTGTCCCTGTTTTAAAACAACAGCAGAACTTGGACAGTTTAATTTCAGGTGTCCAAACAAGTATTAAAGCAATCAGGACTCATAGTAGAGGTGGTATCTTTTATTAGACCAAGAAGATTGTTGCAAAAAAAAAAAAATCTTTAATTGCAAGCTTTTGGGCACAAGCCCCCTTCATCAGGCATTGGAGAAAATATTGTAAAAGTTCTCATGGGTAGAAATGAAAGTTCATATTTAATAGGATTTCACACAGGAGTCAATAGATGGAAAACTCCTCTGGTCAGTCAGTTCATAGTTAGTCTGGAGCCTCTCACCTCCTGTGAGGATCTGTGATGATGCAAATTACCTTGAAATAACACAAAGCTTCCTATCGTGCGTGGATGACCTCTACCTGACTCAAAAAACCTACGGGCCAATGAGAGGTAAAGCACTGCTTGACCTGCTACTGGCTACTGGGGATGATCTAATTGGTGACCTAGTGATAGATGGGAAGCTGGGTGACAGTGACCATGAGCTGATCACCTTCACCATCTGCCATAAAGCTGGCAAGTCAGTCATCAATACAAAAGTCCTTGACTTCAGGAAAGCCGACTTTGACAAGCTCAGGAGGCTTTTCAGGGAGGCCCTAAGGGACCACGACCCAAGGGGAGGGGAGCTCAGGACGAGCGGTTGCTTCTCAATGGGAGCGATCCTCAATGCACAAGCTAATACTATTCCATCTCGGAGGAAAGGCAGCAAGAGGGCACAGCAGCCCCCCTGGCTCTCCAGGGATCTACAGACCTCCTGAGGCTAAAAAGAAAGGCCTACAAGGGGTGGAGGATGGGAGTCACCTCCAAGGAGGATTATTCTGCACTGGTCCGGTCCTGCAGGGAGCAAACCAGGAAAGCCAAGGCTGCAACTGAACTCCAACTAGCTTCAAGCATCAAGGACAATAAAAAGTCCTTTTTCAGATATGTGGGGAGCCGGAGGAAAAGCCAGGGCAACATTGGACCACTGC
>NW_005842184.1:1457776-1458121 GCF_000455745.1 Alligator sinensis | reverse complement strand
CCTCATGAGGGAACACCTTGAGAGGCTGGAGACCTTCAAGTCAGCTAGCCCTGACAGTCTACACCCCATGGTACTCAAGGAACTGGCGAGCATCATAGCCCAGCCCCTAGCACGGATCTTCGAGAGCTCCTGGCACTCTGGTGTCATGCCCGAAGAAGTGGAAGAAGGCCAATGTGGTGCCTATCTTCAAGAAAGGGAGAAAAGTGGATCTGGCAAACTATAGGCCCATCAGCCTGACCTCTATCCTGGGGAAGGTCTTAGAAAATGTTATTAAAGAGGCCATTCTTAATGGACTGGCCGATGCCAACATCCTGAGGGATAGCCAGCACGGGTTTGGTGCCGGTA
>NW_005842184.1:1441428-1457299 GCF_000455745.1 Alligator sinensis | reverse complement strand
GCAGTGCTATGTTGGCTAGCACTATGGAAGAAAGAGACTTGGGGGTCATCATTGACCACAAGATGAACATGAGCCCGCAATGCGATGCTGCAGCTAGTAAAGGGACCAAAACGCTGGCTTGCATCCATAGATGCTTCTCAAGCAAATCCCAGGACGTCATTCTCCCCTTCTACCCAGCCTTGGTGAGGCCGCAGCTGGAGTACTGTGTCCAGTTTTGGGCTCCACAATTCAAAAAGGATGTGGAGAAGCTTGAGAGAGTCCAGAGAAGAGCCACGCGCATGATCAGAGGTCAGGGAAGCAGACCTTATGACGACAAGCTGAGAGCTATGGGGCTCTTTAGCCTGGAAAAGCACAGGCTCAGGGGTGATCTGATGGCCACCTACAAGTTTATCAGGGGTGACCACCAGCACCTGGGGGAACGTTTGTTCACCAGAGCGCCCCAAGGGATGACGAGGTTGAATGGTTATAAACTACTGGAAGACCATTTCAGGCTGGACATGAGGAAGAATTTCTTTACTGTCCGATCCCCCAAGGTCTGGAACAGCCTGCCATCAGAAGTGGTTCAAGCACCTGCATTGAACACCATCAAGAGTAAATTGGATGCTTATCTTGCTGGGATCCTATGACTCCAGCTGACTTCCTGCCCTTTGGGCAGGGGGCTGGACTCGATGATCTTACGAGGTCCCTTCCAGCCCTGATGTCTATGACATCTATGAAAGACAGGAGCAGAATCTCAGGTTTCAGGTGTTATGTATTATGACAAACAAGTATTATGACTTTTCTAAATTTTGCTTCTGTTTTTATAGTAAAGTGTCCCTAGAATTTCACCTGAATTCATGAATAATTTCCACCAACTCTAAACTGAATTCTTCAGTGAATAAACTACTCCATGAGGATATTTCTGTGTTATCCAGTTCCTGTCAGCAGAAAGGGACAGTGTAAAACCCATCAAAAAGGAAAGGTGATGTGGTTGCTTGGCATTTTAAATTAAGTATCTTCACCTTAAGTATCCTCACCTTTAAATTAAATACCCTCATCTTAAGTCTCCTCACCTGTGATGACTACCACAGGATTTGCAGAGGCAGAATTGTGTAAATTCATGAGGATACTACTGGAACGATAAAGAGGATGTGAGCCGTGACCTGCCGTTTATCCTGCGTTGCACCTTCTGCAGTGATGGCAGGGCCGAGGAGAACGTGGGTGATGTTGGCACATTCCCAATGGCTCAGCAAGTTTCCTTCCTCACTCGAAGGCAGGACTCAGAGACCAGAGAGGTGATCTATTGGGAAAAGCACCTTGGCAGATGATAGTGATGCTTTCAGTCAGAAGAAAGCAAAGGGAGAAAGTCCTGCCTAACAAGTCAGGCACCTGTTCTTTCATTTACACGGATAGAAATCTCTTGCACTGCCCAAATAGCACCTTGGTGTAATGGACTTAGGCTACTTCAGCCGTATAGACAGTGCTGACTAAAGTATCCTGGGAGTCTTGTCTCCTCCGCTCTTTCCCCCGTTCCAGGCCCACTGACTTTGGTGCATTAAGTGCCTGCATCTGCAGAGCTGATTCAAGTCAGCAAAGGGAAGGAAACCCCGTCGGACATTTTTTATCGCCCTTTTCTATGGTGAAGGAGACTGTAATAGCACTCCACCGCCTCATTCCCTCACCCTTGGAAATCCAGCAGAACACGATAGCTGTACAGAAGAGTCTTTCAGGTAAAACAGGAAGAGGCGAGGAGGAATGGAGACCAGAGATTATCGCCGTATGTTTGGTATTTACTATTGAGAGAGAGCCCCAAACACATTTGTTTCCTGGAGATAAGGGAAACGGTGTGGAATGGAGATGGGAAATCTTTTATCCTGCCCAACTGAACACGTACAGAGCATACCTCAGGCAGCGATGACACTTCATTTTTGCAATATCAGTTGCTAACAAAAAAGTGAAATTAATTGCACGGCTACAGGGTGGATACAGCAGAAGCGTCTGTACTGCATCATTCAGCTTGGATACACAGGAACAGGAAATCAATTCATCTTCACCAACATTTGTCCTTTCTTGTGTGAAACAGTCTTTTAATGAGCTCATTGTGCGTGGTCGGTCGCTGCTCCTTGGGGAAGAGCCGTATAGATTTAACCAAGCCTTATTCTTTTTCAATTTGGGTTGAAAGAGGAACAACAACGAGTTCTGAAGCAGCTTTATTTGGCATGTGCCAGTCAAGCAATTTCATTCCTACCCTGTTATTTTCTCCAATTAAGCAGCAGACTTCTGAGTGAGGCTGTCATTCTGGAGCAGGCACACATGCCCAGGGGCACAGACTATGTTTTGTGCACAGGTTACTCGGCTGGCTTCAGAGCTAGTTATTGGCCTCTGCACTCTGCATTTTCCATAGGCCACAAACTGTTTCAGCTCTTCCTGCTGTTTCTCAATATTAAGAATCAGTTGGAACGGGGACTTTTGGACATGCGGCTACAGGCAGGCCGAGGATACAGATATCCGTGTGGTCCATGGCTCGTGTGAGCTCCACGGAGTTGGTTCTGCCAACATTGTGCCGTGCCTCTGGGGTAGTCCAAGGGGAACCAGACACATGCTAGAGAGGCCTGGCTCCCTTGGGGTGAGTGCATGTCTCAGTGCCACCTCGAGCCATCATTTGTTCAACTTAACTGGTAATTCTCCATTCCCACCTCTCCCAGAGTCAAATCAATCCCTTCCTTCCCAGACCAGATCAGCTGATTTTCCCATGTCTTGATAGAGAAAATCTCTGGTATTTCTCTTGTCCAAGCAGGCTGCCCACATGCACTTGTTTCCATTATTATCAGGTATGATTTAAGGAGAGAAATCCAGGTGCCTCACAAAGGATAGGGCCTGGACTACCTAGAAGAGACAGGAGAAACTGCCAGGACAGGACATAGCCCTCTTTGAAAAGGTGGGGAGGGACCTCCACAAATGGCAGCAATTGCATGCCCTGGAAGACTTTTAAGTCACCTCTCAAGACGGCAGAGATGTTCTTTGCCACAGACAATGGCAGAGACGGATGCTAAGATGAAGGCGGTGTTGTTCTGAGGTGTGTGGCACTGTGTGGCCTCTTGCTTGCTGTTGCTCGGTGTCCAGGTTGCTCGGGCCTGTCTGCGCTGAAAGACAGGCAGCGAAGCGGTGGGTCAGCTGCACTCCCCAAGGGTGCTACGCAAAACAAGTCCCATAGCGCCTGTATTGATACTCAGCGTGCCCTAGTCTCATGCCTGTGCTTATCTATATTTCTCTGAGATGTCCGTTTCTACTTGTCTCTCTTGCCACACCTGTATCTTCCGTTCATTTTATCTCTTCCTTGTTAACAAGTTCTTACTTTTCGAGTTACCCAGATACTGCTTCTGTCACCTCCTTCTTTGAATCAACATCCTTGCTCATCGGTATGTTTTTAGTTTTTACCTTTCTTACCAGCTCATTTAGCAGCCAGTGAGGCCTCTTCCTCCCAAGCTCCTGTGCAGAGCCTTAGCTTAACTATAGCTTAGTACAACTACAGCTTAGCATAATCACAATCCCTACAGACAGAGTCAAACTGAAGGCAGCAGCAGAAAGAATAAGTTGGTGGTAAAAGCCTGTTGCTTGTACCTGAAAAGGGAACTGAAGATGGGGGGATGAAAGCAGAAAAAAAGCACCCATGGAAAGGTTAATTAATGCTTTAATAATGCAAGCTTTAAATTATTCAGGCATAAATCATGAGACATTTCATAATAGAAATCCACTGAGCAGGAGTTGTGTGGACATGCATTTGGGCCCAGAGAGCGAGTGAAGGAGTCTTTGATTTTCAGCGAAGAAAGCAGGAGAAACACATGGGGATGATAAAAAAGGCCATTGGGAGAGGACAGAGAGAGCAAACCTAAATTCTCAGAGATAAACTGCCACACTCCTTCTCCTGGCACATGCACTCAGTGCAGGGAGGCTGACACGGGTGGACATCGATGTGCCAAACCAGCAACAGGTGTGCGAGGGTGGGAGGGACACACCTGGTCTAACCCTGTGCATGATCACCATCCCTAGGTCAGCCCTGTCCAGGGCTTCCCCAGGCCCTTGTTCAGGGGACTCGCCACTTCCCTTAGCAGTCTAGCAGGAAGGAAGTGTTTCCTGAGAGCTAATCTCAACCTACTTTGATGCAGTTTAAATCCATTGCTCCATGCTGAGCCCTTTGCAGTGTGGGAGGACAGTTGTTTCATAGTTTCATAGTTGATAGGGTCAGAAGGGACCTGAGGAGATCATCTAGTCCGACCCCCTGCCGTTCTTCCTCTTTGCAGTAGCCTTTCAAATATTTGAATGCTGCTGTTATGCTCTCCTTGAATGTCCCTTCTCTAGGCTAAGCCTACCTGACACACACAGTCTTTTATCACGTGGTTTCCCTGCTAACCCCTCTTCAGTGTTGTCACCCACCTCTGGACCATCTCCAGATCCTTCTTAAAATGCTGAATCAAGAACTGCACACAGCTCTCCATCTAGACGAGGCTTCAGCAGTGCCAAGTGAAGCGGCCCTCTCACCATGACACGGTCACGTCCTCACCTAATTCACCTGTGGCTGCAGCTCAAACTTACATTGAGTTTTGTGCAAGTATGCTTCATTGTGGTCTCATGCTGTGCCTGTGATCCACCAAACTCCCCAGATCCTTCTCAGCAGCGCAGCCACCCAGTTGTCTACCATTCTGTATTTCTGTTTTCAGTTATTCTTCCTTACATTTGTCTGCACCAAATTTCTTCCTGCACTCCCTAGCCTAGATCTCCAGTCTACCAAGATCCTTCCAAGTTCTGCTCCTGCCATTCATGTAGTCGCAGTCCTGCCCAGTTTCGTGCCATCTGCACACCTGAACAGGAGTTGCTCCCTTCCGGCATCCAAAATATTGATAAACATATAAGACCTCAGTAGGGCGCAGGACAAATCCCACTTGAAACTTCCAGCCATTCTGGCATGGGTCCATTTATCATTACCCATGGTTTGAGGATATTGATCCAATTATATATCCACCCCCCGAACAATGTTTACCTAGCTGACACTTCTGATGAGAAGGGCACTTAGGATGATATCAAGAGCCATACCAGAGCACCAGCTGTGCCATCGCGTGGGGAGAGTAGAGGAGGAAGCTGAGTGTATGGAAGGTAGAGCCTGTAAAGAAAATTGAGCATGAAAACTCATGTTAAGTTTGAAAGCCTGCAGCACGAGGCTGTCTCCTGGGGCTGCAGTGGTGGAGGCAGCATGTTAGACAGCAGCCTGCATCTGCCCAGGGGAAGGGGTAGTGCTGGGATGGGTAATGCAGAGCACGCTGCAGTCTGCATGTGATGCCTGGCATGGGTGGGGAGGCGTTTCCATGCCAGAATGGGCCATACGACATGCCACCGCACCTGGCATCCTGACCAGCCGCATGAGGATAGCACAGCCAAACCATGCTATGGACTTCCCATGCTTTATTGTATGGTCATTTGGGGCTGTGGCTACTTTGCTTTGATTGAAACATCTTTCTTTGTTTCAAGGATGACAGTGTTTGTTATTAAACAGCTTGACGCTTCGAGCACTGGCATAAGATGGGTGCTTGGCCCAGGTCCCTTTCTGCCCCTGCGATATCCAAGAGCTACTTGCCTGGCTTTTAGCTGCCTGTGGAAGGGTGGGTTACCCACTTTGTTGGGTCTAGAAGGTGGACCCCAGAAAGAGGAAGTTGGGCCATAGACTCAAACCTGTCTTAACATCCCTCGACTGGTCCAAGCTGGGGCCAGGGCCAGAAGGGTCAAAGGGCCAGGGGCCCACTGCAAGGGATGCCCAGAGGCAGAAAAGGATCTTGGAGACATTATTGATGCAAAATAAACATGAGTGCATGGGTGGGGGGAATTAAACATGACAGTATGGGGACGTGGTAAGGAAGGCCAACTGTACCTTGTCGTGCATCCACAGATGCATCTCAAGCAGGTCCAAGGAGGTGATCCTCCCCCTCTATGTGACACTGGTCAGGCCGCAGTTGGAGTACTGCATCCAGTTCTGGGCGCTGCACTTCAGGAGGGATGTGGACAGCATGGAGAGGGTCCAGACGAGGGTCACTCGCATGATCGGTGGTCAGCAGGGCAGGCCCTACAAGGAGAGGCTACAGGACCTGAACCTGTTCAGCCTCCACAAGAGAAGGCTGAGGGGGGACCTGGTGGCCATCTGTAACCTAGCCAAGGGAGACCAGCAGGCATTGGGAGAGTCCGTGTTCCCTCAAGCACTACCAGGAGTGACTAGAAATAATGGCCACAAGCTGGCAGAGGGTAGTTTCAGACTAGATATCAGGAGGTGCTACTTCACAGTCAGGGTGGCTAGGACCTGGAACCAAATTCCAAGAGAAGTGGTGCTGGCTCCTACCCTGGGGGCCTTTAAGAGGAGGCTGGATGAACACCTTGCTGGGGTTGTTTGACCCCAGTACTCTTTCCTGCCATGGCAGGTGGTCAGACTTGATGATCTGTTCAGGTCCCTTCTGACCCTACCTACTATGAAACTATGAAGAGCCGAGGGCCTGGGGTCCCGACTGGCCTGGAGGTGGGCCAGGGCCAGTAGAGCCAAAGGTCCCGGGGGGGACCACACCTGTGAGGGGGAAGCAGCTCAGGGAGCTGTGCAGCAAGGAATGAAGGCAGAATAGGCTGCCTGAACAGAGGATCTAAGTGGGGTCCAACTAGTAGGATTCTGGGGCCCAGTGCAGGGCCCGTGATAACATCTGGATGCCCTCTGCAAGGCTTGGGCTGTGGTGTAGGGGAGGAATGGAGCTGCAGCTAATGCCCCCTGGCATCAGGGCAGGAAATGGGCAGCCTCCTGCTTAATTAACATAAATTCACTAATTAACAAGAAGGTGTGATGGGCAAGAAGGCAGGCAGTTAGCTCAGAAACAGGTGAGCGGGCCACAGGAAAATTGTCTCCAAGAAGGCCCCCCTGTTACACTGCCCCATTCACAAGCCATGATGCTCTGCTACCCCATGCAGCAGCCAACAACCACAAAGGTATCTGGGCTCCTTAATGCCTAGGACCCTTTACAGGCATGTGAGATGTGGCATTTCAGACTAAAGCAAAATGGCCACCAAGGCATCTACCTCCCTGAGCCCCCAAACAGTTTGAACCCACAACTTCCACTTCCCAAGAGAGTCACTGATGACCCATGTTTGGTCTTGGCAAGACTGAAGACCCTATCCCATTCTGGTTGAAGCAAGGCTGCAGGGTGGAAAGGAATGCAAGCATCATGGGAAAGAAAAAAACAAGGAGGCAGGAGTGAGGAGAGTACTTCCCTGAGCAGGGCTGGAGGTTTTAGGATCATAGGATTGTGGTACAAATACGTTAGAATTTAGACGTAATGCCTTTTTACAACGTGCTTTGCAAATGGCTTCTGCATTAGCTTCTGCACATAGATTGAAGCCTGCTTTACACTTAAAACTTCGTGACCATACCTTTTCAGTGACCTAGAGTTACACGAAGATGAGGGGTTACTAGAGAACAGTTCCCCCTGTTAAAAACACACAGGTGCTGTAACATAACCCATAATAAATTGAGCATAGCCTGAAAACTCAAACATCCTGCGGAAGCTTAAGCGTAACTCTGGAAACTTTGACATCCTATGGAAACTTAGACGAAACAGTAGAAGCTGTAAGACTGCCAATAGTTGCATGACACGCTAAGGTTCTTTGTTTAGGTAAGCTATAAAAGGGACCCTCGGACAAAACCCGGGGTCGACTCTGCTTTGGGCGACTCAGCCCCTTTGTCGATCTGTTTGCGCAAACAGTAAACTTGAAATGGACCCAGCCTGAGTGTGCGTGTGACTCTCTCCTTGAGGTAGATTGGAAAGGCCTCCAGGGGCACGAAACTAGCCATTTGGGCAACAGGATCATAGGCAAGTTGGGCTGGAAGGGACCCTACAAAGCCATCTAGCTCAGCCCCTGCTCAAGGCAGAATCACCCCTCACTAAACATCCCAGCCAAATGTCTGTCCAACCAGCTCTTGAATTTTCAAAGGATAGCAAGTTCCTCCTAATCTCCAACTATGTTTCCCCCACTGCAGCTTGAGGCCATTGTGTCTAGTCCTGTCCCCTCTGGCCCCAGAGAAAATCCCATCTCCATCCTTTCTGTCATCGCCCTTCAAGTATTTGAAGACTGTAATCAAATTCCCACCCTACATCTTCTCTTCTCTAGATTAAATAAGCCCAGTTCTTTCAGTCTTTCCTCATGTGTCTTGCCTCCCAGACCCCTGATCATCTTGGATACAATGCTATTTATTCATTTTGCATTACATGATCGAAGGAAAAGGATTTTTCTTTTCTCTCCATTGAGAAAGTTGGCTTGACAATGAAAAAAAAAAAAAAAAAAGATCAAACATGATCAGTTCTAGTAGGAAATGAAGAAAATGTGGAGCATGAAAGGTATGGACATAATGCCCATTATTTTTGAGATGTCAGGATCTGTGGGTGGGGTCAGGATCTCTAGATCGGGGTATTAACAGCACTGTGACTTTGGAAATTAGCTTTATCACCAGGTCATGGGCCCTGCAGAAAACAACATGGGTAGGCACCACTGGAATAATGAGCTGGGGGATCACCTTCTAAACTCAGCGGTGCCTTGGTCTAAGTGAGACCCGCATTAGCAATTGGGAAAATGCTGCCAAAAAACTGAATGCTCAGTGTGAGCCTGGTTGAAATTCCTGTCTGGCAAATCCTACACAATGTCTGAGGCTATAACACAAAGGATTAAAAGGAATCAAAACTTAAAACATATCTTTCTGTATAACATTCCCCCAAAACCTAATCGCTAACATCAGGCAGATAATTGAGATGAGCCAACACACCTGAAGAGTACAATCAGCTTAGGGAGAAAGAAGGGCAGCAAGAAATATTTCAGAGAGTCAGGGGAAAAAAAACACCAGGTTTTATTTTAAATGAAAGAAAGAAATAATATGCAATATAATAACAAAAGTCCCAATCCCATCCTCCTTATCCAAGCAAAGCCCCAGTTGACAAAGGCAGAAAAGAGAGCGCCTCAGATCTGCAAATAATATACAACTTTGGGCTTTCAGTGGGTACTGGATGAGGGACGCAGCATTGATTCTTAAATTAAGGAAGATAAAGGAAGTAAGGAATTTGCTCCAGCTGCCGCACCTGTTTCCACGTTAGTTCTGTGCCAGGGCTGGAGCGTGCAGATCTCAGGGGAGTGCATCCCTGGGATGTTCATGGATGAACACAGGGGTGGAGTGCACCAGTAGGAGCACTTGCAGCAGTACTGAGGAAGAAAGCTGGACTCATTGCTGAACACTTATTTTAGGTCTGCTTTCAGCAAGACTTGGATCAGAAAGGTGATTGAGAGAGGCACCTCCACTAGGAATTGCAGGGAGGAGGGACCTTTTGCTCCAAGTTGGGAATTCTGTCCCTCAAGTATTTATGAGCTAAATTAATGAATGCTTTGGTCACCCAGACTTCCTGTAGGGCTCCACAAGCTGACACAGATAAAAGACAAATTGCCAATATGCATAGATTTTGTGAGGAAATCAAGTTTTGAGAGGTAAAAGACATGCTTGATTTGGGTTTACATTTCACCGTTATTAGCCCAGAGTGAATGGCTGAGCTGGGTAGAAAGAACAGGAAACTAACCTGTCCTCCTTCGAACGAAGGAAATAAATCAGGTGCACAAAAAGTCTATCAACCCCCACAAAAATACTGGGGAAGGGTGACAGGCAGAGAAAAGTGGAGCCCAAAGGCACATGCTGCTCCAGTCAGACAGTTCCCATTGAAAGCCAATGTTTTATATTATTTACAGATTTGAGGCATTCTCTTTTCTGCCTTTGTCAACTGGGGCTTTCCTTGAATAAAGTGGGTGGGATCAGGACCTTTGTTATATTACTGCGTTGTTATTTCTTTCATTCTTTTAAAATAAAGGTAAAGCTCATGAGGAAATGTCTCCTCTTCGGTGATGGTTCGGCATGGTTGGGGGAAAGGGATGGCGTGGGCGGAGGAAGCCTCAGACAAGCAAGCCAAGCATTGCCTGCAGGAGCAGCCCAGCCTAAACTGATGACAAGTGAAACAGGTAATCAGGTAAGTGACATGGGCCTGGGTACCACTGGGATCAGGGGGGCGGTCCATTCATCTTCAGGAGGCCTCAAATGCCTCTATACTAATGCTCGCAGCATGGGGAACAAGCAGGAGGAACTAGTCCTCCTGCTGGGTGGGGGTGTGGCGCTCTATGTCAGGGAGCAACACACATCCACAGTGAGTAACACTGGGTCAGAGGTGGAGCAAACAGAAGTGCTCTGGGTTAGAGTACAAGAGGGTCGGGGAGAAAGGGACTTAACGGTGGCGGTCTACTACAGACCACCCAACCAAGGAGAAGATTGAGACCAGGAATTCTTACGTTAGCTCATGGAGACAGTTAGGTCCAAGGATGTGATCGTCATGGGTGACCTAAACTTGCCAGACATCTGCTGGGAGGAGCAGACAGCCAGGTCTGACCGCTCACGCAGGTTCTTAACTGACATACAGGACCCCCATCTAACCCAGGAGGTACACAGCCCCACCAGGGGAGATGCCTTGTTGGATTTGGTCCTGGCCACGGGCAATGACCTGGTACAGGGTCTGTGGGTGCTCGACCACCTAGGTGATAGCGATCATCGTCTGCTGGAATTTACCATCCAGCGCAAGGTGGCAAAAGCCTCCAGCAAGGCAGCAGCCCTTGACTTGAGGAGGGTGGACTTTAACGAGGTGAGAAAACTAGTTGGGGATGCACTGAGGTCCCAGAGCAGGAGGGAGTTGAGTGTCCAGGAGGAGTGGTTGCTCCTTAAGGAGACGATCCTTCAAGCTCAAAGGGAAGTAATCCCTACATGAGTCAAAGGGGGCTAGAGGGTGCAAAGGCCCCTATGGCTCACCAAAAGCATCCGGGAACATCTCCAAACAAAAAAAGGAGGTGTACACCCATTGGAAGGGAGGGGCCATCACAAGAGAGGGCTATACCTTGGTAGCTCGGGAATGTAAGGGGGCGGTTAGGAAGGCAAGGCGGAAATGGAGCTGGGACTAGTGACCCAGATCAAGGACAACAAGAAGTCCTTTTTCAAATACATAGGGGGGGCAAAAGAAGGTGCCAGGTAACGTGGGGCCTTTGCAGGACATGCTAGGAAATCTGGTCACCTCACCTGATGGTAAAGCTGACATATTCAACAATTTCTTTGTCTCCGTATTTCTGAGGAGGGACCCGGATATCTCCCCCACTGGCACCCCTGAGGGCTCTGTGGGTGGTACACCCAGGCCTAGGGTTAATGAGGACCTTGTCAGGGAAGTTCTGGAGGGACTGGACATATTTAAATCTTCAGGTCCTGATGAGCTCCACCCCAGAGTGCTGAAGGAACTAGCAGGGGTCATTGAGGGACCTCTGGTGCAGCTGTACGAGCACTCATGGCATTCGGGTGATGTGCTGGAGGACTGGAAAAGGGCCAATGTGGTCTCCATCTTCAAAAAAGGGAGGAAGGAGGACCCAGGAAACTATAGGCCCATGAGTCTTACTTCGGTCCTGGAGAAGCTTTTCAAAAGAATTATCCTGGCACATGTCCGGGAAGGGCGAGCAGGGTAGGTTATGCTCAGGGCCAACCGGCATAGGTTCATTAGGGGCAGGTCTCATCAAACCAACCTGGTGGCCTTCTATGACCAGGTCAACAAGTCCTTGGATGTAGGTGTCGCAGTGGATATAGTCTTTCTGGACTTCAAGAAGGCTTTTGACACAGTCTCTCACCCCATTCTCAGTAAGAAACTACGAGACAGTGGTGTTGATGCCTACATGGTCAGATGGGTCACTAACTGGCTGGAGGGCTGTACCCAGAGGGTGGGGGGTGGACAGGTCTTATTCGACCTGGAGGGCTGTGGGCAGTGGGGTTCCCCAGGGCTCAGTCCTCGGGCATGTATTCTTCAACATCTTCATCAATGACTTGGGCAAGGGGGTAGAAAGCACCCTGTTCAAGTTCGCAGATGGCACTAAGATGTGGGGTGAAGTGGGTACACTAGTAGGAAGGAACAGCGTGCAAGCGGATCTAGACAGGTTATAGGGGTCAGCCGATGAGAACAGGATGGGGTTCAACACTGACAAGTGCAGGGTAATGCACCTGGGGAGGAAGAACCAGTGGCACACCTACCGGCTCGGGAACTCCCTTTTCACCAGTGTCGAGACAGAAAAGGATCTTGGAGTCATCATTGATGCCACAGTGAACATGGGCCGACAGTGTGGGGACGCGGTCAGGAAGACCAACTGCACCTTGTCATGCATCCACAGATGCATCACGAGCAGGTCCAAGGAGGTGATCCTCTCCCTCTATGCGACACTTGTCAGGCCGCAGCTGGAGTACTGCGTCCAGTTCTGGGTGCCATACTTCAGTAGGGATGTGGCCAATATGGAGAGGGTCCAGAGGAGGGTCACGCGCATGATCAGGGGGCAGCAGGGCAGACCCTACAAGGAGAGGCTGAGGAACCTGAACCTGTTCAGCCTTCGAAAAGAGAAGGCTGAGAGGGGATTTAGTGGCAGTCTACAAACTATCAAGGGGGACTAGCAGGCATTGGTGGAGTCCCTGTTCCCCAAAGCACTCCCGGGAGTTACAAGAAACAATGGACACAAGCTAGCGGAGGGGAGTTTCAGGCTAGACATTAGGAGGTGCTATTTCACTGTCAGGGCGGCTAGGACCTGGAACCAACTTCCAAAAGAAGTGGTGCTGGCTCCTACCCTCGGGGTCTTTAAGAGGAGGCTGGACAAACATCTGGCCTTTCCTGCCATGGCAGGGGGTCGGACTAGATGATCTCCTCAGGTCCCTTCCGACCCGACCAACTATGAAACTAACTATGAAACTATGATGTAGTCCTGTCATTGAGCTGGCAGGTCAAGTAGTAACAGGACTGTAACTTGTCCTGAATGGATGCATCTACATGTCGCACTACATTACTACGGCCACTATGGCCACATAGTGATCATATACATGTGACCGGCAGCTACATCACTGTAGCAATGCACTCCCCCCATTATAGGCTGCCACCATGGGGAGGTAGTGGCTAAAAATAACCATACATGGCACATATGGTGCAGTCCAGGCGGTAACAGCACCGTGCTTTAGTACTTCCAAAAAGAAGCACTAAAGCACGGAGAAGTAACAATGTCACTGTAGGGCGACATGTAGATGCACCTGGTGACTCAGGACGATGCAGTAAAGCCATGGAAGACAGGGAAGGGTCAGGGAATGGGTTTGTTTCACATTTCTGCAGGAACAAGGAGCACTGCATGACTGAGCATCCAAAGCAACATTTCTAGTCCCAATGTGTTACTGTCTCCCCTGCTGCGAGCCATGTCCTCCCTCTCTTCTTGTCAAGTTAAAAAGGGCAGCATGATAAAACTACAGGATCAGTGCATGCTATCATGATCATTTCCCTGTCAACATCCATCACAATACGGCAAACAGTGTCACAGTGTCGTTACCTAATGAACCTGTTACACGCTCGGTGCTTACTGTTTCTGAAGATCGCTGCTCATGCTGGCATTTGTCTGAAAAGGGAAAAGTTGGTTGCATCTATTATGCTTAATGATGGGCTCTGTGTGTGCCTCCAGGTCATGTTATTTTGCAAGGCAGAGCCTCCTTCACTCAAACACAATGTGTGGATGTCTGCGGGCCCAGTGAGGAGGAATGGGGGGACAACTCACTGGGATAAGCATGAAGCCTCATGCAATTTCTTGGGCTTGCAGTTGTCTCAAATATGCCGAGTGCCTTGTCAGGACTGAGTCACTGGTGCAAACAAGGCTTGTCAAGAAGCAGTGCCTATCTCCCAGGAGCATCTTCACGCTCCCCGACCCACTCCTGCTATGTCTTGCCTGTGGAAAATTCCCCAAAAGCACTTGGAGATACTCCTTCAGCGCCCTCCTGAACAGTCACCCTTGATCACATGGGTACCAGAGCTGCCAGTGGGCAGTGCCAATGCTGGTGGTTGGCTGCAATCACTGCTCCTGACCTGCTAGTCGACAGCTAACATACCATACTGTCTAGCATACAACATGCATATTTTCCCAACAAATCAGGACTCTCAAAATGGGTGTGCATGTTTTAAGCAGAAAAGTTGAAGTTTTGCCCAGAATGAAAGCACCCAGATTTTATTCTTGCTCCAGAGTTCAGCAGCTGTTGCATTATTATTCAGGTAGCCCTGCAGGTTCATTGAAATAATGGCTCATTGATTTTCACTCCATAGGGGCTAGGAATTGTCTCTCCTTTTTCATGAGTTTGATGTTTCATTAATTGAGCTAACCTTTCTTTGGGGAATTTTACTGTCTGGTAGCTGCTCCAATCTCTCTCCTTCTCTTTCACAGCCCTGGAGACCCTTTATCTCTTTTCAAAAGCATAGTGCCACCCATGGAGACCAGTCTCCTGCAACAGCTAAGCAGAGAAGAGAGGGTGTCAGCGGAAGCTTAGTTTCTGCCCTTGCTCTGTGCAGATGTACTTCTGGAGATATATATATATAACCTTATTTTCCTGCATACCACACACCCCAGAATATAATAAGCATCTTGCTTTCAAAGACAGAATCAGGAATATATATATTTATTCTTATATATCTTGATATATTCATCTTGCTTTGATGTCTAGTCTGACCCCCTGCCCTGGGCAGGAAAGAAACTAGGCTCAAATGACCCCAGTCAGATAAATATCGAGCCTCCTCTTAAAGACCCCCAGGGTAGGAGCCAGCTCCACTTCACTTAGAAGTTGGTTCCACATCCTAGCCATCCTGACTGTGAAGTAGTGCCTCCTGATGTCTAGTCTGAACCTACTCTCAGTCAACTTGTGGCTTTTATTCCCTGTTACTCCGGGAGGTGCTCAGGGGAACAAGGTGTCTCCCAAACCCCGCTGGTACCCCCTAGTAAGTTTGTAGACAGCCACCAGGTCTCCCTTCAGCCTTCTCTTGTGGGGGTTGAACTAGTTCAGGTCCCGTCGCCTCTCCTTGTAGGGCCTGCCCTGCTGCCCTCTCACCAAGTGGGTGGCCATCCTCTGAACCCTCTCCATGCTGTCCACATACCTCCTGAAGTGCAGTGCCCAGAACTGGACGCCGTACTCCACCTGCGGCCTGACCAGTGTCGCACAGAGGGAGAGGATCACCTCCTTGGACCTGCTTGAGATGCACCTGTGGATGCAGGACAAGGTGCGGTTGGCCTTCCTGACTGCGTCCCCGCATTGTCGGCCCATGTTCATCTTGGAGTCAATAATGACTCCAAGATCTCTTTCTGCCACCGTGGTCTCAAGAAGGGAGTTTCCCAGCTTATAAGTATGCTGCTGGTTCCCACTGCCCAAGCACAATACCCTGCATTTGTCAGTGTTGAATCCCATCCTATTTTCATTTGCCCACCCCTATAACCTGTCCAGGTCCTGCTGTAATCTATCCTTCCCTTCTAGCATGCCCACCTCACCCCAAATCTTGCTGTCATCAGCGAATTTAAACCAGCTGCTCTTCACCCCGTTTTCCAAGTCACTAATAAAGAAATTGAACAGTGCGGGCCTCAGGACTGAGCGCCGGGAGATCTCCACTGCCCGCTTACCTCCAGGCCGAATATGACCCGTCCACCACCACTTTCTGAGTACGACCCCTCAGCCAATTTGCAATCCATTTGACTGTGCAGGTATCAATGCCACAGTCGCCTAGCTTTTTAATGAGAACGGGGTGAGAGGCAGTGCCAAAGGCCTTCCTGAAGTCCAGAAAGACTGCATCCACCGCAACACCTGTATCCAAGGATTTTGTGACCTGATCAGAGAAGGCCGCCAGAAGAAGGGGACCTAGGCTGGCGGCTCCTTCACGGGGCCGTCGCGACGGGCGCGTATCTGGCGCGGGTCGACGTGCTGTCCGAC
>NW_005842184.1:1422214-1441393 GCF_000455745.1 Alligator sinensis | reverse complement strand
TCCTCGAGTGCGCCAGGCTGCAGCCCCTGCACCTCCTCCTCCAGAACCTCCTCCTGAAGTTCTGGCTGCACTATTCCCCGCACCTTTTGGTTTACGCACTCCCCATCCGTTGCCCCACCAAGGCCCGGGACCAACTGGTCAACCTCCTCCTGGCTCTGGCCAAGCTGGTCATCTGGCTATCCAGGAAGGAGGCTCTGGCCGGGAAGGCTCCCGGGGACCTCGGGGCATTTTTCCTTGGTGTCCTTCGCGCGCGTCTCCGGGCGGAGCACCACTGGGCAGTAGCCGCCGGCAAGCTCAAGCAGTTTGCCAGCCGGTGGGCGCTGTTCGGGGTGCTCTGCTCACTGACCCCCGGGGGAGCACTTGTTTTGAACTTTTGACCCTGCACGCACACCCTGTTTTCTTTTGAGTTGTCCCCCGTAATGTTTGAGTAATGTTCAGGAGCCCAGCCGCCCGATTTTCGTAGAGTGGCGGCCCCCGAAGAAATTTTTTTGTCTCCAGAGTTCCAGTGAAAATCACCTGTCCGGCCACCAGCCGGACGCCGGCACCACCATCGGCCACCCGACGGGGGTGGCCCAAAGACCCCTATGGACTTTAACCCGGTTCATCAATAGTCAGAGAAGGCCGCCAGGTTGGTCTGACGGGATCTGCCCCTAATGAAACCATGCTGGTTGCCCTTGAGCATCATCCCCGCTACTGGTCCTTCCCAGATGTGCTCCTTGATAATCTTCTCAAAGAGTTTCCCCAGGATTGAAGTAAGACTAACGGGTCTATAGTTGCTCAGGTCCTCCCTCCTCCCTTTTTTGAAAATGGGGACCACATTGGCCCTCTTCCAGTCCTCCAGCACCTGGCCAGAGCACCACAAGTGCTCATAAAGCCATGCCAGGGGTCCCACAATGACCCCTGCCAATTCCCTCAGCACCCTGGGGAGGAGAGCGTCTGGACCTGCTGATTTGAACACGTCCAGCCCCACCAGAAGTTCCCTAACCCGGTCCTCCTTGACCCTAGGCCTGGCAGAGTTTCTCCCAGGTCTGTCCTGAATCCCGGTGGGGGAGTCCCGGTCCCTACACAAGAAAACAGAGGCAAAGAAATTGTTAAAGAGGCCTGCTTTCTTGATTCTTGATTGTGTCTTTCAAAACAAGATGATTATTATATTCTGGGGTGTGTGGTATGCAGGAAAATATGGTTTGCTGTTTTTGTTATCAAATCTCCCCCCACCAATCCCCTCTCCTGTTTTTTCTTGTTCATAGTTGAAAAGATGAGATGTGGCAGATGAATGACTCAGGGCAGGGACTCTCTGGGACACCGCACAGCACCCATCCCTTGGACAGGAGAGGACGTGAGTCACAGCTGCCCTGGAGGTAATCCTCATTGGGGTGGCTTGCAGACACTGCAGAAAGGTATCACATGAGAAGCACCAAGCAGGGAGCACAGGCACCGTGAACGGGGGCAATGAGGGGCAAGATGACAGCAAGGAGCAGAGTGGGGTTGTCACTGCTGGGAGAAGGGGCAGGAGCCACCAAGTAATGGTGCAGGACAATGGAGGAGAGTTCAGAGGGGCTGGAAAGCAGGCCCAGGTGAGCAAGGTGGCTTTGATGGTGCCAAAGTAAGAGGTAAATGTCTCTGAGGAGGGGAAGACAGGTGCCTGCTGTCTCAGCAAAGCTCCAGGACCTGGAAAAAAACATCCCTGGCAGCTGGAGTGGGGCATAATCCAAGGGAGCTGAAAGCGTTGCTTGCAAAAACAAGTCCAGATAAAAGCAGGTTAAAGACAAATGGAGCCGAGGACAAGATCTGGGGCAGGAGAGAAATGATGGGGAGCAGAGAGGGACCTGAGATGAAAGAGGTGGGTGGCTTCCAGCACGGGCTCAGCAGGTGCTACTGAGCTGCAGCACCGAGGAGCTGCTTGGTTCGTGTCTCACAGGGACCCCCCGTGTGCCAGGGGCTGCAGCAGGGGTGCTAGCAGCACATTTGGAGGGCGCCAGGGGCTGTGACCAGCAGGATGCCTTTGACTCCATTTTAATTACCTCCCCTGAAAGAGAAAGTTGCTCCCTTGCCGGCCTCTGGGTTTGATCTCCACAAGCAAAACCATGCAGGGCTTGAGGGCCCCTGTCTTCTGCCATAGAGACACCATTATTGTGCTGCCTCTCTGCTAGCAGAGCTTCAGACATTTCCTCATTAACACGCCCTTTCCCCTGTTCTGATCGAGTGACATTTAAACACAATTATCCACGATTTTTAAGGAACGTGGGTCAGAATGAGAAATTTCATGGAAAACATGCACTCAAACCAAACCCATCAGTGCTGGGCACAGGGACCTGACTCTGAATTAAGCCTGGAGAAGGCAGCAAGGATTCAACAAGACAAGAAAGTCCCCAAGCCCAGGATGAGGCTGATGGAGGTGGAGCATGCTCTGGGGCAGGGACCTTGCACAGACTCCAACATGCTACTAGAAAAGGGAGGGCCCAAAAGGACAAAGTCCTCTGGACCCCAAAGTTACAGTCCTCAAGAAAACAAAAAAGAAAAAGAAAGCTTACACATGGTTTCTGCACACAATATAACCCCAGCACAGTGCCTGGCATTGGGGAAAAGGTGCATGGACTGCAATGCATTGCCACTGGCTTTTGCCAGAATCAGCACCACGGGCAAAGGGAACGATGGTACCACCATGGGCTCAGAAGAGTTCCTCGGAGGAGCAATGGGCCACGCTTTCTGCTGCAGGAAAAAAGGGCTCTTGAGGTGAGAGCAAGTGGGACATGTATTCATGCTGTGTTGGACACTGGTGCACCTGCCAGCATGGTGCCAGAAACGCTGAAAGGAAAGGCACAAGCAATAGCAAGGGTGGACCGGGCAGTCCAGGGAAGCTGTGAACTCTGCATCACTGGTGGGCTCCCAAGAGGAGGCTGGAGAGGTGTTGGGCCAGGCTGGGGCAGGAGTGTTATGGAACAGGACCGAGACCCCAGCTCTGCCCCCAGCTCAGCCGCACGCCTGCTGAAGCCAAGGGAAAAGCTTCCCTCAGATTTCCTCCCCAGTAGGTTGCATTCCCTACGCTTTTCATACCCAACCCCTCCTGCCATGGGCAAGGCTTTTTCTTGGGCTGGAAAAGATTTCCATTCATTGCCACTTTTGAAACAAACCACTGGATGTGTGCTGCATGTGCAGGTGCAAGTGGAGAAAAACTCTGCTCCTGCCTGGGGCACCAGCACCTGCAGGCACTGGCCATGAAGCCAACTATTTACACAGAATAGGATAGGCATATGCACATGCATATGATGTATCTCTCCTGCCATACAGGGCTTCAGCTATTCAGGCTTCAATGCCTGGGGTTGAGCTTTGCCAGCAAACAGTAGCTTATTTTGGAAAGGGCCTGGAGGCCCAGAGAAACCTCTGGAGTAGCTTGTGCTCTCACCGCCAAACTGCAGAGGACATCATTTTACAGAACTGCCCACATGCACTCCTGCAACTAGCATCACATATACCAGAAGTCCATATGCTTGCAATTATTTCCATCATCTCCTTATTAAAACAAGAGCGACCTAAGAGCAGGGCAGGGCACTGCCTGCTGTAATGACTGGTTGAAGTTAACAGCCCTTTGCTTGAGCTGAGACATGCTAATTCCTCCCAGCTGGCTATTTATTGCCTGGAAACACCTTGCAAGGAGGTGCTTAGTTCTTAAGTATGGTAATATCCCCAAGTAGGCAAAGGAAATCAGTCCCCCTGATGATTGCTTAGAGCAAGGTCGCTGTTCAGGAGCATCCTCATTGCAACAGAGCCTGTTCTTAATGAGTGACACTGCACTAATGTTAACTAGCTTGGCAGCCCTCTGTGGCCGTGTTGCACACACAGCCCTCACCCAGGACAGGGGAACAACAGGGCTGTTTCTCGTCAGGCATCACACTTGGGGCAAGACTCCCTGCCTACCTCATGTGAGCTGCCTGTGTCCTCACAGAGACCTGGGTGGGCAGGCAGGCAGGCAGGGTCCACACCGTTTGGCTCTTGGCGACACTCCTAGCAGTGTGTGCAAGCTAGAGAGAGGCTCGATGGCCCCCCCCCCCACCCAGCCTGCCCACAGGCTGCACATCTCCCAAGGACTGCATCTCCTTATGGTTATTCTCCCGTTGACAGCACTGCAATGGTCCTGGCTGCAGGGAAGGACCCCCTGCAGAATTGTGTGTGGCATGCAGAGGCCTCCAAGTGTGCGATGGCACAATGGGATGCCGGGTTGTTTTGCACTAGCAGCATCCGAGAGCGTGGGAGCTTGGCTGCAGACATGAAGGGCAGCTGTCCTCCGGGTGCACTGAAATACCCCTGCGTGCCACACACGATTCTGCAGGGGTTTCTTCCTCACAGCCAGGACCATTGCAGTGCCATCAGTGGGCAAGAAACCATAAGGAGGTGGCAGAAAGTGAGGGACGTGCCTTCCTAGACACAACACCTGCATCTGCCCTGGCAGGAGTCACTGGTGAAAAACCTGCACTCAAATGTTCTCTCTGGGAAAGTCTGCTTTCCCCCTCCCCTCCTTTGAAACAGTGAGACATGATTGGAGCTGACTCTGTTTCATTTGGTTTTGTTTGAAATCAATATTTCAACTTAAAAAAGATTTCATTTATTTGGAACCCAGAAACCAACTCTTTTGACCTCGCTAGAAAATGAGGCGTTTATCCAGTGTTGACCATGCCTGCGAGGACTGAATTGTTACATCAAACTGACATTTCTTGGGGCAAATAAAATTAGCGGCATCAGAGGGGAAATTCTACATTAAAAATGACCCGCTCAACTCAGCTCCTTCCCTGGAGTATTCGCGTCTCCTCTCCCAGCCGCTGGGCCTGAAACTCCGGGTGTGCTCGCGCGGTCACCGTGTCTGTTGCTATTACTGTTGGATCTGTAACAGCCCCACGTATTCTGCATCTGTCCTGTCAGACAGAGCAAGACACTCTGATGTACCAGCCCTGACAGCACCACAGGTTGCCAGCCAGCTGCCCTGACAGCTTCCCAGATGGCTGTTTCGGAAAAGGTTCCTCTGCCGTGCAAGGACTGTGCGTGCTGGCAGACCCCACCGTGTCTGCCTTTGCACATGGGTAGCTGCACTGAGAGTGGTCCTGGAGGCACTGGGAAGTGCCAGGGGACAGGAGAACAAGGGACCTTTTTGCAAGCTGGATGCTTCAGACCACTTTCATTTACTGATGGTAAGTGCTGTTCTCCAAGTGGTTAGGGGCAGACCGGGTGTCACCCTCTGCCTGTGGCCTGGGGCCATGTGAAGCTGCAGAAGGACATCTCAAGAGGGCAGTAGGCATGGGGCATACAATTCCCACACAAGGTGTAGGCCTCACTGGAGTAGGGATTAAGACAAACATCAATCAGCACACATGCAAATCACATAGAGGCCCTGCAAGCAGCATGAGCCGAAGTAGGCTCCAAGGAACAAAACTAGGCATATCATGTATGGCTTGCGTGGAAGTGCTGGGAAAGTAGCTTGTCAGTTTTAGAGGTGCCTCCAATGCCAACAGATAGGAAAGGAATAAGACCAGTCCAGGGCACCACAATGAAGATCTGAGTGACCTGGCAAACCAGTGACCCTGTCTGGGGGAGAGGTTGCACTAACAGGTGAGAAGTCGGATGTGATTGATGTCACTGAAGATGTTTTAGTAACTGGTGAGAGCCAGGATGTGTCTGTGATACACAGGAGTTTGCTTTGATCAATGCAGAAACCAGGGCCTGGGAACTATGAATACCGTGTACTGGGCTGAGGAGTGATATTCACGCCTGCAAATGACCCGGCTGGCACCACGGACTGGCTGGCCACGGATCCCGGTGTCCAGGCTTGTTTGGAGACGGCAAACCAGGCTGAGCTCTGTGCTCAGCACTGAAGCCTGCGGTTCTCTCTTGTAACGATGAGTTCATTAATGGCACAGCACCGTGAATGGTGTCATGACAGCACGCACAGACCATCTGCTCACAGACAGCCCGATGTGACTGGTAACACCTAACCCCCAAACAGCACAACAGAGCCAGGCAACAACATTGTCAGGGTCCACCCCGACAACTCAGGTGACCCCGAAGTCCAGCAGAAGTGTCCTCATAACCCTGCATCCAGCACGTGGACAGCTGGAAAGCACCTCCCGAGCCTGTCCAAACCTTTCTTTGCTGTTTCCTGATCGGCTCTCCCATCCCCAGCTCCCCACACGCACGGTGGATCCCCTGGGCTAATAGGGATGAAGAGACACTAGTTCGGCTGGCAGAGCAGACTGAGGGATGCTGAAAAACAGGGCATTGCCATGGACAGAGATACCAACGTTGCTTCACGCAGTTTGGGAGCGGGTGAACTGAGCATTCAGTTATAATGTACTGAATACTAGCAGTCCTTGGAATCACTCAGTCATGTATTTACTGATGTGAATAACAGACCAAAATCAGCCTGGTAAACTGAAAATTAATAAGCAGTTATAGACTGAGGGGTTAACTGATAGCACTCTGATTTTCATTTATCTTGACTTACTGAAGCTGAAAATCGGGCTAAATGCTGCTCTCTGTTCCAGAAGGGACCTTTGGGTGAAATTCAAATTCTGAAACTACGGGGCCTCTTGATTAGGGCCCACGAGCTATTCTGAGCCTCTTATCATTATCCTTGTGTGTCTGTTTCTTCTGCTTGGTTAGAGCCCTTGTTTTAGAGGCTATTATGCATCACACTTTCACACTTTGTCTCATATAATTTATACACGCCCATCTTTCTTGGCTCGCCTAGGGCTGGTTTAATGCTTTTGCCATCCGGTTCCATGATGGTCCTGCTTGCAGAAGTCTTTCTTCACGCATAACATCAGGGTGATCTATTATTACCCCCACAGCATAACAGTTTAGCTATCCTTGCTGCAAAGAGAAAGGTACATAATTGTACTCGTCGGGATGGAGCACTGCGGTCCGTCCGCTGCTTAGCAGCTTGCCCATTTGAAATGCAGACTCGTGTCAAGCTGGCACTTGTATGCCAGGTGCATTGTGCACAAAGCTTTCTGTGTGAGCTGCGGCAGGGTCTGAATAGCACGGTGATGGCAGCACGGTCAAGGTGCCACTCCTTAGTGTGTGCACGACCCAGTTCAGCCTTTTAGTTCAAGCGTGCCAGGCTGCTGAGTTCCCAGACTATGTTTATTCAATGTAATGGTGCTATGCTTGTGTTTACCTTGCTGTCTCAGATGTGTTTCCATTTCTACCTTCCTACATCTTTAGGAAGAGATGGTTTGGAAATGTGGAAAGCTTTGCCAAAGATGTTTCCCAAGCAGCTTCAGAGGCAGGTGCTTCTTACAAAGCAACAAGAACGGAGAATGCATGAAGCAAACACAAACCAACCCGCAGCCTCTTCCCTAGCCGATATTTGGTGCCTGCCAGTGCGGAGATGGGTCTGAAGGGTTGCCGTCAGTCGACACAGGAGGAGTTGGTGGAGGGCAAGTACAATGCTCTGTTTAAGCAGTTCTTTCTGAGCACTGACCAGGGCTCCTGAATATAAGGAAAGATTAACTGGGCGGTGAGAATCAAAGAATCACAGAAAATGAGGGTCAGAAGGGACTTCAGGAGATCCAACCCCCTGCTCAAAGCAGGACTAGCCCCAACTACATCATCCCAATCACAGCTTTGTCGAGCTGGGTCTTAAAAATCTCCAAGGATGGAGATCCCACCACCTCTCTGAGTAAGAGAAGCAGCAAACTTCTGCTCATATTGACACGAAATGCAGCAACCTGCCTCCCACGGGTGTTGCTGAAGTGATGCCATGGTATCTTCAGCACTGCCCATTGCTTTTTATCTGATCCCTTTTTCTTCAGTTATGATGCTCAATTTTCTGCCCAGAGTTTGGTCCACTCACATCCTCTGCGTCACAGGGCCTGTGACTTTTTTGGAAATGTTGTCCACCCTCTTCCATCTGCAGTAAGTTTTGTGCCCAGGGTTGATGTTTCCAGGATTTGCTGTTCTGGGCATCTTGGGTTCTCCGATGACTCTAGAGCTCAGTGCTCACCGTGGGGTCGGCTCCCAAGTGCACTGTCTCCAAGTTCGAACACAACTTTCTGATGTAGAGAAGCAGCATCCAGAAATCCCCATTCAGGCATTGCCATGATGGCCACACAGAGCAGTGAGACATGATGTATATGGCGGTGCTTCCATGAAAAGCCTTAGCTCTTTCTCTCTGCTCATGTGTTAAGCCCTCGAGCCTCTAGGGTTTGACTCCCAGATGGAGGTGTCACATGTCTGAGCTAAGGTTGGGGGGTATGCAGCTGCTTGCAGCAAGAAGTGCTTAGGAACTGCACCAAGGGCCCAATCCTGGCAAGGCCCAGTGATGCCTGACTCTACCGCCTGCCTGGAGTATAGGATGCTCAGCGTCAATGGCAGGGTCAGACTCAAGAGAGCGGGTCTGCACGAATTCACACCGTTCATGTCACAGATGCTGGTTGTTTTCATCTCCAAGTTTTCCCTGGGTCCATCCCCATCTCATCACAGTCCCCTGAAGTGGAAGAACCACTCTTTACTAATATCGCCCTTTCCTTCTTATGCCTGCCCACCGCTGTTTCCCCTGGGCTGGGCTGTGCCACTCTCCACGCCTGTCTGCCCACAGCATAAGCCCTTTCTTGGAACAGACTCGTGTTACCAGGGGTTACACGATGGAGTCCCTGGTCTCAGGCTCTTCCCCGGCATGCTGGTATCCAGGCTCTGCTCTTGCACTGGTTGGGGGAAGCTCATTGCTGCAGTTGTCACTGGGACATTCAATCTGCTGTTACTTGGTGCCCACCCACAGCGTTAACTGCTGTCCAGGGGGTCCCTATTGATTGACTTCTTCCTCTTGCTACTTGTTCTGTGGCTTGTGCAGGCTCTAAGCTTGCCTGCCCCATTATAGATTCTGGGTGTGGGTTTTTATTGCCCACCTAATTATTTACCCATCTAATCATTTGATTCCATCATTGCCCTTTACCTGCATGGGCTCTGGCCAACCCTAACCCTTGGGCCTCTGAGGTGCCTAGAGACATCTGCTCTCATTGGCTTGGAGTCTTCTCTTTTCTCATTGACAGCAGTGGAAACAGGCTGGACACTCTCGTGTGAGCCGGGGACCCTCAGGTCTGGACCATGGCACCAGTTGGGTCTGTGATCCCTATAGCCATTACAGGGGCTCCCTATATGGGCCTGTGGCAGAATACCGTCTCTGTCTCTCCCGAAACTCTGCTATCTGGCAATTTAGTTACCATGGTCACTGCAGAGGGCAGACACCTCTGGTCCCATCTGCTTCAAGTAACCCTGAGCTGTAACCTGATCTGGACACAGTCCTGAGGGAGGGGGGAAACCTGCTCCCTCTGCCTATGTGACTGGCCTCACACGGGAGGGGGGGCTTAAGTTCCCTATTGTTCTAAGCAATGCCAACATGACTGGGAAGGGGCTAAAGACCCTGCCAGTCTACCCGGCAACCAGTGATGCATTTCAAATTGGTTGGCTGGCATCCAACAGTTGCTGGCCTTCATTGGATCAGGTAAATGAGGTCATAAGGTCTACATAAGTCAAGGGCTGCCCAGGAGGAGGGGCAGCAGCCATGATGAGAACTCTCAGGGAAGCTGGAAACTATGAAACTCTCTCTCTCTCTCTTGAAACTCATGGTCGATGAGCTGTTTGCCTTCAGAGGGAATCTCCACCTCCCTCTGGATGATACTTCTGAGTAAGCTACTTGAGATCTAAGTAGATGTACAGCTTGCAGTAACACAGATGTATAATCAAAGGCTACCATGCCACTGTTTGCTCTAAGGTATTTCTCTGATATTGCTCTACCCTGTTCCCTATTCCAAACCTACTCCTTGTAACCAATAACATTCTCCTCTGTATCTAGCATGGGAGACTTATTGGGAGAGGGACTAGATTATGCCTTGGCATCCCCTTGGTTTGGCTGACTAAGGGAAAACACTATTTGTGCTTCAGACTAAGGGAAGCACACCAAGTTCTTGCAATGGGTCAAGTACTCTCAAGGACTGTTAGGCCTGTGTTTCCCAGAAGTCGCAGGTCCAAGATCAGTCCAGACTCTGAGTTGTGGCAGCGTTATTCCCAGGCTTGCAGGTGTGCTCCAGGAAGGGGGTCAGCCGGACATGAGGCACCCCCAGGGAGGCACTCGGAGCCTGGAAGGTGATCGGGCGCAGTGAGATGGGTGGCTCAGCACTGGAGCACCCCCTACTGGCCCGCCACAGAGCCCATGTTTTTTGTTAGACCCCAACTCCAGGTGGCTCCCAATGACTAGGGAGATGACGATCCAATTGCTCATGGATCCTGTTACTCATTAGCCAGAGCAAGCAGGGAGCAAACACCAGAACATGTTGCTCGCAACAGCTTTATTCAGAATGGAGACAGCTTTGGACAAGGGTCCCTCACAGACACACAGTCCATGAACCAGGGGACCTGCCATGACCAATAGTTCTTTCTACTTTATACACTTTGGTTCATGTTCATTACCATTTTTCCACCCTCGCTCCTCTGTTCCGCCCATCTCTCCTCCTATCTCAAGCTCCACCTCTGTTTACTGTTTAATCCATTAGCATGGAATTGCCTATATATTTCACTTATTTACATGTCTTTTTGCTATGAGCACATGTCTAAGACCTTGACTTCACTTCTGTAGTCAATAGGCAGACTTTGAACAAAACCTCGAAGCTTCTTCACCAATCACCATTCACCTTTTTGCACATGTTCATCTCAGATTCTGTTACCAGTTATGTGTTGTTTTTCACATTTCAGTCTGTTTTTCAGTCCCAATTTGTACCATTTTCCATACTCCTAAGACTTCACCTCATTTACAACACACAGACTTACACAGACTCACTTGCTGCTTTTTCTCAGAAAATGGTTGACACAGTTAAGATGGTTACTTAGCATAAGAAAATGGCTGGCTTAGCATAAGCATTCATAAGCAAAATCTTATATATAAGAGCTATATATCTTACAACAATGTTATATGGTTAGAAAAAATACTTGGCTAAGCATCTTGCAATGTTACTTTTAATATATTATTCTGCCCTGTGGTTAGCAGCTTTTGCTGGGCCACAGGTTAAAGCCTTCATTCAGCTGCAAATCCAGTGCTCCCAAAAAATCAAAATATTGTCACTCTAACATTTTTATTGTCCCAAAGTACTCAGCTTTTCTGTGAGCCACTTGGTATTTTATTTTGGATCTATGATGCTTTTCTTGCATCATGACTATGCTCATGTTTAGCCTTGCATGTAGTAGCACCCACATGCTCCTGCTGCAATAACAGGGCCTCTTAAACCTCCTGTTGCAGTGAGCTCTGCTGTGGGATGTAGGATGGGACTTCTAAGATGTCTGTCACACATTGGTAGAAGGGGAAGGGAAAGGAGACAGGTAGATGAAAATTAGTCCACACAAAAAGACCTGCTGATACCAGGAGATCAGATGAACTCCGGAAGATGGTGGAGGTAGAAATCCTTGCACAGACATCCATGCCTTACATCTCAGGCCTAACTGGTGAATGAAACTGTGAGGTGGTGAGAAGCTCCAACTCCTTTCTGGAAACATTGGAAAGGAGCATTGGTGACCAACATGGCTGGCTAGATCCTGGGGGAATCCCTGGGCAAGACTCACTAGAGACCCCATCCTTCATTGGGAAGGAGCATATTCCTAGTAATAGGGGATGTGTCTCGGGGAAAGACATGCCCTCCCATGAGGGTTGCCTTGTGTGGGGCACACCTGCCCAGTGGGCATAGCCCATTGGGGGTGCCCTGTGGGATGGATCTTTTGTCTGTTCAGTCACCCATGAGGCTGTGGCCCTTTCTGCCTTCATGGTATCTACAGCCTGGTTGCTTTGCACTGACCAACTTTCCACAGCCTCCCGTTCATCTTCTTCTGTAGGCCTCCTACCCTGCTTGCCACTACTGCAGTGCCATCAACTCAACCCAGGCCCTACAACCTCTGTGCTCCTACCTGTTTTGTCGTGCACTGCTTCCCCAAGTCTCCTTGTTCATTATCCTGCCCACAGCGACTCCAAAACACTGAAGATGAGGAGACACCCCCTTCCCTCACCCCTGCTGTAATCAGCCGGAGTTTTCACTATGGCCCTTAACACAACACTCAGCTTGCCTGCAGGAACGTGCGATGATACTACTGTAGCTCCTCAAGACCATAACCTCACACTCTTCCAGATGCATGGCCTGTGGGGCGAACTGAGCTTTTTTGAAACTCACAGATCTGACAGCAACTGACCTTTGGGACAACAGACACTGCTCTGCAATTTTGCCTTAAGGTGAAAAGTTGGTTCATGCAACTTGGCCTACTTCTAAAACCTTCCCAGCTCAATCTCGGCAGATTTTCAACTGCTCCTTAGGTCCTTTCCTATACGATGATGCAATGATCTTGCTTGTTATTGCCCTTCCAGCCCCCTCCTCCCCTCACATCTCTCTTCCTTGGC
Organism: Alligator sinensis; assembly: GCF_000455745.1. Taxonomy (NCBI): domain Eukaryota; kingdom Metazoa; phylum Chordata; order Crocodylia; family Alligatoridae; genus Alligator; species Alligator sinensis. The sequence continues at coordinate 1,428,972 of NW_005842184.1, read as the reverse complement.
AGTGCCTCTGAGTTCCCTTTCACCTCCTCACTGTCCCAGCTTTACTGGTCCCGTGAGCCCCAGGCTCTTTGGCAAGCCTGGCACTGTTCTGGTGCTGGAGGTACCTCAAGGCATTCATGCTTTACTCTAATGACATTGCTCCATGGTCCTCAGCATTACTTCATTCTTCCGCTCTTGTCACTATTCTTCCCTCAGGCACTAAAGGAAGAGGAGGGATTACTTCCATGTCTGATATCACCTTCTCAGACACTTTAGGACTGTACTGCGAGAGCACGCCAACCCCCTGAAAGATTGTTAGGTTGTCATCAATTCTGCCTTAAGAATATTATCTTTTTTTTTTTTTCGTTTTTAACTTTAAACACCACTTGTGCCTTATCTGCTGTCAGATAGGACTTTGCATAAATACCAGCCGGTGCAGAATGCATCATCTAGATTTCTCACCAGTCATGACAGCTGAGAGTTTCACTGGCTACTGGTCAAATACTTTATTGATTTATAAAACTGCTACTCTTACTTATAAAGCATTATGTGGGTTTAGCTCAGGCTATCTTGCTGATCTCCCTTCAGTTTGTATTCCTGCTCATTCATGTCCAGCCAGATGAGTAGATTCAATGTATTTTGCTTAACTCAGGACTGAAAACATATCTCTTATTGATTTTAGATATGGGTCTCCAGGCCCAATTCTTTGAAGCTCTATACAGTGCCCTGATGTATTACCATACATCACACTGCTGGAGCAGGGATGTGCTATGCAATGGTTTCAGGGCCACATCAGCAGGCAGCCTTGACACCGCCTTCTTGCTTGCTGTCTTAAAGGGCCTTAAGATTTCTGCACTCCCTGGTTATACAGCCCTTTCTGGTGGCAGGGTTGGTTTCTGTGGTTGGGTTGGAAACAGTATTGGGGGGAGCCAGTAATATTGGATGGAGCAAGACTCTGCATCTCATTAAATGGTATGGAATTAGGAAAACCTTTCTCATAAAGAGGGTGGTGAAGCACTGAAACAGGCTCCCCAGAGAGCTGGTAGATCCTTGGAGGTGTTTAAGACCCAGGTAGACAAAGCCTTGGCTGGGATGATGTAGGTGGGGCTGGTCCTGCTTGGAGCAGGGGGTCAGACTAGATGTGATCTCCTGAGCTCCCTTCAGCCCTCCTTGTCTATGATTTTATGGCTGTCTTTCATCCCAGGCTGGGCTTGCCTGATGCAGCTACATCACAGGGAGAAGATTATGCAAGGACTCAGCTCCCTTTCATCAGCAACAAATGCAGCAAGGAGCAGAGCTTGATGTTGCTAAGTCAGTACATGGCCCATGCCCCCAACTCATGGATCAGAGAAGATCTGGGCATGTGGAGGCCCTGATGTTCACACACAGACCCAAACTCCCCTCCAGATCCTGCAACAGGGGCTCCAGGCAGCAGGAAGGACTGATGCTGGGGTTCCCGTCCTTCCCCGTTCTGTTGACATCATCCCTGCTTTGCCCAAATAGCCCAGGCAACTCCTGCCTGGTCACTGCAGCTCCAGCATTGGGCAGGAAGGAGAAGCCAGACGGGGTCCCTTGGTTTTCAGGGTGGCCGTGTCGTGTCATCTCCAGTGGGGTACTCTATGCACCAGGGAGGATGCTCACTGAAGCAGCACAGAGGGAGGCTCCTTCCAGAGGAGAAGTCATTGCACATGCACTAGCAACGCAGTGTCCCCAGTAGCAGCAACGCCTTGCACATGGCTGGCTCCTGTTGAGCCCTCAGCGGATGGGCTGGAGGGAGAGAAGGTGGCACAGCTTCACTGAGACATGGGCTCTCAGCGCCCTGGATCTGCAGAACTGCAGTTCACTTGAGCCTACATGAACCGGGCTATATCCTGCCTGCCCAGCCCAGTCCAGACACCCGCACTGTGGCAGTGACACTGGTGTAGGGGGAGGAGAATGCGACCCTTGCAGTCTCTTCCATCCTTATGATGCAGTGTTGGCTGAGGAAAAGATAACTCCACACCCACACCGCCCCCTTTGAAGGGACATTCAGAGTTGGTATTATGAGGCTGATACGGTGGTTCTCCCACGTGTGTGATAAGCCCCTGAGGCAAAGCATCTGCAGGTTCCCTATTTATTTATTTTTATGAAATGACTCTGACCATGGCAGCCTGCCACAGGGCTCTGGTTTTCCAAGTCTTCAAGGAGGAAGGAGGTGTGAAGGTTTTGGCTGTGCTTCATGCCGTGTGAGCACCATATGGGGAGGACCCGTGCCCTCTGCACACACAAGGTAGCACAAAGGGGGGATCCCTTCTTGCACACACATGCACACACAAACACTACATGCACCCTGCATGCACACTTTGCATGCGCGCACACACTACACTGTGTAGATGCAATACTTAGTGCCTGTATGTTTGCTGGCACAGTCTGGCCATGGGCACAGGCACTGCCATGGCACACTTCCACCCAGGGCCCAGACAGGACAGGCCCAGCAATAGCCCAGGCCCCTGCCCATGAAAGTGTGGGTTTTGCTGGAGGCTGGGCACTGCTGACACCACTTTCATGTAGCAGAAAAAGGCTGAGGCTTGATGGTGAAATGCTGGAAATTCAGACCCAGGAGAAGGCAAAGCAGGGTCAGGTACCTCCCAGGCCTGTTGCCAGTAGGAACTGCATGCACTGTGTCTAGCTCCTGCATGGCTAGTGAATTCCCATCAGAGAAACCATCGATCTGCTCTTGGTTTTAAAAGCACCAGGGAAGGAGAACCCCTCATGGCCCTGAGCAAGCTGCTCCTGAGGGCAGCTCCCCTCGCCATGACCAGTGCATGCTCAACTCAGTGGGTGTCTCATCCAGGAGGGTCTGCATTCATTTGCTACCCCTGGCTCTGCCAACAAATGGGCTGCCAGGATCCCCGGTGCCCAAAGCGGGTACGTCCGGGGAAGCCTGGCTGGAGCAGCCAGGACCCCCTGAAGGGCTTTCCCCCAGGGGCATTCTCCATGCACCCCTGAAACATTGCAGCATCCCCAGGTTGCCCATGAGCAGAGATGGGGACACTTTGCTTGCCAACAGCACAGTTGCATGGGTGTGGGGCTTCTCCCGGTGCAGAGCAGCCTGGTGGAGAAGCAGATGAGAGCCCACCCCACAAGACCCCTGCTGTATGACCAACAGGGAAGGGTCCAGCCCACGGGTGTGCATCCAAAGGGCAGGCCAGAGGGAAGGTATCGGACTGCAGGTGCATTGCCGCAGCGGTGCTGCCCTGCTGTGCGAATCCATGCACCGGCTCTGCTGTGCTGGAGGAGAAGAAGTGGGGAGCAGCTGGGTGGTTGCTCCTGAGGGCACTGCCACGGGGAGCTCACTTCTGATACTGGCAATACCGCAGAGCAATTTCTCGGCCTTCGGCGAGTGGCTCCAGACTTACCCACTGTAGATGAGAGCCCCTCGCTCACCGTTGTTGTCTGTCTGCTTCACCAGCTCATTGGGAAGCAGAAAATGAAAGTCACTTCCAAAGCTGACAGTGGCCTGGACTGAGCCATGGCTGGACTGAGGCCCCAAATGTGACGTGCCACTGAGAACGGATGGGGTGGAAGCCGGACAGATGGTGCTCACAGATGCATCGAGGACATGTCACAGCCATGGCAAGGTTTTGGTGGTAAGACAGACAGCCACAGGTCCCCGGTAACCCTTGGTGAGAGCCTGGGAAAAAGGGATAAAATCAATGGACCAGTGTGTTGTGTCAGTGACATTTGCTGCAGCTGTCTGGAGGCTCAGCAGATTTCTGGGTCAGCTTGCCTCTATATTATCCAGCGTGTGGCATGGTTTTTATGTCACTGAGTCTGGAGCCATGCCACTGGGGTGGCAAAGGGGATGAGCAGGGAAAGGAAAAAAGCTCTTCTGCTGTTAGGATGAGCTTTGCTTGCAGTATCCGTTGTCTTCTTTCCAATACGTCCCTCCAAGGTCTGTTTGAAAGTGCTCTCTCTCCCTTTCCTGCTCCTTCCACACATGTGAAGTCTACCCTTCCCCTCCCTCCAGAACTGCTAGCTCAGCAGCTGGGCACAGCTGGATCCCAGAGGTGTTCCCAGTGGTGGGCTGTGTGGGATCAGACCCACTGACCCTCTCCAGGTGCTGGCAGTGCTCCTTATCCAAGGGCAGTCGACACCTAGAGCTGTTTCTCCAGCCACAGGCAGCTGCAAATCTTGCAGTGAAAAATGTTTCTACAAGAAGAAAATGTGCTCATAACCTGGGTTAGGAGCGTGCACTTGAATTACTCCAGCATAGATGTGGATGTGTATGCACCAACCACTCAGCTCTGGTGCTCCCCAGCCATAGCTGCCTGGAAGGCATAGCAAAATCCCCAGTTTTTCGATTTTTAATACATAAATATATATGTGTGTGTGTGTAATATGCATTCCCTTCCCTTCCCCAATTATTTCTGGCTTTTCTTTCTCTCCCTCTCTATTCCCTAAGAACAAGCATAAGTGAGTTCAGATTTAGGATAAGCTTTAACATTTTTATTTTGGTAGCAAGTTTGTGGTTTTGGATATCCGCTGTTTTATATTTTATTATTATTTGGTTTGTATTGATTCTTACTGCTGTATATTGTATTATTATCATTTTTGTATTGATTTTTATAGTTTCATATGGATATTGTATGGCTTAGGCCTGTGTTTGTAATTGAACCAAAGTCATGTCAAGTTTCCATTTTGTATGTCAAGTGTCCATCTTGTATCCTCTGCCCGGGCATCCCCTGTGTTGCAGCTGTATGAGTCACGTACCCCTCCCATGTAAATTGGTTCCCAGGTGAATGAGAGTGATTGGTAATGATTGAAATATAGCAGGCCTCTACTGAATGGCCTGTAATGACTGGCCCATCACCTCACATTGATTCATCCAGGAACCACGGACCTCACCCAGGAACAGAGACAAGAACCCAGCATTTAAAAGACAAAAGACCCTGCAGACCCAGCAACTCTACCATTGTACCCCACCATTACAGACACCTGAAAATGCACATCCCTGAATGGAGCACACATGCTCAGTACGCCAGGGGCTGACCCTTGCCTGGGCATGCCTCCTGTCACTAGGGTCATACAAGGTCTGCCCCTATAAAAAGGGGCAGTGAAGACAGAACCAGCAGGATGCCCTCTCCATCTGGACAAGCACCACACCACACCACCCATCCACCCAGCGGCCCTGCCGGCAACCCCTCTCTGGACAACACCTACCAGACGAGGATCCCTTTCCAATCTGGATGTGTAGCTATCACCCCCCCACCCCCTTTTCAACCAAGGACTTGGACTCTGCTTCTCTTCCCCACTTGGACTCCAGCCCATCCACTGAGTCTCTTTCTCCTGCTGCCATTGTGACTGCATGCGTGCGTGCGTGTGTGTGTGTGTGTGAACCAATAACTTCATGGGGCTGTGTAGTGTGTTGTCTGTATAATAAAATTGTTATTTGGACCCCCAAGTTGGGTTTTGCTTTACTATGGTCCGGCCCTGCTCCAATCTCCGCTCCTCGCCCCTCTCACTTCTGTCTCATTTCTCCCACTCCTGTTTGCGGCTCACTGCCACCCCCAACACTCCTCTCTGCCCCCAAACCCCCTGTTTCTTTGCCACTGTCTTATCCCCACTGCCTTTTCCTTTTCCCCTGAGCAACCATATTTCTGCCTCAGTGTCTTTCCTGGCTGTCTCTTCCTTGTCATCACTTATCTGACCCCTCCCCCCAATATCTCAGCTGTCTGCCTCAGTTTCCAACCCCAGTCTACCTCAAGTAACCCAACCCTCAGTTCCTCAGCCAGTTTCTCTCTCTAGTCGACTGGTTCTAATCCTGGTTCTGGCAACTTTCACTCCCTACACTTTAACTCTTTCTCACCTGAACCTCCCCCCAGGTACCCCAAGCACACACATACACACTGTACCATCCAAGTTAGGAACTTATATGTGTAGGTGGGTTATATGTGTGAGAACTGGTAAGTGTATGTGTGTATATGTATATATGTCATTGTGTGCATGATATACGAATTAGTGATCTGTGTCTAACTTTTGGGGTGTATAGTGTATGTGCTTGAATTGGTGATAAGTATGCATGTGCCTAGGCTGGTAATCTTGGATGTGTATGTGCCTGAGCTGGTAGTGTGTGTGTGTTTGTATATGTGCAATTGTGTCATACCCTCCTGTCTAACAGCGCAATATTGAGATCCTGAGAGTTGGTCTGACCCCACAGGGCTACATGGGAAGCATTGGGCCATGCGGTCCTGAGTCCATTACTTCCCAAACAGACACAGGGTGAAGATGCTTTGTAACCATTGCACATGGGGCGAGGGGAGAGGTGCATCCTCAGGCATGGCTTAATTCCTGCAAGGAGGGGATGGGTGAGGACAGGAATGGCCTGAAGTGAGTTCCCTCAGAAACCAAGGGAATTTTTCGTCCCAGGGAGGTCAGTTTGGAGCAGACCTGTGGACCACTGCATGGGGGACAGTGACATGCACAGCCTGCCCCCCACCCACTGTCCTCCCACAAATCCCTCGTGCCGGTGTGGGGTGAGTGCCTGTCTGGGGAGCAGTAGCTGCATCTGAACTGCATCTGGGGGCTGGACTCGATGATCATCCGAGGTCCCTTCCAGCCCTAATGTCTATGAAACTGACCTGCACGAGAAGGGCCAGCTCCAACCTGTTCGCAGTGCCCCAGGGCTCGGGAGTATGTGGGTGCTGTACCTGCTGCTTGCCTGCCTGCCTGCCTTCTACAAGGAGCTACTGCCAGGCTAGAACCAGGTGATTGTGCACGTTCCCCCAGCCTGGACGTGC
>NW_005842184.1:1394650-1422183 GCF_000455745.1 Alligator sinensis | reverse complement strand
GGTCCTGCTGAAGGTGTGAGGAGATGCAGATTGCAGGGAGCAAAGCCCAAAGGCAGGGTCTGCCTTCCCTCCCAGCAACACCGCGTGGCTCTGCATCTGTCACTCATGCACTATCGCTATTTTCAGAGAGAGAAACTGGTGCCGAATGGCTGGATTTACTCACGCTACCCAAGGTCTTGCATCGACTGGAAAGTACAAAGCAGGTGTCCAGGTGATGTCCCCAGGACTACCGGCCCCGGCCCATGGGCTGTGTGCGCGCGCTGCTTTCTCCTTCCCGCAGGCCTGGCCTCCCTGCCACAAACCCCCCTGCTCACACAAACCTCCTCAGTTCACACAGGCTAGAGATGTTTCCACTCCCTTCAGGAAAATATCTGAGCTTTGTGGGGATGGATAAAGGTTTCTTTCACCAAGGCAGCTTCTGTCCCATACCAACCCAGAGCACTGGGACAAGGAGGCACCCACTGAAATTAGTAGGTCACGGGTTTAAATCTAACAAGAGAAAATGCAACTTTTTAATGCAACATATAGTTAATTTTGGGGTTCATTGCCACAGGAGTCAGTATCCCCTATACAATACCCTCCCACACATCCCCTATCATAGATTTTGAGATGCCATCAGTAATATCTCCAACCCTTCTGTTCAACAGCCAGTAATAGATCCATCATCCACAAATTTACCCAGTCCCTGGTTGAACTAGGCTATGCTCTTTGCCTCCACTACTTCCTGTGACAATGAACCCCACAAGTTAACTACACTTTCCATTAAAAACGTATTTTCTCTTGTTAGTTTTAAACCCATGACCAACTAATTTCAGCGGGTTCCCTCTTGTCTCTGATCACTCTGGAGATGGCCGGTTCAATGCTCTCCCTCTATAGCATCCACCCCCGCCACTGTCAGAGAGGGGCTTGATGGACCATCGCTCTGACCCAGTCTGGCATTGCTAGTGATCTCAGTAACCCAAGTGACTGGCTTTTGGCACAGGAAGGTTATCCTCTTACATCCCCCCTTCCTTCGTGATGCAGTGCTCTAGCTAGCAACTGAAAAATTTAGCCGTGGAATAAACTGACGAATCCACGCAGCAAAACAGCGTCCTTTCCCTCCTAAACACCATGTTTTGTTCTCACTTTTGGGAGAGGGGCAGTGCTATTATTAGAATAAACACATGATGCAGAAAAGAGGACTCCATCTTTCCTAGAGAGCCAAGGCTCAGAGCCAAAGCTGCCCCGTCACTAACCTGGCAGAGTTTGGTTTCAAGAAACAAATTAAAACAGAAACAAAATTATTCACCGGACTTGCTGAATGGTACCATGTAATGCTCCGAGTAAATTAAGCATTTGCATTCTCTGTGTTGTAAATACACTCTCTAACTATGCCTCTTAGGCTGTTGTTATCTGGTTAATCAAGGCATGCAAAATCAAAGTGTGACAATGCTGGAATTTCATTTCATGTATAAAAAACTAGAGGCTGTAGTTGTGGCAGCTCTTGACAATACTTGTTTGAGAAATTCACACAGCAAAGCTGGGATAATAATAATAATAACCCCCCCAGCAAACTACAGGCTTCGTAAACTGGGGAGCTGCATTTAGTTAGAGACCTAGCTACTGACTTCAAAGCTTCAGGCTAACAGCAAGGTACTAGTTCAATGCATGTAAACTTAAAAGGAGCAGACGAGAAAAACAATGAGAAGAGTGGCAGGTTCCTCATTTAATTAGACACGTTGATCATTCTTATTTACAAGGCAGCCTGCAAAGTGCTTTTGGTTCTCCTGGATGAAAGGCTTTTTGTCTCCCCCAGTATTTCCTAGGGAAGCAGAAGGCATTGCAAATGAATGATGTATTGTTGGGTTTACCCCTATGTTCATGTGCACATGATATCTATTGTCACTGTGTTAGGAGCTACCTGGATTTATCATCTTGCCATCCCTGTATGGAGAAGGGCTGCTGAAAATGATGATAATGTTTATTATAATGCAATAAAGGCACTAGTGGCAGAAAGAGACACTTCCAAGCAATGCTGAAGTGGGGCTTGAGGAGTGCATGTGCCTTGAGCTGCAAGGACCAGGCTTTTCAAGTCATTTAGGAGCTCAGGATGCAGGTCAGTAGGATTTCCTTCCCCCGAGGAGTTAGGAGCTGCGGCACTTGTGAAAATCTTATTGCATACATGCCTATTTAAGCACCTAAAAAGCCTTTAAAAATCTGGTCTGGAATGAGTATTACTTTCTGGGGTTTGCCCGTCAGTGAGCTACGTGACTTGGGGCCCGCATGGTGCAGTCATTACAAACACAGTGAAGCAACTTTCAAACCAGGATGACACACGAAATGATTCTTAAATACAGCTGCTGATGAGTTAGCAAATGAGGGTGCTTCTGCAGGGATGTCTCAGCCCAGAACTATTTAGTATTTGTACCGGTTTCCAAGCAAAGTTATGCTCCGCTGTAGCTGGGGGAGCAAGTACTGTAACTAATGCTTCCTATCAGGTCCATATGCCTAGGACACCGTCCCAAACCGATGAGTGATGATCTGACCGCAGCTATTCGTGCTTTAGCAATCTAATACACTGAGGCATGAACGCTTCACAGCTTAGGAAACTCCAGCTGCTACAGGATGCCTCAGTGCATCTCGTCAGCATGTCTCTCTGCCCAACGCCGGCTTGTCATCAAATATCAATGCTCTGAACGACTGGTATGAAGACAGGGCTCAAGAGCTTTGCATCTCTAGCACCAGGCAGCTCTACAATCTGGGCAGGAGACGGAGCAACGTCGGGGTGGATCTGCGGTGGAGAAACAACCCCTCCACCAGCGAGGACCACCACCAGCTCAGTGCTGCCGGCTCCAAGCGACACAGCACGTTTCTTTGACCTACAGGCAAAAATAGCAAAATATTATATTTGACCATAACCATGCAACCATGCAGCTTATAACCATACAACTACAGTTAGTGTTTTGAAGCTCCAAGTTTATATATAATATAAACTAGAATATTAAAATATATTACCTGCATTAAGAATGATATATACAATTGGGCTACATATTATCTATGTATTTTACCTACATCTCAAAACTACCAAAATGAAGGACACTGGTGCTTTCATGTTACTTAAAGGTATATAGGCACCATGGCAATGAGCCTGCTATAGGAACCGATAGAGAATACAGCATATATTAGTAACTCAAAGTAAAATGCATTGCAGAGATGTTACGTGTTTATCCTCTCTGAAACATATAGGAAAATCCTGGAAGTTCTTAGTTATGATTAACTTTAAAAGAAATCCACACATTTTTTGGTATAGAAATGGACATAGAAGATACCCAACTTTATTATTCCCCTTTAGTGACACTGCACAATGCCGATTAGAGTTTTTGTAGTTCCAAGTTGGATAAAAATATGTAGGGATGATATATGAGGGTTGTCTCACTTCTCTTGTCCTTCATGGTGACAGTACAGTTAGAGCTGAAGTTGTTTGGGCCTAAGCGCAGAAATCCACCCAATCATCACTTACTTCCATAACGACCCAAAAGAAAAAAAAAAAAGTCATTAAAGTTTGCAAGTGACACTGAGATTTGTAGAGGCACTAAAAATTGATGGAGGCATTCACTGGTACAGACTGACTTTGGACCACTCAGTCAACTGATATGGTCAAATATATTTTTTTCTTATAGTCAAATGAAAACTCATGGATCTGTGCAGAAAATAGGTCGCGTACACAGCAGGAGAAATTGTACCCTGGAAAACCGACTCTGCAAAGGACTTAGTCATGGACCTATGGCAGCAAGCTCATCTTGTGCTGCCAGGGCTGTGCTTAGGTGTGGTGGAGGTGGGAGCACCGTTTGTAGAGGTTATGCACAGTATATCAAGCAAAATGAGGCTGGTGGGGAGGGGATATGGATGCTGTGTATGGCACTGGGAAAACCAAGGCTGCCCTTCCAGAGCCTGGAGAAGGCTCCAGAGATGATTCCAGGCTGAGAAGACCCACCGTACACGACACACCTAAAACCAGTGGTTCTCGACCTCTTTTGTACCAGGACCTATTTGTAAACATTGATGGCCGTCCTGACCCAGTAAACAGTTTAAGTCGAAAACAGCCCCTGGCCCTGCTGGTGCTCCTCATCCCTAACCCACAGATGCCCACCCCCGCAGCGCTACTGGTGCCCCTCACCCCAAACCCCTTGCCCTCACCCCCGGCCCCAGCCCCAGCCCCACAGTGTGTAGGGTGGGGGGGTGGGTGTCCCCCAGATTTGTGCACCCACAGCAGGCACGGGGCTGCAGCTTGGCCAGACAAGTGCAGGCAGGAGCTGCCTCTGCAGTCCAGCAGGCAGGACCCGGTGGGGTAGTGGGACACGTTGCTGCCACCGCTGCCAAGACCCCTGCACCAGCCACGCCAACAGCAGCATGAGGAGTACTGGGTGGTGCGGGGTGGGGGCTGCACTGCCCTCACCTCCTCCTGCCGCCAGCCATGTGCACGCCAGGCTGTGGCTCTATCCCCTGCCGTGGCTCAGCTGCCACCGCCACTCCCCATGGGCTGCCCGTGCTGCTCCCCACCGGGGCAGAGCCAGAGCCAGAGCTCAACCTGCCTGCAAGGAGAAACCCATGGTTTAAAGGAGAAAATCCACATTTTTTCATAGCAAACAGAAAATCTGCATCCCTCTTTATTAGCATTAACACATGGTAGGTAAAGCACTAGCAGCATCTATTTTTTAAAAAATGTATACAAAACATGGCCCATTTTTAAAGTTTGTTTGCAACCCTTTCATTTATTTTTGTGACCCACTTTAGGGTTGTGACCCCTGGATTGAGAAGCACAGCTTTAAAAGTTCCCATTCACTTTAACTTATCAGGGAGAGATTTCATCAGTCCTTGATCATGTTCTGTGTGCACCCGACAAGAAGATAACTGATGCTGCATGAAGTCCTTTTGATTTAGCAGGAAAAGTCATAAGAAGAGGGAAAGCCAGGAAAGTGAGCCTGGGAAGATTCAGAAGAGTGCTGAGATGCACCTGCTCGATGGTCTAGCAATCACCTGCTGAGAAAGCCCATGAAGGGAGTCCTAACTTCGTTGTCATCTGAAGCCTGGAGACCAGTGTTATCTGGGGTTATCACTGTCCTTGTTGCTCTTGTTCTCCTCGGGCATTCATGATGTGTTGTCAGTGTTGAAGTCTCAGGAACCGCAGCATCAACAAGTCACAGCCAGGAGATCCCAGCACCAATCTTGTCTTAAAGAACGACCACCGACTCGTTCAGCGGCAACGATTCAGCCAGGTTTCTTGTCTACAAGCACAGCCCTAACGTGGTTTGGCCCAACAAGCACACCAGACCAGGAGTTTAGGTATTTCTACCGTGATGAGGTAATTAGTGCAACACCATGCAGGCTCCCCAGGCCACTATTTCCAATTCTCCTTTTATACAATGATCAAAACAAATCATGTATTGCATTCCTCTATATCTTGAACGTCTCAGACTGTCCTTTACCATGGGCTTGTTTCACCTCCTGACCTGAGGGTTCAGCTTTATCACCCTGGTACTGGTCTATCCTGCCTTGTACCATCATCTCTCCTTCCCATCTCTTGGCAGGAGTGCACATTTGGCCCACATGCCGTTTTCTTTATGTGAGGAGTTCATGCATCGGTCAGGTTTTCTGGCGTGGCCTACTCATGTCAGTGCTTTAGCAACTGTAAATTGACCACCTTAATTTACATTTTCACTGATTGTCTTTCTTGCATATGTCCTGGCCTCTGGCTCCTTTAGCACTCCATCCTGGAGGAGCACAGACCATCTGCAGACACTTCCTCATTCTGACAAAAGCTTGCTAAGAAGAATTTTTTCAACTTTTTGAGTTGATTTAATAAGAAATATTGGATTTACCTGAAGAACTAGCTTGTCTGCTAGTGCTTCAGCAAAGCCTTTGCGTGAGCAGCACATATTGATCAATGCCCCAGTGAGGCCTACAACTAGGTGTCTTTTGAAAAGTTGTGATCTTCTTGGAAAAAGCACTGCTGTCTGTACTGTTCTGTGTGCAATAGGGAGGAAGAGTTGCCTCCAGCGCAGCGATCACTGGGTGATCTTCTCTGACATGTTACAATCACGCTAAATCCTCTTTTTCCATGTCACTCGGTTATTCCCCCGTTGACAAGAGAAAAGAGAGCTCCAGCTATTTGTGGAGGAGGGCTGTACCGCACCATGCCTCCTCCAGCCCAGCGGGCCTTGTGCACACCACAATGCAGCCGCCACATGGAGCTGAGGCCTGTGAAGAGCGGGGGTGTTTGCATGCCTTTGCGGTACACAACTAGACTGTTTAATTCACTCCAAGGTGAAAGCCCTTAAAGCACTTGGCTGTAGCGCGTCTATTTGGGAAAACTAAAAGCTAAACCTGCTGTCTCCGTGTGGCTCTGTGGATGGGGATGACGCATTCCTACTAGATAAGCATGATTTCAGGTCCGACGCCTTTCAACAACTAGACAGAGTGAAATAAAGCAAATTACATCAATTACAAAGACTTAACAGGCTTTTAGTTTCAACAGTGCTGACAACTATCCACTTATCTCTATATGGAAAGGTTTTCTAATGGTAATTAGATGTTACTATGCCATTGTGGTCTACAACATGAATGCTTTCCTACTGTTTCTAAACCTAGATCATTCCTTCCTTCAGGTTGCTACATGGTTGACTGTGAAAATGACAGGAAATTCACATTATTTCTCTGATTTGCAGCTGCCATGTCTTGTTTGAAGCATCCTACTGGACAGTTCATGGCCAGCATGAGTTTCATGGATGATTGGAGAGAAATCTGGCAATTCACAAGATCTCTCACAGGTAAATAATTATAAGTTAACAAAGAAAAACAAAAACCTAACAGAATGAGACTAGTTTTCACTGTATAACTTTGGGGAAACGTTTCAATGTCTCCCCTTCTTCCCCCCACTTTCAGCAAGCTAGGCGTGGTAATTGCAGGTGCTCTTGTTTCAGTGCTAGGAGCTATTAATGAGGCCAGTAACTTATTAGAATTCAAGGAGTGGATGAGACATTTATGCAGACAGGGAGAGTACCTGCAGTTGCACTCAACAGGACAGAGGTTTATAAGGGTTATAAACCCTCTGGCATCAGGACATAATTCATCCAGCGGTTTGAAGGGAACTTCTCCTTCTAGCAGGTCATTTCAGCAGTGATGTGGGGGTGCAATGGAGGAGGCCTTCACTGCTGCTGCTGCTGGTCATTGGAAGAGGATGAGCAGCTGACCCTGAGGTCAGAGCTTGTGGGCACCACCCAACATCTCAGGAGAGGTGGGCAGCCCCTTGGGACCTCACCGAGGATTGGTGGCACGAGAGGCACGGAGGTTCCTTCTCTGCCTGGTTCAGCACACAGGTTACCTTTGGATCATGTGGCAGGACAGCACGGCTGTGCTGTAGCGCAGAGAGCAGGTGGGTGGGAGATCCCCTGCTGTAAGAAAGGATGCTGTCTCCATCGCTAAGGTGCCCATGTGCAACCCAAGCATCTCACTGCCTTGGAGGCCCTGGAGTGCTCTACACGAGGGCAATGCTCTTGGTCCACTGTAGAGACTGCGGGACTGGAGAGACAGAGAGACCTGAACTGGACTGGAAGTAAATCCTCCCTTCCCTCCCCCAGACACTGCTCGGCAACTCTCCTGAGGCACAGAGCAGGAGCGCAGTAGCCATGGGGTTCACATCCAGGGCTGCTCCAAGACATCCACTGTGACAGCTGAAAAGTGTGTCTGTGTGATAAAGGTGTTTGCTGAAGGCTCTATGAAGATTAGACCAAGTGTTTTTTCTATATTTGTTTAGATATTAAGCTATACGTTGTTGCTAAAAGTCTAATTAAAGTCTAAGATGTAGTGAGGCCTTGTATAAGGTAAGGCCTAGTAAATTTAGCAAAGCCTTGAAGTAGTAAGGCCTTGTGGCATAGTTAAAATTACCTTATCAAAGGAATGCAAGGCTTGTACTCCTATTGGTCAGTCTAAGGACAGTTGAAGTAAAAGGAATCTGAGTGGTTGTATGTTATCAGATCCATTCAGAAGCTTTAAATTGGCTGGAATATCTGGAAACCATTCAGAAGGAAGATACAGGTCTGTGAAAAGGATTAGTTAGCTGTTGCCTGGATCGGTGGGCCCGCGGACCTCGAGGAGCCCAAGGACTGCATTCCAGGGTCCTTCCCGGTACCCTCCGGACAGTGCTGTTCAGGGACGCCTGACTTCGCTGAACTTTGTGGAAAGAGAAGCTTGCTGTGTATCAGGCATCAGAGGGGACTGCTGATAAGTTGCCGATGTGAATTGCTTTCATCTGTCATTGTCTTGTTACTACACGTAGTTGTGTTTTTGTTAACACAATAAATCTTTCTTACCTTTCTACCCCCGACCATACTCTCAGTCCTGAACCCTCCGCAGGCGGCTGGGACAATCCACATGTCCTGGTGTCAGAGAATAGGGGAAATTAAGTTGGGAAGGGACCTCAGGAGGTCACATCTAGTCCAACCTCCTGCTCAAAGCAGGACCAGCCCCAACTACATCATCCCAGCCAGGGTTTGTCTACCTGGGCTTTAAAAAGCACCAAGGATAGAGACTCCATCACCTCTCTAGGTGCCATCTAGACATCTACATGTCTAGATGTCCTGGTGCCCTGAGTGGCAGCAAGGGGCCAGGGCTGGTTTTGTCAGCTGCAGACACCGAGCCAGGAGCGAAGCTGGGGAGACGCGAGCATGGGGAGGCTGTGGTAGGCGAAGAGCATCATCTCCATCTCTGAAATCCCCGGGGCTGGCCTGCCTCCATCCTGTCATCCTATGCCTGCACCTCTACTTTCTCCTCATCTTTCACCTGAATAGGAAAAGCAGTCCTTGTGCCCTCCCACCTTTTATATGTATGGAGAAACATAACCCCCACCAGCATGCATACTTGTGACCATAGGTCCAAGCCAGCCTTGACCTGGTCTTTCAAACTGCCCTGCATTTGGGTACCCGTGGATTTGGTGCATTCTGCAGGTGGCTTTGCACATGCCAGGTACTTAGGTGTGCGAGGACCTAATTTCCACCACGTCTCTAGGTTTGTGCACAGAAACAGTAAGAGAGAAAGCTGCACAAGAAAATCCGTAGATAGGATTTTAAGAGGGGTTTATTTGATTCTGAAAATCTTAAGTACATTTTTAAAGCACCTGAACATCCACTCCAGCATTCAGGGGCAACCCTTCTTGGGTTTCCCTGCAGCTCCTCCCACAGCCTCTCATGGCCTCACAAGCAGGCATGCAGCCCAGGTGGGTGTCACAGCCCTCGGACCCCATCCCTAGCAATCTTGGGAGCTGGCCTGAGGACAAAAAAAGCCAGAAGCCCCTGATGGGACCAATGATGAGCGGGCTGAGTGACCAGGACCCCACAGCCCCCAGGCTGTTCACTGGGTAAGAGGCTGACTAAATGAAGAAAGGAACAGTAAGTAAAGAGAGGGAGAAAGAAAGGTTTAATTTAGCTTCGGATGCCTAAAAGCAGGTGAAGGTGTAGTTCAGGGGGCCATGCTGAACCCCCTAAGCCCCCCCAGGAGTTTGCAGCGGTGGAGCCCCTGGCTTGATGCAGCACAGAGACCAGGTCCCAGAACCAGGTGCCAAGTACCTGACCCAGTGCCTGGTACCGAGGCCACAGGGACTGGGAGTGATCACACACCTCAACTGGGAGGTACTCTGGAGCTGTGCGACCCCCTTGCTGGGGTTGTGTCATGATGACTACAATTCAGCACTTGTCTTTCAGTTCTCCTCTGTAGTGACATACTGGTTATTTTGGTGGCTGGAAAATGTTCCAAAAAATGAGCAGAGCTGTGCTAATATGGGGAGGAGGTTTCAATTTTTCCACAAACTGTTTTTTCTCACAAACCACCTTCCTCATAACACCATGCTCACATCAACAGAGACACTACAAGATATTTCATCATCTTACTTTTTTCACAAATCAAAGTAGCATGAATAATTTTACCTACAATGTTGGTTGATTAGCAAATTATACATTTAAAGTCAAGTTCTATAAGATTCGCAGGCAGCAATATTGTTATTAGTAAAATATTCTTTTCAGGGTGTGTTGCTGCTAGCAAATTTTGTTCCGTTACTCTTTCATTACAATTGGATTTGATATATAACACACTTTGGGAAAAATTACATACGCACTGAGTATATGACTCTTAGTTTATATGTTTTACAGGGGGGAAGGAAATTATATGCAAATAAGTAAAGTCCACACTGGCCAAGTTTTGCTCGAGCTTTCATACCGTAGAGGAGATGATTAGTTAGCATCTCCTCACTGTGCACAGCAGCATGCATGCCAAGCAGGGAAAGGCAAGTTGAAAAGTTGCCGTGTTCTGATGTAATAGGAAAAACACTTTTCCTGCCATAACCTTCCTGAATCTTTTGAAACAGGAGCCAGGCCCAGGTGCTGTCTGGATTCTTACCCCAATTGCACGGCCCTGAAGACACCAGGCTCTGCCCCAGTGGAGACTGAAGTCCCTGGTAGGATGCAGCCTGTAGACTTAGGGCTATAAGGGGTGGCTTGAGGTGCCCTCAGCCCCTCCCTCATGGTGTCCTTATATTTTTTATTTGCATGATGTTCTCTTATTCCTAAAAGTCACTCGTAGTGGCCACCATTAAAACTGGCATTTCCCCCCACCATACTCTGGTCCCCGTGGAAATGCTGCCCACACCCAGCAGGCACACCTGTTTACCAGTGCACATTGCATACTGCACCAGGTGCTTACACGGACAATCAGAACTAGTTTCCTCTAGCGCCATGTGTCTCTTCATACAACAGATTATCACAGACAGATGATCGCTTTCTGCCTGTCTGTGCCTTGTTTTCCCCAGCCATCAGATACAGCCCATTCACATCTAGAGCAGGGACTGCCCAGTGTCATCTGCAGATCCCCTTTGTGTCACGTGTTGACATCAAGTTGTCCTTGGTTCACTGGTTCTGGGTCACCTAGAAAGAAGATAGGACCAGACAAAAGTCTGTGCACCAGTAACCAGCTCAGTAACTGCAATGAAGAGAATTGGGTCCACCCCGAATGGTACAAATAAAATGGCATGTGGTGATTACACTGGCACTGGACCCAGTTCCAGTTTGGTAAAGCACAGCAAGACCAGCTCTACTGCTGTATCACAAGAGCCATGAACAGGGCCGGACACAGGCATGGGTGACCTTGGACAGAAAGGGGGCCTAAAAATGGTCATTTAAAAATTATTATTATCATTATCTCTGGCAAAGGGGGGCCCAATATTAAAAGTTCATCCAGGGCCACCAGGAGTCTAGGTACGGTGCTGGCCATGAAAACGGTGTATATCCATAGGGTTGGGTTTTAGACGGTCAAATAAAATTTGGTCAATTGACTGGTCAAAGATTGGTCAAAAATTGTAAAAAAAAAAATGTGACAGTAAGTCCAAATAATACACAGCAAAAGCACAAATTTTTCATTAAAAATGTATAAAAAAAAAATCATACCACAAAAAACATAGTTTGTTTGTTTTTTTTCTGTAAAATTGCTATAATCTTTGACCAGTGAAAAATACGCAGTCAGTTGACCAGTAATGGGCTCAGTAATTGTGCAATGAGGAGAAGTGGTTTCACCCTGAATAGTATGAATAAGACGAGATGAGGTGATTGCGTTTGCACTGCACCCAGGGTCGATTGGCAATATTTGACTGGTCAGTTGACCAGCTTGCCCACCTTATATGTCTGTAATCAGAGTTAAAAAGGTAAAACCACATTAATG
Source organism: Alligator sinensis (assembly GCF_000455745.1). NCBI lineage: Eukaryota > Metazoa > Chordata > Crocodylia > Alligatoridae > Alligator > Alligator sinensis. Next base: position 1,410,444 of record NW_005842184.1, on the reverse strand, counting down.
CATACAGCAGCTTTTTGCCAGATTGCTGTGACTCTCCTGGAGGGCCTGGGGGGGGCAAGGACAAGGTAGAGTGCTAGCTCAGCCACGATGGTGATTTCTCTTCAGCTAATCCTTGAAGACAGGAAATAAAGTGAGAAGGGCCCCTGCAGCTGCTACCGGTGATGATCTTTGTTGGGTTGGCCCAGTTGGGAAGGAAAAGGTCTCAGTGCAACCTGCCCATCCCCAGTGCGGAGGCGTGCTGGGCTCCAGCCTGTAGTGTTGGCCACTCTCTGTCTCTCCACGTCTTCCACTCAGGCCTGGTCTAGATGCCTTTCTGGAAGACAGGCTTGAGCCACGTACAAGCTGCAGAGCTCTGTATAAGGGTAACTAGTGAAGGTCTGTGCCAGGTGTGCTACAGGGCACCACATCCAGTGGTCTCATGGTCCTGGGAGTGTCCAGCTGAGCTACCCTGCATGAGCCCGAAGTGGCGCTTGTTCCAGGCAGGGAGCACATGCCTGGCACCGTTTGCTTTGAAACTGTGAAAACAGACTTGTGAAAGTTAGAAACGTGGATGCGCTGATTCTTCTGGGTCAGATTTGCCGGGGCTGTGGGGGCAGTGGAGCTCCAAACTCCCAGTGACTTCCAGTGACTATGACAGATGCCTTTAAAAAGACCCTCTGCCCTCTTACATGTATTTGTCAGGCACTCCACCTCCTGACTCCTGTGCTCTCATTTGCAATAAGTGGATCTTTATGGAAAAATGCCAGCAAGGATTGCTGCCCCCCTCGCTCTTAGTCTTATAGCCCCTTTTATAGACAACTGCCGGTGGGCCCCCCACTCCTTCCATTGCTTGTAACTCTGAGTCCCAGCTGTGACTTTTGATGAGCATTTTCCAAAACCCAGTTGGTGACATGCTCGGGAGAGTGCTCGTCTCCTCCTCTAGACAAGCAGACGCTCCCAGGACATCGGTCACAAATGAGTGAAGTTAACCATCTCTGTAAAGGTCACAGCATGTGTAGTGTCTGCCTGCTCCATGCATCGCATCTCCTGGCCTTTGAGGCTGTTTTCATTTTTAATTCCTTCAACCTGAGAGATTCGATGCCCGGAATAAACATCCACATCAAAAACAAATCACTGCGGTCCTCCCTTGCTCCTCTCCTCACGTAAGTGTTGTTCAGACCCAGAACCTTTCTGAACCGCACGGTGCTGTATTACACATTGACCAGGTGCTCACATCTTTTTCAGGAAAAGAATTCACGTTTTTCCAAGACCCGTGATTACAGCGTTGTACATTCATGCCATTGATTTGCATTTGACACCTCCTTTTCCAAAGACCTGAAGAGAATGAAAGGGGACCATCTCAGGCAGGGTTTTTGTGCTGGGATGCTGTTAAGCTTTTTTCCCCACATAGACACTGGAGCCAGGTGCTTTTTATTATTGCTTCTACGTTATGGAGCAGTGATCCCTCCACGGCTTGTAATGAGGGCATTCTCGGCTCTGAAAAAAGGCATCTGCTGCTTCCAGCCATTCTACCCACAGCCAGAAAGACAAAAATATTCTGCAGTTAATCATGGATTTAATAACAGGCATGGGTTAGCATTTCTAGCATCTTTACTCTTGGCTATGAAGGGCAATAGATTTCAGAAGGGGAGGCTGGAGCACCCTAGCCAGCAGATCAAGCCAGGCAATTGACACAAATGTGAATGGCTGACACGGGCACACGATTAGACTCATGCACAGGGTACCTAAGCTGGTAACACACTGCCAATGACTCATCCTCACCCTATATGTTGAAGTAACAGGGCTTACCAGAGAGTCAGGGCCTGCAAGGCCCCAATACAACTCCCTCGTTAGGACCCAGAAGCCAATTTATGTGATAACAGGATAACAAGAGAGAGACAAGTTCCCTAACTTGATGGTAGTATGCACACTTCTAGCAGTGCAGCCCATGGGGCGCTGGCCGTTCGTTCCAGTGCACCCAGCCCAAGACACCGCTGATAGTATGGTGCAGGAGCGTGCACAGACTCCTATATACCTGACTTCTGCTCCGGGTCCAGGAGCATCTTGGGAGCCCGCATGCCTGCGCTGTCTCTCTGTTCTGGGAGGAGCAGGCTGGGGAGCGTGCACGTATAACACGCACAGAGCCTCGTCTCCTGCCTCTGCTGCAGGAGGGGGGCATAGGCCTGAATAGCTCTTTTTTGGATGAGGCAAGGACTTCTGTGGGAGATCTTTTATTGGACCAGCTGTATGGTCAGGATAGACCTGCTTTCGAATGCAATGCATCTTTCTTCAAGTCTTCGTGTTTGCACAGGTGTGTGGGGGGGCGCGACATTGTACCAGTTCAGTAGATGCCTTTGCAAAGCCAAAGCCTTCTCTGAGAGCAGGAAAAAATAAAACCACCTGGTTTCATGCAAGGAATCGCCCTCCCGAAGCAGCAAACAGCCCAAATGTGCAGCTCCCAAGCTTCACTGCAGGCAGCAAGCTGTTGGCCCAAACTCCCCCATGCACAGTTAAGAGGGATTTGTGGATGCCACTGGTGGACCAGGAGGGATTTTCAAGAAAGGGGGATAACGACAGTGATCCAGTCACAGCCAACATCCTGGCCAGCTCCAACCCCAGCCCAAAATCAATAGCTCCCCTCTCACAGAGCAGCACTGAGGCACAAGCTGAAGTGCCATCGCCAGCTGCGATGGCCCCAAGGATGCAGGGCCTCTTTCTGAAGCAGCTGCAAGTTGTGTGCGTGGCTCTGGGTTGCTGCGGGAGTGTTATGTGAGGACAGTTTTCCCAAGCTTGGGCTTGCTCCCGCCATCCCCACTCAGCTGGTGCTTGCCAAGCACTTTGGAGCACGGCAAAGGCAGGACATTTTCTGGTGAGGCAACAGCACAAAGTACTTTCCAGTCATTTGACTAAGCTTTAATCCATCCTTTGTGAAATATTTGTTCCTCCTGTCAAAAGCACAGTTTCTATTATCCTGTTCCTCACATGCACTCCAGCCTAATGGCGTCTGTAAATAATGAATTTGCATAATGAGTAGTATTTATGAAAACCAATTACACTTAGCATAGGTGACCTTGTGACTTCCACTGAGCTAATCACCTTTGAAATGCAGATGGGATAATATACTGAAAAGCCACAACTTGGAGGAAGAGGAGGCAGCTGAGCTTAATATCTACAAACACAGAGCATGCTGGGAGAGGTGTTAACCAGGAACATGAGTTACCTCTGCAAAGTGGTTTTAGTTCATGTGCAATGCATAATGTGCATCCAGCAGAAACAGAACAGGAGACAGACACGCTTGGCAGGTTGGACTTCAGATGAGGATAACTCACGTCAACTGAAATGATGGTTCACTAACATGGATCACAGCCCCCGTGCAGAGCTGCACCCAAAAAACCACTGCACCCCACTTGCTGACACACCCCGCACCCCCGAGGTCCCTGCCAGTCCCTCTCACCCCCTCACCTCGAGTGCGGCACTGACCCGATGTGCAATGCATCTGTTTCAGCAAAGCACAACAGACCACTGGTGATCTGTGGCCGGTGTCTTGAGTACAAAAGCAGTTCAGAGCTGTCAGCTCAGGACCCGTTCCCGTTGAAGGCAGGGAACAGAGTCAGTTTGCCCATTTGAAACGATTCGATTTTCCCAGGCTTTGGTCACAAATTTTCCCCCTGCCGAGCCAGGTCTTGGTGATGCCTGGAAGTAAAATCAAATGCTGCATTTCTTTTGTTGGAGGACATTGAATTTCCCAGTTACAGTGTTGGACAGGCGATTCCTATGAAGTCGTCGTCTGTGCAGAGTCTGTAGCGCTGGCATTGCACAAACAAGAGGTGGGTGTTGCAGGGAGAAAACAACTGGGCCCCAACATTTTAAGCAATCCCTCAGAAAAATCACATTCTGGTTCCATCTGATGAATACCTTTACCTTCCTTGGAAGCATTGGGGGTTGACTGAAGCCAGGACTGGGGACTTCAACAGGGCTGTACCAATGCTCTTGCTGGGACTTAAACCCAGAGGGTCCTGACTACAGAACCTTACACTGCTGCTCAGGGTCAGACCAATGCAATATTTTGAGTCAGGAAATAATTTTGCCCTATGGTCAGATTGATACAGACTATGGGGGATTTGCCTTCCTCTGTCGTGAGGACATGGCCCCTACCTGGATCTCTCAAGTGTATATTAACAACTGTCTGCAGCAGCAGGGTGCTGGCGACTGTGGTCTCCCTGCTTTACCTGTGGCTGGTTCGTGTGTGATGTCTTGTGTTGTGTCAGGGTTGACTCTGTAGTTTTGTTAAGAAGTCAGACAATGGATTTGTTTGGGATGGTTTGAATTGGGATGATCCTGCCGCAGGCAGGGGTTGGACTAGATGTGACCTCTGGAGGTCTCATCCAGCCCCACGTTCTATGATTTATTACATTTCCCCCAAGTTATTCAACAGTAAGTTTAAGCTGATTCCTCTGGTGGCAATGAATTCCACCAGCTCCAACATCCCACACGAGGATGGTGTCCAAGCCTGCCTCACATATCTACAAGAATGAGATTATGACTCAGAATACAGACCTCAGGATATCACTGAACTCATATACTTCATCCTCACACACAACAACTTCACTGTCAACAACCAATGCTTCCTCCAAACTATGGGCACAGCTATGGGCACCAAAACGGCCCCACAATATGACAAACTTTTTATTGCCCACCTAGAAGAAGACTTCCTCAAGAACCGCACCATCAAACCCTTACTATACCTGAGATACGTAGATGACATCTTCGTCATTTGAACCAAAATCCTGCAGTCTCTGATTGATTTCCACCAAAAATTCAAGAATCATCATCCCTCCCTTAGACTATCCCTTGAATACCCCAACACCAGTGTTGCTGGTAGGTGCTGTACAGCTTTGGGGACCTCTTCATCGACACCCTGCCCCCACCCCAGCGACATCAGAGTGAAACTCTATTCTAATGCCCCCTAGATGGTTTGGGCGCTGCCCCTTTTTTCGCCTGCCATGTCTTTGGTGTTATTGTTGGGGGGGCAGTTCCCTGTCGGGGGACTCGGACCCTGTGGGTGTTCTTGTGGGGCTCCAAATCTCCCCTTTAACCCACCCTTACCACGTCCTCAGCCTGGGTAGATGCTGCTCCTCACAGATGTTCCCGCACTGCCCGCCTTGATAGGGTTCAGGCTTCCTGTCCGTCAATCTTTAGGGTCTGTCCCTCGTCTCTGGGTTGGCTTCTCCTCTCCTGAGAAACTAAACCTGCCCCATCCAGGGTCAAACTGTAACTGAAGAACTCCACTGAAAATGACCGGTTTCTGCCAATTGGCTCCCGAAATTCCCTCTCTCTGGGCCCTCAGTTCCTTAGGGAAAACTTGCCTGTCCCCTTTATCTTAATAGCTGTGTGTACAGGCAACCACCCTGTGTCCCGCCCTTTCTGGTTCTTCTGGCATCACCTCCCTGGGGCCCAGCTGACCTGTGGTCCCATTGCTCTGGTCCCTCCAGCCAGCACCATCTACTTTCCCCTCCTGGGGGCTCATGATTCCCCATGTCTGCCTGCTGTAGGGATGTCTGGAGATGCCAGTGAGCCTGAGGAGCCATCCCCAGCCCAGGTGTCTGAGCTCCTGGCCAGAGCCCTTCTGATTCCTGGCAACGTCCCTTGAGGCTGCTGCCTCTCAGTGGAGCTCCTTTGTCCCCGTTAGCCCCCAACGCTACCCTCTGACTCACCCATCTGGGTCCTCCGGCAGGTGCCCGGCTCCTTCTCGTGGCAGCTGGAGATGGAGCCTACCAGCTCTGCAGCCGGCGTCTCCCAGCTGGTCTTCTGCTCTTCGCTCCGCAGCACCAGCTCAGAGCCAGGCCCCCAGCTCTCGCTGATACGCGGGCTTAAGCAGCTATGAAATGGCTGAGCCTGCATTTGTGTTGGCGACAGCATTTGGGTCTCTCTCCAGCTACTACCTGTCTCTATCCCTGGGGCACGCTGATCAGGGTCCGGGCCATGCTGGGGGGGACTTCTGCTTCCCTTCTCACAACCAGCATTTCTTTTTTGGACACCATGATCAATATCCAAGATGGTAAAATTCAAACCACCATATATAAGAAACCCACGGACCAACATACATATTTACACAGAACCAGCAGTCACTCTAAACACACCAAGAAAGCTGTAATTTAGAGCCAAGTCCTCTGATGCCACTAAATTTGCACTGAGGAGAATACCTATGATTGCCACCTCACAAATCTCAAAAGGGCCTTCAGCTAACAGCAACATTTCTCCAGACAGATAGATCACACTTTTAAAAGAGCCACCCGGATTCCACGTTATATTTGCTGCAGTACAAAAAGAAAATCCCAACAAATCACACACCATTAGTTATGACATATCACCCTTCCCTAGAACCCGTACGGAAAATCCTCAAACAATTGCAACCCATACTAGAAGAAGACCCCACTTTTAAAGAGATATTTCCAGAATCACCCATCCTAACCTTCAAACAAGCACCAAACCTTTCTAACCTCATCACCACAAGCAAACTCCCTATGACCCAAACTACATGCCAGGAGAAGAAATGCAAACCCTGCCAACACATCTCTACCACCCCCACAATAACTACACCCCACAACAGAACCATCACCATTACTGGATCCTACACCTGCACATCCAGAAAGTTTATATATTGAATCCAGTGCACCAAATGCCCTGATGGAAAATATGTAGGAGAAACCAAACAAGAACTGCGCACCAGAATGAATTCACACCTAAAATCCCTCAAAGACAAAAATACCCAGTGACTGGTGTGTGCACACTTCTCACAGGATGTTCACTCCTCTCCAGTCTCTCCGTTCTCATCCTCAAAGGGAATTTACAAAACACCTTTCATAGACTAGCCTATGAACTTTACTTCATAAATCTACTGGATACAAAAAATCATGGACTCAATATAGACATTGGATTTGTGATGCATTACAACCTGCCTGACATCTGATTCACCAGGTACCAGCCTGACCTGACCTCTTACATTCTTCTTTTCTCCCACCTTTTCTCCCCTTCCCTCCCCTACTTTTTTGTCCTTTGTCTTTCTGATTTCCTACTATTTCCTTTTTCATTGAGAGCCTCTTTTGTACCCTGTATTATTACCTCTGTAGTATTTCCCTTTGGCCTTCCCCCAGCCCCCACCACCTTCTTCCCCCTCCCTTCCCTGCTTTATCTTTTGTCTTTCTAATTTCTACCTATTTACCTTCTCACAGACATCCTGCCACATTTTTAGCTCCTCTCATTCCTTGGAGTCTCAGACCAGAAGAGACTCCCTATGCCTGACAAAGGGTGACTGATTCTAAAAGATTGCTAATTTTTTTTTCAACTACTTAGTTGGTCTAATAAAAGATATCATATCTACTCAAATAACTTTGCTGACTAGCTCACAGCACATTGTTTTTAAAGGGCTTTCCTTTCATCTTGATGGGTTTTGAAATGTGCTGTTTCTCATCAGCAATTTAGGAAACTCACTCCTCCCTTGACAACCCTAAAACCAATCCACTAAGGCAGCAGGGAGTTGTAAGGGACTGCAAAGCAATGGGAAGCAAACGTGCTCTCTGAATGGGCAAAGCAAGCCTCAAAGGTGTCATGAATGGGCAGCTGGCAGAGTGGGGTGCCAGGAATCACAGGGTTGGAAGGGATCTAAAAGGTTATCTAGTCAGCACCCCTTGCACAGACACAGGATCCACTGTTCTGAAACCACCCCAGAGAAATCCCCATCTCCAGCCTCTGCTTGAGCCCCCCAGGCAGCTTGCAATAATCCTCCCTGAACACAGAGTTCACCCGGGTCCTGTCTCTGGCAGTGGCCAACAGCAGCTCCTTCCATGTAGAGGGCAAGAAGCACAATTTTGGAATAACCTGATTATAAGAGTGTCATTGGCTTTTGTCCTGCAGCATTAGGATTTACCCCGTGATCTCTCATTAATTTTTTATCTTCTCTAATGTTGCTGTGGATGTTCTCATTATCCATATAAATGAATCGACTGAAGAACTTAATAGATATCCAGGCTTTGTTTGCAAATCTGACAGTTTGGCCAAACAGCTCTGAAGCAGGTGGGAAATTTGGCATGAAAGGTTAGAAGGGCGGACAGGACTGGAAGGATGCTGTGGTCACTGCTGGGGCAGGGGCTGCCTGTTTGGTTCTGTGGTCACCCAGATGCAGCACAAGGGCATCCTGGTCCCAGCTACCATCACTACCAGCTCCTTGGGTGATGCCCAGGTGAGATAGGGCTGGCTATCCATTAAAGAGGTGTATAAACCCCTAATGTGCAACTACTCTGCACTGAAAGTGGAAAAGCACTTTGGATCAGAGTAGGTGTAAACACCGTCCTTATTCATGACCCTTACTTTTTAAATGCAATCAGTAAATTGCTCCTTCCATTCAAATCGGCTTGAGCTGCTAAGAAAACAGTTAATGAGCATTACTCATTACCTGCGCTGTAGTTTCTTCATTAGCCAAGAGCATAGATAAACCAATTTCACAATAATTATTCTTTCTGACAAGCCGTGAATAATGTAGCAAAAGGAGAGAAAGGAGAATTGGGTGTCAAGTCTATTTATTACCTCTTCCTGGACCAGGACAAAGGAAAGACAACTTGACCAGCACCCTTTCCTTTTGGCTGAGATAGGGCCGACTACACCAGGGCAGCACACGTCACTCCGGGAAGTACACACTTTCTTCTGAGGAAACTACCCAGTGGCTTTATTTTGCTGCTGAAATAAGCAGGGCTTTTGCCTTCAGGGCCAGGGGGGAGATCAGCAGTGCCAGGATGTCAGCAGTCCATGGAAGTCGAAGATGACATCCGTAGGGCTTAATGGGTCCTCAGGTGACTGAGGAGCCCAATTCTGGAAGCACACATTCTTTGGCAATGGGGGCATGTTGTTTCATGGGGGAGTGGGATTTGCAGCCCCAGGTTGGTCTCCTTCTCTTTCCTTCACCGCCACCGTCGTTCCACCTCAGTATTGAGATGTTGGGCCCCAGAATAGTGCTAGCCTTGGTGGACTGGGTGGCGCCACGCCAAATGGTTAACAGCTTGCTCCTCCCAGCCATTGGTGTTGATGCCTCCATGCTTGAGGACGACCTTGAGTGTGTCTTTGTACTGTTTCCTTCGGCCACCCTTTGAGCGTTGGCCAACAGAGAGCTGGGAGAAAAGAATACGGTGATGGAGGTGGTTCTTGGACATCTGGACACAGCAGCCCGTCCATCGGAGTTGATTTCTCAAGAGCAAGGTTTTGATGCAGGTGGATGCAGCTTCATGGAGGATGCTAGCGCTGGTCCGGCGGTCCTCCCATTTGATCCCTAGGGTTCAACACAAGCATCGCTGGTGAAAGCTCTCAAGTTCTTAATGTGGCATTGGTAGACGGTCCAGGTTTCACTGCAGTAGAGGAGGGTGGTCAACACAACAGCCTTGTAGACCAGGACCTTGTAAACCAGGGAAGATAAGCAGTGCCAGGAGCAGCAGGGCAGGGGCTGGAGGGTGCATTGTGTTGCCAGGTGCCAGGAGCAGCAGGGCAGGGGCTGGAGGGGGCATTGTGTTGTCAAGCCTGCGCATCGCATGAGGATCACGATGCTGAGCACCCGCTGGAACTCACTCCTCCAGCCTCTATGGATTTGGCTGAAGAGTTGGTAAGATTTGATCGCTGAGACAGGAGCCGAGCATGGAAGTCCGTGAATTGCAGGGGCAACTGCTGGGATGCAGGGAGCCCTGCGCTGTGCGAGAGGGGAGGAGAGCTGGCAGGAGCAGCCAGCTTGGGATCTTCCACCAAAGGAAGGTTTTCCCCTGAGAGCCCAGTTACACTCACAGAGCTGGAACGGTCGTACATTGGTCCAACCCCTGAAGGTAACATCCCGATGGTATCCAGCCCATGTCAGCCTCCCTCCAGGAAGGCCCCAGTCAGCAGCGCTCTAGGATACATCGTCCCCAAGAGAATGGAGTTGGGGGAACATTTTGGACTCCTGCAGGTTTGATGGAGATTTGATCGACATTTAGGAGTCAGATGAGGGGATATTGTCTCCCAAAACTCGGCTCGCCGCACGGTAGGAAGGTTTTGATTCAGAATTTTGGCAAAGTCTTGAGAGCAAACAAGGCAGAGCTGGGAGGCATGATGGTCAGCCATCGAGCATGCATGTGAGGAGAGCAACGCTAGGGCATGGTCGTCCTGCAACCCTGGAGGTGTCATTTTTCCTAGACTGACCTGGTAGCTTCAGGTAGGGCTCAGGTGGTGACACCTTTGTGCTAATTAGGAAGCTTTGAATGATCAAGGAGTAAATCCCTTTAGATCTGGCCCCTAATTTTCTCCTCTATTTATCCCAGCAAATGCCCGTCTATTCTTCACAGAAGCAGGGAGGAGGCAGGATGGCACCATCACAGACTGCAAGTCGAGATGACGTGCTGCTCCTGTTTTCCCTCCTGATGCAGAACAGCTGATACCCACTTGCCTCCTCCCACAAAGGAGTCTACTCTCTCCCTCTGCATGTGTCTGATACGGCACTTTTTGAAAGTAAAACCAGTCTTTCAACCTGAGATTTCTCCATACCAATATATATTTAAGATAAGTGATTAAAGTTTCCTCTCAAGTTTTGGTGCTCTTTGCTTCTAAAACAATGAGGCAGCTTTAGTAATCCTTGACTAGGTAATTGGAGGTATGAGCCAGTGACCTGGGTTGTAAATTGTAGCGTGTCTGCCTGATTTTCTAGTAAATTGCTGATCTGCCAGCTCGGCGGAGTGAAGCACCACACAGAAATGAGGCAGACAATTTTCAGAATCAAATCAGTGCAACATTATTCCTTAAATATCCACAGCACGTGCTGCGTAATTGTTGAGCTGGTCCCATCTTCCAAGAAGGCAACGAGGCCCTTTTCCATGTGACAAAAACAAGAGTTTCAAAACTCACTGCAGAAATAAATACATACATAAATAAAACTTTCACTAACTGGTTGAGCTGAGGAGCCTCCCAATGTCACAATTACTGTTATTTTCCATATTAAATCTCCTCTGAATTGTTCCTTGAATGGCTGTGTGATCACTACAACATGCCGTGTTCAGTCCTGTCCCATCGGGATTGTTATCAACATTGTCCTCTCTTAGCCAAGGACAGCTCTGCTAGCCATCATACCCTGTGCTGCAAAACCATATGAGCAGGGCAAGGTGGCATGTTTCTGCCCCAGATAATGAGGGCTGGAAAGCCCAGGTAAAGATGAATGCCTCACGCTTTGCTGAGGAATTGTTCTCAGTGGGGACAGATGACAGAACAAGGAGCAATGGGCTCCAGGTGCAATAAGGGAGGTTTAGATTGGATATTAGGAAAAACCCTCTCATGAGGAGGGTGGTGAAGCACTGGAACAAGTTACCCAGAAAGGTAGTGCAGTCTCCATCCTTGGAGGTGTTTAAGACACGAGTAGACAAAGCCCTGGCTGGGATGATGTAGTCGGGGCTGGTCCTGCTTGGAGCAGGAGATTGGACTAGATGTGATCCCCTGAGCTCCCTTCAACCCACATTGTCTGTGATTCTGTAAAAGGGTCTTTTCCTACATGGCAAAGGGGGTTGTTTGGAGCAGGAATTCTCAACCAGGGAGCTCCAGGACCCCTTGAGATCCTCTCAGGGGTGCCTCAGGCTGCCACACACGTTAATACTGTTAAATGTCAACATGATTCACAAGATTAAGCAAGAGTTTTCACATAGGAATCCACAGTTATGCTCTGAGTTCTTTGCAACAGAAAAACTGCTCTGTTATTTTTCTATAGTCAAAAAAAGAGCGAAAGCTAAAGGCAGACATTTTCCAAGAGGGTCCTGGAGTCTATCCAAGGCTTCCAAAAAGGTTGAGAACCACTGGTTTAAAGCCACCAGACACATAGGAAGGGGGCACTGCATTGTTAAAATTCATCTTGTTTTCAAATAATGACCAATAAGGGTGAGATGGAGTGATGTTAAAGCTGTGATGGTCCAGGAAAGATGTGAGAGGCAAGGATTTCTGTGCGCGGCATCTTTTATCGGACATGGTTGAGATAGACTTAGGCAAGTTTAGGAATGAAGTGCATTCTTCTTCAGGTCTCTGCATGCAAAAGCCTATTGGGATTTTCCCAGCTGTGCAGCTGGTCCAGTGAAAGGTATTGCCCACAATGACATTTGCTTCTTACTAACAAGGTAGGTGACTGGTTCAGCCTTCAACCTCCCACAAACTCCCCACATGATTCTTGTGGGTGGGCAACTTCTGAGCCTGACGGTAGCCAGACTCCAAGCCTCCTCCTTGGTCTGCAACCAGAGTGAGAGCAACCAGAGTGGCCTTTTCAGCTCAAATGCTTAATTGAACAGCAGGAGCTACTCAAATAAATGCTTTTGAGAAGTGTCTGACTGTCAAGAATCGCCCCAAAGCCAGCTCTGCCTATGGAGGGAAGGTGGGCACTGTTGACAAGCTGATGGGATGCGGCGTCTGCTGGGGGTTGCTGTTCTGATGGCATCTTGTGCAAAGCACATCACGCACCTCTCCTCACAGCCTCTCCGTGAGGCTGGCCAGCCCAGACAGACAGGGCATCATGCACCGAGGGGTGAGAGCCCAGGGTCTGTGGACCCGTGACTCTCAGCTTAGCCCCAATGAACGTGCAAGAGCATGGTGTGGGACCTAGCCTGAGTGCAAAGCTGTGGCCCCTGTGCAGTATATGAGGGAGTTGGGAGCCTCACGGTGGGCAGCTGCCTGAGCAGTTAGGGGTATGTCTTAGGGCTCACTTTTCCCTGGGGCTTGGGCACCTTGCTGCCCCCGGGAAGCACCGATATGTGCTTTCTTTAGAAATAGAAGATGGGGTAGCTCTTCAGAAGTACCCCCACACACCCTTTAAACCATATCTCAGCAGCGAAGGGGGAGGACTGGGTCCCTCTTCCACTGCACGGCATTCACACCCACGTCCAGGTGTGTCAGAGGGGCTGTCCCCTGCAGCAGTGCGTGCTGTCACCAGGTAGTCAGCGCAGAGTGATGGGTAAAGGCAGCAGAGCCTAGCCCAAAAGAATAAATAATTGAAATAAAAAATAAGATGCAAAACATTTTACAACATAAAAGAGACACTTGAATGGATCAAGCCATACCATACGATGCTGCTGCTAATGAAGTTTTCCCTGAATAGTGAGGTAATAAATAGGATGGAAGAGAAGGTGACTATAAGTAACGTGCAGGCCCTAGTTGATGTATGGCATGACACAAAGCATGCCTTTGATGGATGGCATTACACTAATTGCAGCAGCCACTGTCGGCACAAAATAATGTTTGCATTTGAAAAATGCTGGTGTTTTTGGGATGTGCCATTTGCTTTCAAGGGCTGCGCATCATTTTGTTCGGAAAGTGTCAGGTGCCTGCAGAGCACTGAGCAGGTCGGCTCGCTACCCTTCAACGCTCGAAAGGAAACGTCCCCCATGGCCTGTCTGACTGACTGGAGCAAGGGCACTAATTGCTTCTCGGCATTTCTATTGGTTCTAATTTCCTGGGGCTGCATTGTGAAATGCTACTGAGCGGCCACGGAAAGCTTTGCTCTGAGCGTGGTCTACAGTTTATTATCCACAATAAATCCAGCCACAGAGCTAGCATCCACCTCCACCTGCTCTTGCTTTGCTGACTTCAGGACTTAGGCATGATGGAAACTGACTGCTGGGGAACCAGTGATGCCCAAGGTCCACCCACTCAAGATGCCATTTGGGGTGGCCAGTGTACCCCTCCCAACACAATCCTTTTTCTGCTTTCACTTGTGCTTTGATCAGCACTGGAATAGTTAACACTGACAGCAGGTCTGAAGTTGGCTCCAAAGAGGTGAAGGTGCTCAGTGTGGCAGAAATGCCCCGTCGGTGCCCCTCTCCAGAGATCTGTCTCAGCCAGCCTGAGAGGCTGCTGTTGAATCTCTCACAGCGGGGATCTCGCTCCTTGTCTGCAGACAAAAGCCTGGCGCCTGGGAGGCGATGCTCTGGTCACCTGGGCGGGGGGGAAAGACCTGGCCCTGTGCGCGGGCCCAGGTAGTCAGGGATGCTTTGCAGATTGGACGGTTTGTAGCCAGTATTGCTAGCTGGACAGCTAGTAGAGCCATTCATGCGGTCATCCAGGTGAATCTGAACCTGGCTCTCTCCTCATCACCGCATGCTGCAAGAGTGCCCTGCCTCCAGAGGAAACAACAAGCACCTCTGGATGATGCGAGTGAGTAACCTACTCGAGATCCGATCAGATATTTAGCTTCAGTAACTCAGATGCGTGTTGAAACGGCTACCTCAGCCACCCTGGTTTGCTCTATGGGATTCCTTTGATATTCCTGTAATATTTCTATGATATTGCTCTACCTTTTACCCTGTTCCCGCCCTACCCCTGTCATCAATAAAGTTCTCCTTTGTGACCGGTGTGGGAGACTTATTGAGGGGTGGGTCTAAATTATGCCGAGGAGGCCCCTTAGGTCGGTGGACTAAGGGAGGCTTCCCTAATCAGCCCCTGACTTGGGAAAGTGCCCCAAGTGCTTGTATTGGGTCTAGCACCCATTGGACGATCAGGCCTGTGTTTTCCAAGGTGCGCAGAGCCAGAAGTGAGTCCAGAGCCTTGGATGGTGGCAGCGGGAACCCCAGGCTAGCGGGTGTGCTCCAGGGAAGGGGTCGGCCGGACGGGAGGCACCCTAAGGGAGGCACTCGGAGCCTGGAAGGTAGGCGGCGCAGGGAGGTGGGCGGCTCCACGCAGGAGCGCCCCCTACTGGCCCGCCACACTCAGCACCCCTGCTCAAGCCCAGGGCATTAAATCCAATGGAAATATGATAGCATTTCCAATGGACACAGCCAGTGGACATAGCTGTGCTCTCAGACCGTGTGCTGAACTGCACATCTGTTACTGGCAGTTCACATCTGCAGGCTATCTTAGCCATCAGATCACGGACCTATCATGCATCTCAGTGCTAATGAGAGCTTAGCCTCAGTGTACGAGTAGCAGCCTCCTAGGAAGAGCTGCAACTCCACTTTAAACATGTGACCACGTGTTGTGCTGAGACAGAGCCCCTGTGACCACATGGGAAGGCAATGCATGATGCTAATGGAGGATTTCAGCGCGTACAATGTCAGGTGGGCAGAATCAGCCCCTATTGCAAGCCAGTCTCCAATAGCCGAATCCACCTCCTGTGACCCCAGTGTTAATGCAATGAGGTGTATAGGCAGAAAATGACTATGACTTAGTAGGGCTAATGGAAACCTGGTGGGATTCGTCCCACAACTGGGCGGTACATATTGAGGGCTATAGATTGTACAGAAAGGACAGGGTGGGGAAGAAAGGGGGAGGGGTTGCGCTCTATGTCAATGAGCAATATACATCAACTCTCATCAAGACAGAATTCAAGGATGAGGAAGTAGAAGGATTGTGGGTTAGGCTACATGGGGGGCAAGGAGAAAGGGATCTGGTGGTGGGGGTCTGCTACAGACCCCCACATCAAGGGGAAGAAATAGATTCGGGGCTCCTGAGGCAGAGACCATAAAAGCTAAAGAGGCGGCAGTCATGGGGGACCTAAACTACCCAGATATCTGCTGGGAGACACAGACGGCAAAGTCCCACCATTCACACAGGTTTCTAACCTGTGTCCAGGACCTCCACCTGACACAGGAGGTACACAGTCCCACTAGGGGGAATGCCATACTGGATCTGGTATTGGCAACGGGGGATGACGTAGCAGGGGACCTACAGATCGGTAGCCATCTGGGGGACAGTGATCACCTAATAATAGAATTCACCATAAGACGTCGAGTGGGTAAGGTAACTAGTAGGGTGAAAGTGCTAGACTTTAGGAAAGCTGATTT
>NW_005842184.1:1393285-1393596 GCF_000455745.1 Alligator sinensis | reverse complement strand
GACAAGTGGGCAGAAAACAACAGAATGCGGTTCAACAAGGAGAAATGCAAAGTGCTGCACCTAGGGAGGAAAAATGTCCAGCACACCTACAGCCTAGGGAATGACCTGCTGGGCGGCACGGAAGTGGAAAGGGATCTTGGAGTCCTAGTGGACTCCAAGATGAACATGAGTCGGCAGTGTGACGAAGCCATCAGAAAAGCCAATGGCACTTTATCGTGCATCAGCAGATGCATGACGAACAGATCCAAGGAGGCGATACTTCCCCTCTATCTGGCGATAGGCAGACCGCAGTTGGAGTACTGCGTGCAATT
>NW_005842184.1:1372866-1392826 GCF_000455745.1 Alligator sinensis | reverse complement strand
TCGGACTCGATGATCTATTGAGGTCCCTTCCGACCCTAACATCTATGAATCTATGAATCTATGAAAAGGGTGTCATCATGAGTGGTTGGGTCTTTTGATCTTTGTACAACAAGAACAAGGTGCAGAATTAGACAGGAAAAAGCCCAGTCCTGAAGAACAGTGTCTATTAATTGAAGTATCCTCCACACACCCTTTAAACCATAGCTCAGCAGTGAAGGGTGAGGACTGGGTCCCTCTTCCACTGCACGGCATTCACTTCAATTGAGGAGGGAAGTGAAAGTCTGTGCATATGAGGAGAAGAGGAGTAACTGATGAATCTTTTTTCTTACCGTCAAAAAGGCTTCATTTTTAGGAAAGTGGAGAAAGGTCAAGAATTCCCTTAATTGTGTTTAAGACCAACCCAGAACCATCCCTTTGTTTCACTGTCAGCTAGTGGGATATATTAAAAACAATAGAGCGTAAAAGAGAAGAACATGCTGGCATTTCTCTTGCCTATACCAAACTCAACAGAAAATGACACTGATGAGTTGAGACCAGGCAAAGAGCTTCTGGATGTGCAGAAATCTGTCAGTAAGTCATCTGGCTGGGTCCAGTCTATGCTGCAGTCAAGATAGTCAAGTCCAAATCAGGATAAGTTCTCCAACATCCCTCCCGCTGGGAGCAGCCTGACTCCCAAAGACTGGGACAAGATTGTGCCTTGTCAGTGGGGAATATCACAGAAAGGGGCATAGCCAAGTTCCCCCCCTGGATCCGGCCCTATAGTGTCCCACCATGGACCGGTAACTGGCCCCCTGAAGACCCCTCTCCCCAAGCTTGGGGATACCTGGGGACACAAGATAGGTTAGTGCACCGATGCATCTCTGTGTTGAATATTTAAAACGCAGGTGGAATGTAACCTGTCATTTGTTTTGACCACTGTGCAAAAGGAAAATCGGACAGTATGGGAACTTTTTATTGGCTTATGAGACCCTACATGGTGTTGTGTCGGTATATCTGTGACTGGTGCTTGTGTTCAGGTGCCTGGTACTGGTACTGCTGGTGGGAGTTTGCAGGGCTGGGCACAGGCCTGTGGCTATTGATAACTGTAACAGAGCGCAGGGAGTGCTGTTACTCAGAGGGGCATGAGCAAACAGCAACGCAGCCCACAGGTGGCTGCACTCCCAATCCGGTCAGGAAGGGACCTGAGGCATCTTTCAGACTCACTGCGAGTCCTGAGTTGCATTAAGGGAGCCAGGTGTGAGGCTCCAGAGGTGCGGGGCCCTAAGCCTATGACGGAGCTACACATAAGGCTCCTCAGGCAAGGAGATTGAGGGGATTGCAAGCCCAGTGTCAGACAGGAGATGAGGCCCCATAGTGAGGGTGTCTTGAGTCAGACTGGGAGCCCAAGGAATCACTTGATCCCAGCTGACTTCCTGCCTATGGTGGGGGGCGGGCGGATTCAGTGATCTCATGGGGTCTCTTCCAGCCCCTAATGTCTATGAAATCTATGAAAAGGGAGAGGCCGGGAGCCCTGAGTGATTGAATGAGAAGCCCAGTGTGAGGGCACAGAGATCATGAGCTGTTTTGTGAGGGCATGGGAGTGAAATCCCAATGTGAGGCACTGGCATGTGAGTCCCAGTGTGAGGTCACGGGCATGTGAGTCCCAGTGTGAGGGCACGGGCTTATAGGCTGGGTGTTAGGCCATGGATGCCATCTGCAAAGCATGGGACACCGTATAAGGGGAGATTCGGAGCCGTGCATATAAGCCTTTGGCATCAGGGCAAGTAAATGGGCAGCCTCCCACCTCATTATCATATTTCAATTGTATCATCAAAGTCAAGGTAGGTGGGCAGTTAGCCCTGAGACAAGTGGGCGGGTCAATGATTCGTCTGGCCCCGGGACACCTGCTTGTTATACTAACCCAATAGTCTTATTAACGAAATCCTCATGAGCTCTTGCCTGAGCTCAGCCTGCAGCAGTGCAAAGCCTGGGGTCGTGCGCTCTGTCAGGGGTGTCCGGCCCAGGGAGCAGCATGCAGAGCAGGAGCCTGGTCCTCCACACACAAGCCAGATGGCAGGTCTGTGTCCGCTCTGTCTGTGTCCTGGCTTCATCCCAGGCAAGTGGGAACTTCAGGCGGCTTCGGTAGAGCAGCAGACAGTAAAGGGTCAGAAAATGAAATATTTGCTTCCTTTGTCCTTTCATTCAAACTGGCAAGACGTCACTTGGCTCAGAAGAAAGCTGGTTCTCAATGAAAAGCCTGGCCAGAGATCAGGGCTGTCACTTCTCTACCATCTCAGGAACAGGCCATTTCTAAGCACTCTTATCCCATTGTTTCAAGAGCTTAAACAGTCTCTCACAAAGCTAATGAGCAAGCTCATATTTGGCCACGCAAGATGTTTCTGTTGACTACATTCTCCCATTTAAAACTATATACCATGCGGAAATTCTCCATTACATTTGCATAAAAGCCATTTTGCAAATGTCATTTATTTTCAGATGGAATTGGGACTGTCACGGTTCATTTCTGCCTCTCCACTTGGAAACGTGCTTAGTCTCTTCTTCAGAGTGAGCTTTGTAGAGGAGGTCAAGTCCTGAGCAATCTTGTCCTTGCCTTTGAACCCAGAAATGCACAATGCTCAAATAAAATTCACCACGAGTAAAATGTATCTGTAGTCACCAGGGACGTGGCCAAATGTTCTAAGCCGATGCATTGAAAAGCAACAGATTATAGCATCTCCTGTCTGCAACTGCGTTGTTAGCATTCAGAGCAGCCATGCTATAAAACAGTTTAATTAACTTACTGTAGAAAATGATCATCTTATACAGCTTTATCAGATGGCTAAAATTCTTGAATGCATAAAGATGCAGCTGATCCTCATCAAACAATGATAGCAGCGTGCCACTGATTTGGAGTGTGCTAAAAATGCCCCAACATTTTGATTCATGAATGCAAATATATGGAGATATTTGCCACAAAGCCAAAAAAGACCTGATGTTTGGTTACCAAAATGTAAGACATGTAGTAACTATGTTTCAAAATGACACGTGGTAATAATCTCTTCACCCTAAACTGTGGCCACGGTATTGCTTCAGCTACTGTCATAGAGTCATAGAAAACGAGGGTGGAAGGGAGCTCAGGAGGTCACATCTAGTCCAAGCCCCTGCTCCAAGCAGGATCAGCCCCGACTACATCATCCCAGCCAAGGCTTTGTCGAGCCGGGTCTTCAACACCTCCAAGGACAGAGAGTTGAGTACCTGTCTGAGTAACCTGAGTGCTTTACCCCCCTCCTAGTGAGAAAGCTCTTCCTAATGTGTAATATAAGCTTCCCTAAACAACCCATGATGCTCGTTTGTATGAGGAACTCAACGGTAGAAGCATTTGGGGTCATTCTCCAAATTCCACTCCCAAAATGTACCAACCGACTGAGAAGATTTTAGCCATCACATAGCTGTACTTTCCTCACAGATAAATCCTCGTTAGCAGCAGCTGCTCTTAAACCTTCTCCCTTGTAAGATTAAATCTAATGAAGTATGGCAGAGAGGAAGCCCAATGGAGATCAACACTTTTCCCATCAACTTTATGTTAAGATGAAAAATGGCTAAAAGCATTCCTATTTCTAAAAGTGTCTTTCCAAAGTCCAGTAGTCTTCTAGCTTGGGTTTCTCTGTGGACCAGTCTGCAAAGGGAAAAACGTGTAGTCCCGTGTGGATGAAACACAGCTCCCAAAAATAGGTTGGGACAAACAGGGAAACAAGGAAGCAGACAAGGGAATGATAGACCCTGTATGGTGCATCTTGGGGCTTGGAAAGCATAGAGGTAAATTTATAACTAGCAAAAGTCAAGCCGAGTTAGACGATGCACAGGATATTCAAGCAAACATCAGAAAGATGGTTTAGTGGTACGCATACAGAGAGAGCAAGGAAGGCAGGAAAGCTGACTTGCAGAGAGAATGGGACAAGATTACATGTACTCTGAGACCTGGCCCAAAAAACTAAATGACAGCTTCAGTTTTCAAAGAGAAAGATGATGTTCGGTGTGGGAGCCAGGGCGGGGTGGAGGATGGGAGCGAGGGAAAGGGAACGGGAAGTGACACAGCTGAGGTGGACGGCAAGCTGAAAGAGCTCAGTGCTCTCCGCACAGGGAAGGGCTGTATCCCTGCGCCATGACCCTGAAAGACCTGGTGTGCAAAAACGCAGTGCCAGGAGCCAAGAGCTTTTAATAAATCTGTCAACTTGGGGGGTGGTATCCTATCACTGGAAATGACACAAGTAATAATACCAGTATTTAGAAAACGGGGAAGAGGGTGAAGCTGGGCAAATTCAGGCCCTTTAGCCTGATCTCAACAGTATGCAAAGCTTTAGACCAAACTTGGAAGGAAAGAAAAATTATAGGCAGGTGGAAAATGGGGATTAAAACTTAACTGAGGTTAAATGAACAAAGAGTAAGACAGACAAAGCAGATATCAGTTTGATGGCTCTTTTTTTAGGCAAAAGAAATGCAGCTGATGTCAGTAAGGCTCTGAACATACATCCCGTTGCGTGCAATGCCACGTGAAGGGCTGCAGCCACACTTAAGAAGTTGGGAACGGGACAAAAAGGGGAAGGTGGGGAAGGCAGTGGGCATTTCTGCCTGATGCCTTCTAAACCGTGAAGTCAGACAGCAATGCATGCACATTTCAACACAGAACTTCCTCCCCGTCCTGCAGAAAAATGACAGCAATAATCTTCCCAACAGCAGTCATGTCTGCTTGGACTGTGTTTGATCTGGGACGGGACCATCCGGCCGTATGTCTTTGTCCAGCACCTCGAACAGTGGGGTCCTGATTGCACATGGGGTCTCCCATTCCGCTGTAGCATGCACAAAAACAAAGCCTTATAGTAAGAAAAGCATCATCAGGGAGGCTGGATAGGGCTGTCAATGGGATCTGAGTCATCAATGGGATCTTTGCTATCAATGGGATCTGAGCTACTCCCAGACAATGCATGAAAAGCTGCTACAGCCCAAGCGAAGCGAAACCTGCCTCCGGTGCTGCAGTGCACTTTCTACAAGAGAAATGCAAAAGGCTGAGCTGAGCGAGCACCTGTTGGGCTGCATTACAAACTCCCTGGGAAATCAAAGGAAGTATGTGATTAAGTACAAAGGCTCGGAATGGCTCCCCGAGGGGAGCTGCTATTGCTGCGGTGGCTGCTGTCATTCCCTTTGCTCTACAAGCCCTGGCACTTTAGATATCATTACTGGGCAAAAACGCATACTCGCAACAGCCTAATGGGTCACAGGCATCTGCCGGGTGGGCTGCGAGATCTGCGGTCACTCTGACGCTACCGAGTGGTTAAACTGGAGAGGGGCTTTCACGTGGAGTGCACCGATTGCAGCCTCCGCTACCACGGTGTTTATTCCTTGCCAGAAATCAGGAAAGCGGCTTTTCAGTTCAGCGCCAAGTGACAGCTCCTGCAGGGGCTATCAGAAAAACGGCTGCGACTAAACCTGAAGTGGAAACAGCCACTGCCTTGGAGATGATTTCCACGGACGATCTGCCACGGGCAGTGCAGAATTCACCCTGGTCTCCGGCAGCAGGCACAGGTGTCCGCAGGTGACAAGGCAGAGGATTCACCGGTCAGGAGCCGAGGCCGTGCCCTGCTATCTTTAACAGGGAAAGGAATTTTAATTCACATTATCCTCCTATGAAGCCTTGAACTGAGGGGGCATTGCTAGCATTTCCCTTCCTCTGCAGTGCCTGAGCAGCTGTGCTGCACTACTGGGCACAGGCTTTTGTCTTATATGCTGGGCAAGTTACCTCTTCTGGAGGTATAATTTCCTTCTGCCTGCATAATACCACGTTTCTGTACACATGGAGGGCATATCCTTATGCTACATGCTGATTTGATTAAAGCATTGTGTTTCTGTCATCCACTGCATTCAGATCCTAGGATTTGTCCTGTTATTTTAGTCTATTTTTAGAAGCAATCACTTCTAGTTAAAGAGCCGGCTGATCCTCAGGCCAGCAGTGCTTTTCCCCAGCTGGGCGCTAAGGCTATTTGAGAGCTCCCATGTAGTCAGTTTGTCTGGAAAACAGGTGAATACAGGCCTATTTACCTGATTTCCAGACAAACTGACTACATGGGAGCTCTCAAATAGCCTTAGATCACAGTGATGCATGGTAGTGTGGCGGTAATGCGGTTGCCACGATGGCCCAGAAGATATATGGGAGGCAAGGATACTTGTGGGTGATATCTATTATTGGACAAACTGCAAGCGTGGGAAAGACATAGGGAAGCTTTTGGGTATCACAGTTCCTGCATTGCTGTGGAAGGGTAGAGTTGACTTAGACAAGGTGGTGATGAGCATCTGTTTTGCTTCTCCACAAGCCTTCACCTGCCAGGTCTGATAGGGATGCATGTTATCCTGGATCTTCTTCCATGAAACCCTGGATGAGATGCTGGGGTGGTGTGAGCTCAGCTGCCAAGAGCATGGCAATGGCACTTAGTGACTTATCTAGCACCCAACCGAGCAGTCAGACCACCAGCAGGAGCCAGGCTGTGGAGGAAGTGCAGCTGAATCAAGCTGAAGCAGTGCAAGATTAAAGCGATGCTGGTCAGGAAGGAGAGACCTTTTGCAGCGCCAACGATGCTGCATTGGGCAAAGCTTCCAGATCCCAGAGCTTTCCCCCCTTGGCCACCCAGGCTCACTGTCCCATGAGGCCGCCTGTCACCTGCTCGCTAGGGAGCTCAGCCCTTGGCTCCCGCGGCAGTGATCCAGGCTCTCTCTCCTCCTAGCTGTGTCTGAAGCTGATTGCAAAGGTGATGCACTACCATGTAGGTGACACACCATCGCAGCAACCACGTTATGTCAACACTGCCATGCACCGCTGTGATCTAAGGCTATTTGAGAGTTCACACGTGCAGTACGAGTATACCCATCCTCTCCATAGTGTAGGCCCCCTGAGCATATCATAGCTGGGCTTAAGACTAAAGTGGCTTCAGAAATGGACTGGGAGCCAGCGGTCAAACCTGTACTCTTACACTTTCAGAGCACTGAACGGATCCAAGTCTGAGCTACAAAGAAGAACAGGTTTCAACCCAATGACCCCCATGACAGGTGCCACAATGCAGATTGCAAAGTCCAGGATAGAGCACATGGGAGCTGGAGACGAGATGTTCCCCGTCACAGGGGTCGGGGATCAGATCTGTTCTGCAGAAGCCTCATCCTCTTCGGAAAGCTGCTGTTCATAAGAGTGACAGAGCACCAACACCCCCCCATCCTACTGAGTAAAAACAGATTTGGGGAAGTTGAGATCAGCTGAATGTGCCCAAGAGAGGCTGAGGGAGTTGATGGGATCGTGGTCTGCAAGTACTGACTCAAGGGGAAAGTCCTCATCATTAAGGGTGCTTGAATTTAGTGCAGCTTTTCTAACCTTTTCAGGTTAGCAACCCCATCAGCTGAAGTCAAATCCCCGTGCCCTTCTTTCATTTACTGTAAAAGCAAGAGTAAGAATATCAGTGGTAATGCTCTGCAGCATCTGAGTGTTGGGAGGCTGAGAGATACTTGACCTTGGAGGGCAAAGGTGGGTAAAGGGCAGAAAGGGAGATTTTCTTTGCTGTAAATTGCAATAAAATTTGTAATGCCCTGCGATTGCCATGATTGCCTTTCCTGGCCCTCTGGGGTATATTTCTTGGAGCTATATGCTCCCTTCCCAGGAAGGTTCAGGGCAGCCTATAATAGAGTATTATAGAAATAAAAGAGAGTCAAAGAGAACTGTAGAGGAAAAAATACTAAAATAAGAACAACCACACTCTCCCTGTAGATAGAGACAAGCTCAGTTCAGAAGCAAGCGCCCCCACCTCACCCATTCCCCCTGTCTCTACCCAAGTCAAGCATCCTTCCCGGCCATCCCAAACACATGTCTCAACCTACATTGCATAAAAATAAAAAAATCCCCATTTTCCCATGTCCCTCAAGACCTCTAACCACCCCCACCCCTGCCTCCCACACAGCAGTGTCCTCCCACACATTTATTATCCCTTCCAAGCTAATTCCCCCCGCTCACAAGAGGGTGGGTTGTGGCGGTCTCCAAAACCCATCCATTGTCCCCTTCCCTGCGGGAAACGTACCGTTTAATTAAAGTGGAAAACAGACACAATATCAAGAAACAGCCTTCACGCACCGTCTGAAAGAGGCTGATCCACTGGGAAGAGCTGGAGGAACAGCTGATGGCTGGAAGTTACAACTAAGAAACTGCAAAGTAAAAATAAGGTGCTCGCCGAAGAGCGTGGTGGACTCTCCATCCCTTGAGCTGTTCAAATTAGGACTGGGAACATCTCTCTGTTCATCAGACAGGGCTTGGCTCGACGCAGGGGTCACTACCTGAGTTTCCAGGCACGTGCTGCAAAGCAATGCTGGCTAAGGGACGACCGCGATGGTAGCTGCCCTTCAGAGCTGGGCATCTGTGTGCATGCACCTTGAAAAGGGCGGGCTAGCAGTGTGAATGAACAAAGCCCTGGACCTGAGCTGGGCTCGTTGAACGCCCTGAAGTGTGGGTTGTCAGGAAGCCGTGGACCTGGCAGGTCTGAGCTGCAACGCTCTTGAAGGCCAATGCCACGGGAGCCAGCTCAGCAAGCTTCCCTGCATGGAGCTGGTCATTCACATGGACCCCAGCAGAAATGAGAAAGTAATTCACGGTGGTGGTGCGTGACCAGCCGGCTCTCATCTCCCTGACTCTCTGCCGGGGGGCTGATTAGAGTCAAATGTGCCTCTTGCATGCAAAGCAATTGTTGCTAATTGCCATCAAGTCATGGCCGTCTGAGTTTTTGAAACGCAGCATGGGATTGCAGCGTGATTAGCCAGCACACCAAAAACAAGTTCTTTAACAGCAACTTCTCCTGTGTCCTAGGTGGAGCCACGTCCTGGAAAAAAACAAACCTATTCCGTGCAAATTAAATAACTTTCTGTGATGCTGTCTGCCTCACGCGAGGGGGGAACGGCCCAACAGAACAAAGAAGGTGGTCCAGGATGGTGCAGAGCAGCTTGCAAGGAGCACAGAAGAAAAGATGGACATATCTGACAATAATCACAAAGACTTCCCTGTCAACTACAGGAGAGATGGAGAGACATCGTCCATAGCACAGCAAAGACCAGTGTGGCATGAGTCTATCTGAGTTTAAAGGCTTTGGGGAAGTGAGCACTGGTATAGGTGTTCATGCCTCTTGTCTTCAGCTTTCCATGCCTGATACGTGCAGGACTAATGCTGAGAATGTGCTTTTGAAACAGGGGTTGAAACTAAAAGGGAACAAAACGGAGAGAAGGGATTCGTGTTGTTATTCCCTGCTCCACAGTGCTAGGAAGTGATAAGGCTGAGCCTCTGCTAGTATAGCTGGGGTCCGCTGTTTAAAACTAGGTCTACCTGGGATCTGCATGATCCTTCTCGGACCCCTACATGCAACCCCCACGCGGCAAAGTAGGTGGCAACCACGGCTTTCTCAAGGCACTGCTCTATGGCAACCTTTCAAGCCATTAAGAAGAAACAAAGAATGGTTTTTGTCTCTAGACCAAACGCATCCAGTTCTTTCAACCTTTCCTCATACAGCTTGTATTTTAAGTCCTTTATTACCTTCAACCTTTTCCATTTTCTCTACATCTACATCTGTCTCAAATCACAGTGCCCCAAACTGGACTCTATTCCAGTTGAGGCTTGACCCTAACCAGGGCTTAAAAAGGGTGTTGCTATATCACCTTTCACATCTCGTATACCATACCATACATCTTGTATTCCCATAGCCCACTTTTTGTGTTGTTTGAAAGGCTACCACATTGAGAAGGGGAGATGCCTAGCTGGGCAGTAGCGCTGACCAAGATGACCTGGGGGTTATGGTGGATCACAGGCTCACCTAAATCAGCAATCTCTGCGTGGGATTTTTTCCCCTGTTGGTGTAGCACCTTACACCTGTCTGTACTGAATCCCATAGTCTGCTTCTCTCTTGAAACAGGAGGTTTTTGAATTTTGATCCTCTCTTCTTTGTGTTTGCACCCCATCTTGACTTTGTGTCATCTGTTAGCTCGATCATTGTAGACTCTATTCTCACACCCAATCCTTTAATAAAAATGTTAAACATGCCTGGACCCATGTTCATACATGTGTTCAGATTAGTAGGTTGCCAAGTCCCAATAGGAACAGACAAGAGTACGTCCTAGGAGGCTAAGAAGAATTTGACGGCACAGTTTAGTGATACCTAGAAATAAGTCCTTGCTGGGTTTCTTTCATAGCTCCTCCTTTTTTATGCTTGGGTACCTCTCTCTGATTTTTTGGCCAGATCTGTTGGAAGACTTGAGCAGAATGAAGTGCAAAGGTTCAAAGCCAGGAAACACTCGGTCATGTCACACAACATGTTCTTTTAGGTGAAGATTGGTATTGGAGCTGTGTTCTCCAAGAAGAGAAACACGCATACAGACAGGGGGGGAATCCAGGAAAAGAGCTACAAGAATATTTTGAGTTCTGGAAAACCTGTCTAATAGCAAGAGACTGAAGAAATTCTCTCTGCTTACTTTATCCAAGAAGGTTAACAGGTACATTTGATTGCAATCTGCAAATACCCACTGGGGAAACAATTTCTGATGGATGAGCATTTTATATAGATGATAAAGGCACATTGAGTTTCTCTAGCTTACCCTTTTAACTGCTGGATTTCAGAGTAGAAATAAGGTTCAGGTTTAAACCAGTAACTGCAGTTAAACACTGTAATGACTGATCTAGAGATGTGATGATTTACTTGTAGCTCCTAAATCAATGTTGTGAGTCTCTCATTATGACAGACACTCCTGCTCAGACGAAGTTTTGGGGTTGATGCAGCAATCACTAGTGAGACCCTCTGGCCTGGATTGCAGGAGATGTCGGCATAGAGAGTCATACTTGTCCCTCCTGGCTTGTTTGAACAATACTCATAAAATTTGCCTGTGGGACCAATTTATTGAGACACAGAACAAGACAAACCTGAGCAAGGAGGAAACATCGCTGCGTGGAGATGGGGAATCCAGAGGGATGGGAGTGGAGCAAGGACAACGATGACTTAACCAGCTCCTACAACAGTAAGTCGCCCACTAGAAAACAAAGGGAACACACTCCACAATGCAGCATTTTCAAAAAGGGGTGAACAACGAAGGTGATCCAAGCAAGCGGCTGACATCAGTTTGTCTTTTATTTTATTGAGAAAACAGCTTAACAGATAAAGGAGGCACGAGGCATCTAGAGGAGGGATATGAGCAAAAGAAATAACAATAGGAGAAAGGAAAGGAAGGCAGGCAGTAAAGGGACAAGTCAGCAAAATGTCAACATTGTACCTAAGGCCTCTTAAAATAACAGGAGGAATGGAGGGAGAATACTGCAAAATGTGAAGGCACAACAGAGCTCGAACTCAGCAACTGCATTTTATTTATTGAAGAATTTATTTATAGAAGAAGCTTGGACCATTTCTGCACGGAGCGATGTGGCACTTTACATTGTCTGTGAAAACCCATATGATCGGCAGGGTGACTCATAGCTGTGCCAGGTGAAAGAGAGGTGAAGTGCAGGCATCCAGAGGCTGCAAAACCCTGGTGAGCTCCATAGACTGAACTGACCCTGCACCATTTCTTCTGCATCCTTAAAGCTCCCCCTCTGTGGCAGCAAGTGATTCCTTCTGCTGACCTAAGCCTGGTGGCATTGCACAGCAGGGCAGAGTACCAGGAGGCTCAGGGCGTGGAAATGCACCAAGAGTAAAGTTGCAGCTCAGTGGGTGGCTGAATGAGCTGGCAAATGTATTGAACATGTCCTGACACCCGTAAAAGGAGCCTGCATCCCACAGATCCTGTGCGTGAAGGCAGAGGAAGGGCCCGTGCAACAGCTACAGCGCTAGTGTCCAAATGGAAGGAGCGTCAAAAACAGGCCACGTACTGTGACAGCTTCCCAGTGTCCTAGGAGCTTGTGGTAGCCACTCCTGAACCACCCGACCAAAGCAGCCGGGGCAGGGTGGGCTTCCAAAGAACACACACAGATTTGAAGCTGCAATGTGGTATCATACCGTGACACCTGGAAAACACTGTCCTGTCCCTGGAAGCCAGCACACAAAGGGATGGGTAGTACTGGGGGGACACCAAGACCCATAACCAGGAGATACCTGGAATGAAATAGCAAGGGGAAGGCTCATCAGCGTTCATGCTGTTACCACGGCTAGACCTCATGCTTTTGTTCCATGGGCAGTAATGGCCAGGAGTGACCTAAACCAATTTCAGAGAGACCTCGACAAATTGGAGGCTTGGGCCAAAAGGAATCTCATGAGGTTCAGTGAGGACAAGTGCAAAGTCCTGCACTGAGGAGGGAGCGATCCCATGCACCAGTGCAGGCTGGGGCGACGGGCTGGGCAGCAGCTCTGTCGAAAAGGACCTGGGGGGAACAGGGGACAAGAAGCTGAACAGGAGCCAGCAGTGTGCCCTTGGTGCCAAGAAGGCAACCGGCATCCTGGGCTGCATTGGTAGGAGCGTTGCCAGCAGATTGAGGGCAGTGATTCCTCCCCTCTATTCAGTACTGGGGAGGCCACATCCGGATCCTGTGTCCAGCTGTGGGCCCCCACTGCAGGAAAAAAAAAATAAAAAAAATTGGAGAGAGTCCAGCGGAGGGTGATGAAAATGGTTGTGGGGCTGGGGCACAGGACTGGTGAGGAGAGGCTGAGGGAACTGGGCTGATTGAGTCTGCAGAAGAGAAGACCGAGGGGGATTGAATAGCAGCCTTCACCTCCCTGCAGGGGGGCTGCAAAGAGGATGGAGCTGGGCTGGTCTCAGTGGGGGTAGATGACAGGACAAGGAGCAATGGGCTCAAGTTGTAGCAAAGGAGGTTTAAGTTGGATATTAACAAAAACTTTCTCATGAGGAGGGTGGTGAAGCACTGGAACAAGTTACCCAGAGAGGTGGTGCAGTCTCCATCCTTGGAGGTGTTTAAGACCTGGCTAGACAAAGCCCTGGCTGGGATGGTGCAGTTGGGGCTGGTCCTGCTTGGAGCAGATACAAGATGGCTTCTAATGGTGGGCAGCATCTGTTCTGTGGTAACTCAGGGGTTTGCGTCTTCCCTGCAGTTTGAAAAAGGGGTTTCCTCTTTTCTTCTTACAGGGGCCAATGCTGGCCCAGCTTATACCCCGAGATGCGTGGCCTCCTGTTGCCCTGGGTGCTTCTGTCCCTTGGCTTCTCCGTGGTTTTTGGGTAGTGGAGACAACAGGAGGACATGGCTGCAGGAAACAGCGGCGTGTGGAGTTATAGTTGGGAGCAGTGGGCAGCTTGGAGGTTATAGCTCCTTGCCATAATCACTCAGGGGGCACGTCTACACGAGACACTTACTGCGCATTAGCATGGCGGTCAAAGATCATGCTAGCAGCCTACTGTGTAGTGTTATTAGGCTAATGCACAGTAAACATCACTAAAAAAAGTACCAGCATTACTGCACACTAATGTAGCTATAACACATTTAGTTAGTACTTCTTTAAGGAAGTACTAAACTAAATGTGCAGTAACTAAGGTGCATTAATGTACGTGTAGATGTGCCCACTATTATCGTTATTCATATTCTCTCTGAAATGAGTCAGCTCTTCCTCACTTGGTCACAGGGTTTCCATCTGCCATGTTTTCCTGCACTCCCATACACGACTGATCTTCCTCTGTGAAGATATCACACGGGCATAGCTGCCATCAGCGAGACAGCCTGGGCTAGGGAATCAGAAAACCATCTGTGCCTTTGTGCATGCCAGCCTAGAGCCCAAGAAAGCCTGTGCAAGGGGGAGCAAGGTGGCCCTGCAGTCCGAGATCACTTCACGACGCCCACCTGCTGTTCTCTCCTGAGGAGGGATTTCTTCAGGCCCAACCTTTGCATGTATGTTATTGCACTGAGGTGGGGAAAGGGTCATGGGTGAACTTAGTCTAAGCCAAACCAAGCCCCACATCTATTTTACAAACCAAGCATGTTTTACAAGCAAAGGTATGGACACAAAGAGTGGGAGAGGAGAGGGGTTTTGAAACCGCTGTCTAGAAAGGAAGTCAGTGTGTCACGTGAGCGCATCTGGGCCGAGAGCGGTGCCGGCCGGAGGGTCCGCACGGATGAATGACCATTTCCCCCAAGACAAACAAGCAGGTCCGTGGCAGGCCAAAGCAAGGGCTGCTTTCATGCAGTTTGACAGTGTGGTGATTAAGTAACAGCACCATTAGCCCACTGCTCATTTTTCCAAATACTTTGAATTTGGAGAACCATTGGCATGAAATCTATTTTAACTAAAAGTTCCCATCATTTGTCAATGACACACCACTCAGTTTCCCAATGTAATGATTCAGTCAGGTGGAAAAAAAATCTCGCAATCTAGTAAACAAAATCTTCAAAATAATGGCGTTTAAGGCCACATGAAAAGGAAGGGGGAAATATTTATTAGGTGATGGAATCCGTGCTATTTGGCTATTAGGTAAAAAAAACCAACATAATAGTTGAACTATTTGATTTTAATGGAAATCCAGTATTAATCTGATTTAGTCCTCAACTTTACATCTCAAGATTAACAGTGCCTATTTTGAAGAAAGCCAAAAAATGATTAATGGCAATAAAAACACTGTATGCATTTGTCAGTTCAAATCTGAAACCCTTTAAAAAAATGAGAAACGCAGATACACTGACATTTTATTTCATTCAAAAGACCTTTTCTCATAAATACCTACAGCTGGAAGGTCATTTCAAGCAAATGAGGCCATATGATTACTTCTAATCATGAATTTTTAATACTTGAAGTTCAAAAGAAGATTGGTTTAAAAAATAATTATTTTAAAATAAGGGCATTCTCTATGAAAAGAGCAGGTGTGCACTTCAGCTATAAAACATCCCTTTTAAATATATTACTCACTTTTAGTTTCAGCTGTACTTCAGCACAAACATATCTGAGGCCAAAGCCATTCCTACTGTAATCCCATCTGCATCTCCTGGTCCCGGGTACAATATCCTGGTACATTAACTGAATTAGTCAATCATAAAAAGTGGCTTTCGGAGAGCTAAATCATGCTGCGGGTATTCAGAGCGCTGCATTAGCATCTACACAAATGTACCCCAGATGCAAAATTTGACATACCAGTTTGCCTAATATAAGATCAAGAATAATTGCAAAGGATGTGACCAGGGCACGTCTGTGTCAGGATGCAGATATAACTTCCAGCGGTTCCTCATTGGTGGGTGACTGCAATCACCGGATAAGCAATGCTTCATAAAACAGCTTGCACTAGTGACAATCGTGCAGTGCAATCGGGGAGGCCTCTCGCTTAACACATACTGCAGACTGGTTTAATGAAAACACCATACTTAGTAACTAGCAGGGTCTGCACAGGCTGTTTCCTTTTGTACAATGCAACAGCTCCCCCATCTTACAGACTAAAGAATTTAAAGTAGGGGAAAAAAAAAAAAAATCTTCCCTGAGAAAGGAATACAAAAATAACTTACCTTGCTCAGCTGCTTTTATTTCAGAGAAAAGGATGCTCTCGCTAGGTTGTGCGCGCCAAAAGTGTTTTACATTTCCCAATTACCTCTTCAGGAGGGAGGGAGAAAACTACTCTGCAGAATGTTGCAGTTGACATTTCAGTGATTAGAGTATTGAATTTTCCTCTTGTGAAGATGAGTAAATGCTGTGGTTTCCCAATACTTTTTTGATGAGGTACAACAGTCTATTGAGAAGAAAGTAACGTTTACTCACTCTTTGTCGTGGAGTTTGGGAATGGGTTTTTCTCTCTTGCAGCGATCTCCACCTGCAAGCGTCCCTGTCGGCAGGCACCATCCTTCTTACCAATTAATGTCGATGCCCCAGGACCTAGAGGTACTAGCTGTGCCAGGCACCGATCGAACAGAGGGTAAGAGAGTCTCTGCCCCAAGCAACCAGCTCAGCAGACAAGGTGAAGCAAAGCAAGGAAACTTCCTTCCCCAGCTGTCTCCAGCACCATGATGGCTTGGCATAAATGTTAATAAGACTTAATTGCAAGAGCCTGCTCTGCCTTGGTCCTTTCCAGATCTGAGCTGCCTTAATAAATATTGACTATTAACCATTTAGCGTACACGGGCATAAAATACCTGATGGGCCAAACTCTGCTTTGCTTGCACACTAGCACTGCAGGCTGTGTCACCCTTCCCACAGAGTCCCTGGGGGCATGGCCTTGCCTCACAAAGAAGAGGGGCGACTTTCAGAAGGGGGGAGGTGGTCCTGGATTACAGTGGCGCTGACAAAGGACCTGGTAAGCAGTCATACCGATCGTGAACTCACACTGCAATGGTGCAGCTGCCAGCAGGGATGCGATTCCTGAGCTGGCATGGGGAGGCCCAGGAGGCTGAGGGGGTGGCACTATTTTAGTGGATCCATTCCTGAGCAATGTGTCAAGTCCCAGCGCCCACGCCTCCGGAGGGATGCTGGAAGACTGACATGGGCTCAGGGGAGAGGGGCCAGCATTACACCGTCTCTCAGAGGACCCGCTTTGTACCCAGAGAGTGAAGGAGCTCAACCTTTCATCTTTCCAAGTGTACGTCATGTAATGTGAAGTGAATGTAATGAGGCGACTCTATTATGGTCTGCAAATACGTACACGAGGCACAGATCCCCGAGAGATGGCAGCTCTCTCCTTCTGCAGAAATAAAGACACAAGGAAAGCCAATGCTGGAAAGCTGGAGAGAGGCCTGAAATAACCACAGATTGTTGAAAGTGGACATTGGGACAACAGACCTAGGGGGTGATGAGCTCTCCACCCCTTTCGGTCTTTAAGTGGAGGCCAGATGTCTTTCTGTCCATGAAGGGTGGACACACGTGGTAAAGCCTTCGGGCTCACACCTGCACGGGAGGTCAGAGAAGCCGACTGAAATAGCCTGGTGGAGTTTTCCCTGGGAGTGCAGTCCCCTGGGAGGCTGCCTTCCTTGGGCCCTTCTGTCCAGGAGCAGGCACTCCCCAAGGATGCAAAGCCAGAGGAAGAGGCTGGAGGTCAGGCCATGGCTACCTGCAGCATGATGGAGAGCCTGCCCAAGAGGAGAGGAGGAGGCTGGGAGTCCTCTGCTCTGGACCTTCCCAGCACAGAGCCTCGTTCAGATGCTTAAGAGAGACTCAGGAGCAATGTGTCAGCCAAGGGGCAGCAGGAGGGTGCAGGGAAAGTGGGTCTGAGGATGGGAAGACGGACTGAATACAGGCCTCAGCCTGTCTGGTGCACCGGCTGACACAAGGGGTCGAGCTGAGGAAGCAGTGCGTCTGCATCCACGTGGCACTCGGATCCATTCCCCAGGGATAGAAAATGCTGCTGCTGCTGGTGAAAGCACGTTCAGGGTCTGTCGACACGACGCAGCGTGCAGCGGTGCCCACGGGTGGACGAGAGTCTGGAGTACGCGCGCGTGTCCCAGCCCGCAGAAACCTCCGAGCCTCAGCACGCAGCCTGGGAGGGGAGCCCAGAGACCGCAGCGACTGTCAGAGGAGCAGGCACGTGGCTTTGCACTCCCGCACAGCCTTTGAATCAGAGGAGCTTCCTTTACTGCCTTGGCCCTCCTGGACTCCCAGAGCAATGCGCACCCTGGCCTCAGCACCGGGACACGTTCTGTTTGGACCCAAGCTGCAATGGCTGCCCCCTTCCGATGCCTGGTCCCTGCAGGTGCAGCCCCAGGTGCTGGCACTGTCTAGCCGCCTGCTGCAGGGAAATGGGAAAGTGGCGTGGGGTGAATCCAGCCGAGGCAGCGCAGAAGCTGTGGGATGGGACAGGGGAGAGGATGAAGCTCAGGCAGCACCCCTGGGAGCAAGGATTCTTACTGGTATGAAAGGGCATGCATGGCTTCCTGCAGGTACAGGGCTTCCTAGCATCCTTCATCTGGTGCGGACCAAAGCCCCAGCGGTCCAGGGAGTTGGGGACAGCTCCTCCCCCAGAGACCTGGCTGGGAAATGGTTTTCCACATAGCCACCATCAGATACCTCATTCTTGCCAGGCCAAATCAGGATGGGGAGGGAAAAAAGATCTCAAAACAATAATCAGCCGTGCCCAGGCATCACCAGCACATTCTGAGCCGTGTGGCGGAGATGGGGTGGGGAGGGTCGAGGCTGTGACCCAGGCTCTCCCCAGGCCTCCTGCACGCAGCGCGAGGCGGGTGCACACGCTGGAGGTTGCAGCAGCTTAGCTCAGCTGCGGGGTATCCGGTTCCAGCCTGCCTCTCTGCAGGGCCGTTGCTGGAGACTGCCTTGCTGCACAACTCAGCAAGGCAAGGAGAGGACAGAGAAGGCACAGTGCAAGGGCAGCACCACTGTGCATGCTGTGGGGGGTCACAATGTGGTTCCCAAGGTCCTTGGACACCAGGAGTCAGCAAGAGGCAGACGGGGGTCAAGGCCATTGCTCTAGACCTGAGCCTGGCACAGCAGCTAGCAAGGGGTGGCCTGTGTGTGCCCGGTCTGCACCTCCTCCAACACCCCCTTCCTCAGGTCCCTGCAGACCCGTCGTACCCAGGGAAGGGATCGCACCATGGTAGGGGCAGACTGCACCACTTACTTCAGGGCTGCCTGCTGGTCTCAGGTGGGGCGAGCTGCTGCAGAGCCAGAAATAAGAACGGGGGGAAATCCAAAGGTGTCGTTGTCACAACAGGCCTGGGCAGAGTGCAGAGAACTGCTGCCGGGGAAGCCAAGGCCCAGC
This sequence comes from Alligator sinensis, assembly GCF_000455745.1. Classification (NCBI taxonomy): domain Eukaryota; kingdom Metazoa; phylum Chordata; order Crocodylia; family Alligatoridae; genus Alligator; species Alligator sinensis. Next base: position 1,374,172 of record NW_005842184.1, on the reverse strand, counting down.
GGAGGAAGGCAGAGGGGCTGGAGCCTGCGACTGGGCACCAGGATCCAGGAGCACAGCAAGCAGGACCCTGGAGCTTCCCCCGTTCCCTCCCAGCCCTCTGGACTCTCCATCTCCTTGCCCCACTTGCGCCCCTGCTTTCTGGCCCCAAGACCTGGCCTCGCCTCTTGCCTGAACTGTAGGCTGGAGAGGGCTGGGGCAGGCACGGCGCCCAGCTCCCCTCCTCCCCCCTCACCTCCTCCCGGGTGGAAAGGGCCCTTCCTTCTACCAGCACAAGGCAGCAGGAGACGGACTCCCCCCCAGAGGTTGCATGAAGAAGGGAAGAGGCCGCACACTCCATCTCGGTTCCCAAGAGGAGTCCGATTCCTGCACCCGGCTCTGAAGCTGGAGCAGAGCCCGCGGGACACTCAGCGCTGCCCTGCAGAGGCTGCAGCCAGCTGCGTCCTTTCACGCTGGCTCGCGAGGACAGCGGTGCCCATCGCAAGCGTAGACAGCAAGGAATCAGAAGTAGCATCTCACCCCCTTCCCCCAAAGGCTTCAAATGCAGATTTAAAAAAAAAAAAGCCACATCCTTCTTTTCCTTTCTGCAGAGTAGCTTCTCCTGCCTGCCTGCTGCTAGGACGAGGATGCCTGCTTTCATTGCAAAAGCAGCTCCCCTGGCCCTGCTCGCTGGCGTTGGAAGGGACTCTGCCTGCGAGACCAGTCACATTCACAGGCACCGGTTGCTGCAACCCCCGGCAGCGGAGAGGTGCAGGGCGGCTGCTGCCCTGCTTGCTGCTTCCAGCCCGGGGTGTTGTCCCCAAAAGGGGGCTGGGGATGGGTGTCCCCGCCGGTAGCCAGGCATCGCAGGAGCACGGGGCACCGGGCTTTCCCTCTCCTCAGGGCTGGCCACAGCTTCTCCCTCCCAAGGGAACCAGGCCCACACCCCGGGCACCGAGCCGGCCCTGCGCCCTGCACGGGCGGGCGCTGCCTGCACAAGGACCCGTCTCAGGAAGGTCAGCAGCTGGCAGAGGGAAAACCCAGACGGGAATGAGCTGGAGGAACAATCTTGTGTTTCCCCTCGCCCCTTCCCTGCGCCTCCGTGTCCTCTGCGGGAGACAACTCCACCCTGCGGGCAGGGTCGTTTGCAGCCCGGACGGAGGCTTTTCTGGCGATGTGTCGCTGCAGAAGCCCAGAGCAGGGCGGGCGAGCGGGCTCCACGTCGCCTCCGCAGGGGTGTTGTGTGCTCCGCTCCGCTGCGCTGCGGGGCCCGGCCGGGAGCCCCCTGGTCCGGGCGCGGATGGCGCCGGGGCTCCGGGCGCGGCTCCTT
>NW_005842184.1:1317131-1372019 GCF_000455745.1 Alligator sinensis | reverse complement strand
GCCCGCAGCTCTGCCGGGTGCGGGTGCGGGTTCCCGGCCGCGGCGGCGGAGAGGGGAGAGCCGAGCGGAGCGGAGCGGAGCGGAGCGCTGCACCGACGACGGGCCGGGCTGCGAGCGAGGCGGCTCGCTGGTGCCACGGGCTCGTTCCCAGACGTGGAGGGGACAGAGAGCCTGGTCGGCGGCGGTGGGCCGCGCGCCCGCCTCGGTGGCACGTTGGGTGGGTTGGCTCGGCTCGCTGCCCCACAGTGGGGCGAGACCCTGACACCTTTGTGCAGGATCATCATGGGTGGGGGACGCAGTTCTAATTTCCCTACGTTTTTCCCGTGATTTTCACACGTTTTCCAATGTCATGCTTGAGGAAGGGCCCCTTTGTTTAAAGGCCGGCTCAGGAACGTGTGTCTCTTGCAAGATCTCTCAGCAGACCTTTACTCAGCAAATAGCATTGCAATACGTCTGGGTTGTGCGTATGATGTAGCTTGGACGGTTAACACCTGTGCCTTCATCGTCATTGTTATAGAGGGACAGGTGCCAAGTAGATCTTGGGCTTGAAGTCAAGCAATGAGCGAAGTTGGTCCAAGTTGGAGGGTTTCTTTTGGGTTGGGGATTTGTTTTGGGGGTTCGGGGGGTACTAGCGCATTCTGCATCTTGCATCATTCACTGAAAAAGTAGTGTGTGTTGGAGTCTATCCAAAACCGCTGCCTCTTAGTTTGGCCAGTGGGCACCCAGCAATGTGTCTACCCGTGCTCCCGCTATGCCGAACCAAGGGAGCCGGCCCTGTGGAGCAACCTGCGCTGAGGCCTTCTGCTGAGACCAGTTTGCAGAGTTTGTCTTTGAACAGCAGAGCACTTCCCCAGGGCTGTGGGCCTCTGTGAGGGTCTTCGTTGAGCGTTGGTTCAAAGGTTAGCGTCTGTGTACCATATCGGCGCAATCTTTCCAAGGGCTTCGTAAGGCAGGCCTGTCGGCGAGGATGGGATGGCTTGAATGGTAGCTTGAGGTGGATCAGAAGGAGCCACCAGGAGAGGGAAGGAAATGCCCGTGAGCTGGAAGGAAGCAGAGCCCCACACAAAGTTAGGTGTCCTGGCCAGCAGCAACGTCCACACGCTGAGAGCGCATTAAAAAACATACAAAACCCAGCAAGGCCTCCAAAAATACATGGCACGCTTGTCCATCAAGCAGGGCGTAGAAAGAGCTCTCTGAGCGCTGGAGAGCTAATGGCCTTCCGTAGATGATCAATATCTCCTCCGCTTTCAGGCTTGATAACAGGTTCAATTTTATAGAGCAATCCTTTGAATACAATCTGAACAAACATCAGTCCTGAAAATCATTATAATAGCTTTGCTATTAACAGGCCAGGCAGAGTCTGAGCCAAAGAGAAAAGGGTTGCTAAGTGCTATGGTAGCATCTTGGGACAAGCATATTCCATGCATTAGGTAAGATTTGTGCTGTTTTGACCAGACAGCATTAAATATCTTCTATTTATATGTGTCTAAAAATATGCTGTGGGGTTCTGGGACTTTCCTAGCTAGAGTTAAAATTACTATTAATTTGCTATTAATATAAGATAAAAATATACTTTTACTATCAATAGGGATGGCAACTGTGCCACTTCATATGCAAAATGTGCTGGGGATGACACCATGGGATGGGGTTTTGTCCTAAGGAATGTGGGTGTGGCTGTAAATTAAAATCAGGCTTGGTTTAATAGTATGAAAAGCCTTGGAGATGAAAGCTTGCTGCCCCGGTGTTCTTCCAAAGGCACAGCAGAGATGCATTAGGTGATTAGACACAGATTTGAAGATGGGCTCAGGCCTTAGAAGCCAGATCTGAACTTTGCTGTGAGATCTAGGGATTTGGTTCCTTTTCACCTCCAATAAAGAAATGACTCCTTCCCCCCCCAAAAACAGCCCTTCCCCCAACCCCCCTCCCCCCACAACAACAAAAAAAATGACTCCTGTTTCGGATTAGACATTTTGTACCCTGATCATTACCTTTGAAATGCTGGTTCACAACAAAATGCCAGATCTTGGGGTAACCGCTCATCTCTGCTACCTTTTTGCAGTTACTGTGGAATTCGGTCTTTTCTTCCAATAGGCCTAAAGTCTGTTTTTTGCGGGGGGGGTCAAAGCTTCCCTGTAAATTGTCTAAGGTGGTAGCCTGCTCTGCCTTTGGCCTGTAAGCCATGTGAAGGGTGCTAAGCTATAACAACACCGAAATGAGAACAGACCTGTGTGCTGGGGGATATGCAGTAGACAACCAGGAGGATTTTCCTCCCAGGGTAAAATGCAAGTTAGTCCCATGCTCACGTCTCGGCCAGGGAAGTGCAGACTAAACTCCCCTCTTCGTTCCAGGGCTCCGATTCAATGCATTTTTGTGGATACTGCAAAGTGTTGCTCCAGCAACTGACTGCAAAGAGAATTATGTCATTCCAAGAAGTCGTCTGCTTATCAAGGTGAAGAATTGCAATGGTTGCTGCTGATGCTTTTCTTGGAAGGCCTGACTTTCCAGACATGGGTGTGAGATGGCATCATAATACCTGCATAATCCCAATCCAAAGCATCAGGGCTGTCATTATTGCTCTTGTGGCAATGTCCATCTTCGGTACCAGTGAAAGATCCTGCCAGACTTTTTGAAAGAGCAGGGGGATCCCTGGTTTATTCGCAGACACCCAAGAAGCTGTGTTGAGCATGGCTGAGTCTCATGCATGATAATGGCTGCCTCCTTGGCCTGTAGCCCATAATGAAATAATAACAATGGTTTTTATTTGTATGGCAACTTTCATCAGAGGAACTGGATAAGCCTGGCAGCCCCCTGAGACAGAGGTAAGGGTGGATGCTCGCAGACAGAGGGAGTCGCAACCACAGCGGTTAAGGCTGTCCTTTCCCAAAGCAGCCACTGCTGCAGGATCCCTCATTTTTCGGGCTGCTTGAGTCGTGGTCCCTGAACCAGATGTTCGTAGTGCTCGGTCCTGCAGCACGAGGGAATGGTCCAGAGGTGCTGTGCTCCCGGAGCACGTGGTTGGGACTCGTGCAGTGAGTCAGTCGACCCGTGGACCTTGTTAGACTCAAGGCACCCTGGATACACTCAAGACCCCCTTGGAAAATGCCAGCTCTTAGTTTTCACTCTATTTTTGACTACAGGAAAATAATAAAGCAGGTTTGTTTTTTGGGGTTTTTTTGTTTGTTTGTTTTTTTTTTGTTTTGTCTTGTTTTCTGTTGTGAAGGACTCGGAGAGAGCTCAGCTGTGGATTCCTATTTGAAATCTCAGTTTTTCTTGTGAATTGTGTTTGCACGCCTAGGGCAGGCACCCGTGAAAGGATCTCAAGGCACCCCAGGGTGTGTGGCACCTTGATTGAGAACCACTGCAGTAAAACAAGCAGGAGTCCTGAATCCTCACCCTGTGCTCTTCTAAGAACTGGCTGGATATTTGTCTAAGTGCCACAAAATCATATTATTTGCAGAATAAATGCCTCGGCAAATGATATTTGACCAGTTATGGGCCTGGCTGAATAATGCAGGAGGTGATTTGTCTGATAGTGCATGTATCAGCTAGAAGCAGACATCTGTGGCTGTCATTTTGTGTGGTAGTGCAGGGCCCACTGTAACTCCATGCATTAGAAACTGGGTCTTCCCATGATGAAACCAGTGCCTAAATCCTTGCTTGGCACAGAGGCAGTTCCTCAGGTGGCACTGCTTATCCACAGATCGTTTCTCTTGCAAGCAGATTATTAACTCACTTGTAGTTAAAATTGTGTTTTCTTTTTTAGCGTTGTGAAAGATCTGTTGAGTGGAAATGGTGTCACAGTCTTTTGAGAGTACAGATGGATAAAATTGTCTTTTCATTTTTCCTTCATCCTGGCTTTGTTTCAAGGTCAGTTATCTTATCCTTTTTGGTGTTTCGTGATTTGTTCGAGCCATCTGACCTGTGGCAGGGGATTGTGTGCTGTCGAGGTACTCTCAGAGGAGGCTGTTACGGTCGCAGTGTGAATGTCAAGAGAAGTGGGTATGCAGCAGACCTCAACCTGACCCTGCCAACAAAGTACTGGTGTGGCTTGATAGCCTTATGCCGGGCTTAGTACGAAAATCAGCAGGACACTAATGGCAAACCAGTTGAGGCAATAAGTTGATGCAGGGCAGGCGAGTCCTCTGAAGTAAATAACAAAGCCTGACTTGTATGCATTAGCTGAGCATGGCAGAGGTGTTTTTTCTAAGTCACTCCAGCAAGGTTGGTGCTTCTCTCTTACACATTTTCAATCTTGGGCGTTGATTTGCCTGCTGAAATCACCCCCAAATCAGCTTTCATATGTGAGATGCACCGAGCAGCTCACAAGCAGAGACTTGGAAGGTGACTTTTGCCATTTCTCTGTCCCGCCTCTCCAGTGCATTGCTGGGGAGTGCTGCCTTGACACAGCTCCATAGGCATGACCAAGCCCCCTTCCGGACCTGTGCCAAAGGCTGCTCTCAATGGATCCAGGCGCCCGTGGGTGCCTGGTCATTCGTACTGTGGAGCCAAAAGGGTTCCGGTGTAATGCTGGCTTCATCCCGCCCAGGCGTGCTGCTGGCGATAGAAACTGGCCTGCCTGAGCCATGGTGAACTGGTGGGCCAGTAGGGTTATCTGTGTGACTTGTATCTAGGTGTGATGGTGCAGGTTGGAGTGACGTGACCTCAGAGAGGCATCTCATCTCGTGACGTGGGTTGTCGTCTTTGGAAGCTTACGCCTCTCTCTTTCTCTAGTTGGTCTCAAAGGTGCCACCCTGTGCCCCGCTCCTGCCTGATTTCACACTGACACGGGTAACTAACTGCCTCTCATCTTTTTTGAGAGGCATCTTTTTGAGAGACACTCCAAAGCATATCATGGAGCAGGAGAGAGAGGCCCAACTAATGATGAATAATTTGGTTATCTTTTTGTTTGATGTATGGTCACCAGCCATTTGTACTGCCAAATCCTGCTGTGTGAGATGTGGAGGGAAGAGGTGCTCCCATCCCCAATGTCACATATCATTGAAATGTCCAAGGGTTTCTCAAGTCATAATTAATTATTTTTCAGTGCGTCCTTGTGAAGGGAAAGGGTGATTATCCACGTTTTACCAGTGGGGACCTGAGGTGCATCGAAATCGAGTTCAAGCACGCACCTTGATTCGGGTGCCCCTTGCAGAGGTGTGGGGCTGGGTTGTTGATCAGGGCGCTTATGCATCCCGTCCGTCACGCTTTGTATCTCCAGTAAACAGCTCATCCTGGGCTCGGGGCTTTGTCTGGTCACACCGCCGTGCTCCCCGGGGTGCTCGGATCATGAGGGACACATGGGTGAGTGACCCCCCAGGAAAAGTTTTTAGTGCTGGTGACTTGTCCGGTATCACATAGGCACTCCCAGCTCCGGCTTCCCCAGCACACGAGGCACGGGGCCCACATCCTGCAATCCCCTTCCCTACGTGCCCTTAGCAATGCTGGATGTGGCAGCTGGATGCAGCAAGCGGTGTGCGATAACGCGCTACCAGACTCGGTGTGTAGGGACACGGCGGAGGTGCAGCCAAGGTTGCCGCAGGCCGTGCTACCTGCAGCTGGACCTAGCATTTCAGTGCCTGGTTTTGCAGTCTGGACAGGTCCTTGAGGTGCCTGGGGGGTGTATGTGGAATAGCAGCCAAGGTGCTGCTGATTCAAAGTTCATCCATGCCCAAGCTTAAGGATGGCAGACCCCTGCCTACACGAGCAGGGCTCTTGGGTAGGCTTTTGCTTGGCTTCTCCCCCCCAGTGAGATGTGTATGTGTGAGAGAGGCAAAAGGAAAGTGGGGTTGATTGACATCTGGGTCGTAATGAACTGTGCCCCACACCAAAGTGACCCTGGGTTGGTCAGAGTTGGATGTGCGTGGACCATCATGCTTGGTTGCCGTCTTCCCTGACAGGCCCTGGCCAGTTGCTCTGGTTAGTGGCTGGATGGATGAAAAGCTGAAACATGTTTCCTGGGGAAAGAGCCTTCAGGTAACTGCACTTGCAAACCTTCACAAGACCCCAGAGAGCATGGATTAATGGAGAGTTTTTAGGGGTTTGTAACTCGGCAAATGGGGGTGGATTTTCGTAGGGATAGCAGAAGGTGTGTCTGTAATTCCAAAGTCATATCCCTGCCTCGTTTCAAGCCTTGGCTCCAAATCCTGCAGAGGAAAGAGCTGTTGTAGTTGGAAGAACTGTTTAAGAGGAGCAAAACTGAATATCCTCTCCCTCCCCGCGGCCACGCTGCTGTCGCTGAATCTGGAGCCCAGCATCGCCAGCTTTGGCAGTCATTCAGCACAGCACACTTCACCCGGGAGGGTAAGGTTTTGCAAATTTGTAAGCAATCGGAAACAGGCACTCGTAAGGAGAAGTGGTGGCCCTTCATAACCGTAAGAGGCACTCCCAGCTCTGCTTGCGACCCTGTGGAAAGAAAAAACAAATGTTTGAAGCAGAATTCCTCCCTGGTGTGTCAGTAAGCAAAGGTGGTGGTGGTAGCATTGCCCTTAGGGATGTGCACCCTCCTTCACCACAGATAATGCCAACCTCTGTCAGCAGGTTTCGGGTATAGGGGCAGTGACGCTCTCGGGTAATCGCCTGACTCCAGCGCTTGGAGCGTCTCGAGAAAAAGATCATAGAAGAAACCATAAAGTTGTTGGGCTGGAAGGGAGCTCCAGAGGTCACATCTAGTCCAACCCCCTGCCTGAGGCAGGGTCAGCCCTGTCCAAACCTCCCAAACAAATCCATCATTTATCCTCTTAGCAAAACTACCGTCTGCCCTGATGCACCAGACATTGCACCCTAACCTGCCACGGGGAAAGCAGGGGGACCGCGGCAGCCAGTGTCCTGCTGCTGTAAGCACTTGTCAATGTATGCTCAGGATACAATATGTGCATATTGGCCCTCTGCTGAGGTTCAGACTGATGCCAGATTTGGGGTCAGGAAGGAATTTTACCCTGTGCTCAGACCAAGATCGTCTAGCCAGGACCCTTTGGCTTTAAGTCCCAGCCAGGAGCGCTGGCACAGCCCAGTCCCATCCCCAGCCTGGGCTGCAGCCAGCACCCAGCGCCTCTGGGGGAGGCTTGATAAAAACACCCCTGGCAGATCTCTTGTGGCAGTGATAACACTGGCTTTGTTCTGATAACAAATCTTTGTTAAATGAAATCTTGTTTGTCTGCTTTGTTGATGCACCTTTAAACTATATTACGTGAAGCCCAGGTCTTGCAACCCTCCTGCCCCCCTCATGCGATTCAGGACTTGGACCGCAGCAAGATGCTTGTCCTAGATGCAGCAAGCAAGATTTGGCTCCTGGTCTGTTTGAATCGGTGAAGACTGCAGGATTTTCTGTGCTTGGGGCCTGCCACTGCAGCAACTGTTAATCTTCAAAGCAGCGTATTAATTTCATCTTCGTTTCAGCAGAAGCCGAGGGCCCCTCTGCAGAGCTCGTGTTGATGCTGCCCTGTGCATCGGAGGGTTTTGCTGGAGCTTGCTAGGGCCTGTGCTAGCTCAGGCTTCACGTGAATCATGACCGTGGTTTCGGGGCAGAGCTTCAGATGGGTGCTGCTGTGGCTGCGTGAGACACGGCTCTGCCTCTCTGCAGACAGGCGGGAAGGGGCTCCCAAACCCTCAGGGATCAAGGACTACACAGTAAGGCAGGGTACATGTTTCCAGGACAGTCTCTGGCTATTGCAAACGTGGGGTTAGTGATACGTGATCATAACTGGCTTGTCTGTACGTGCCACGATTGCTGTTTTGCAAGACCAGGAGAGTTGCTTGGATCTGGGACAGGAGGAGGAGGATGACACTCATTTGTGCCCAGTAGAAACATCTAGTGATAGGTTAATGTAGTCTTTGGTGAGGAGCTCTGCAATGGTTCGCTGCAATCGGAGCCAGTTGTATCTGAGATTGTTTCCGTCTCTTAAAACCTCCAAGCGAGTGTCTTTGTTTTCTCCTGTAGGTGTAATACTGAGGCAGTTTTTAAATCTTCATCTTTTTGTCTCCTTGGGTAGGTTCAGCCTCGGGTTATTGTTTTGCTTTCGGCTCCAGCTGCGTAAATCTGCAGTTGGACCCAGTCCAACATTGCACTGCCACAATCGGTAGCTGGATGCATCCCTTTGCCGTATGACCTTCCTGAGGCAAGGAGCTGATCGGCTGAGGCCCTGCCCTGGCGAAGCACTTAAATACATGCGTAACTCTGACTGCAAGAGGATTACTCATGTGTTTAGTGGGGCTGCTCACATGCCTGAAGCAATCGCATGTTTCCGTGTCTTCCTGCCTCGGGGCCGATGTCCGCCCCACTGGTGCGTGCTTACTTCTGAACACACGCGTGTGCGCTCCGCTCTGCTCAGGCGAGCAGGGCTGCAGGCGTCTGTGTCGTGCACCTGGGCAGAAGTGTTTATAGGATGGGGCTCTCTCTCATCATAAAATAGCTTTCTGGTGTGTCCGGATCCCAGCGTGTCCAGAAGGGCTTTTCCTAGGGAGGAACCTAGATGTGGGAGTGACTTTGGGAATCTCCTGCAGTGAGTTTTTAAAGGGTAATAGAAAGGTCTCATGCTGACAGCAGGGATACAACTGTTGAGGGTCAACCTTCTTTTTTAATTTATTTAAATAACAATTTATGGTCATAAGTGGCTGGTAATGAAGAGCTCTAGTTACCAAATGGATAGTCAGATTATTTTAAAAAATGTAAATAGATATGAAATGCTAATGACTTCCAAGAGAGTTGTAAATAGGTATAAAATGCTAATACTTTCCAAGAGAGAGAAATGATTATTTTAATTAGCTTTAATTAGCTCTTTGACTGAAGTTCTATGGACAGGTCAGGAAATAAAAGGTTCATCTAGCCGGCACCTCACCTTCTGTTTATAGCCGTGCCCGTGGGCAACGTTGCCAGCATTTGGTCCGCTCCTATGCACCGCGTTATTTGTATCACCTGTATGCGTATCACGTTCATATCGTTTCAGGGGAGTACTTTGCATTTGTTCCTGTGGCCCGTGTTCTCATTGGAAGATATGAACTAAGCAAACACAGTTCCTTTTAGGGCACAAGGACAAAAATGCATGCAAAAACAGTGCCACTTCATTCAGAACGTATCTGGTGCGCTCAGATAACCACCAGAAAAAGACCAGGAGTGTAATCCAGGCCAGGCAAAATGCAAAGCTTCCAAAACGTAGTATAAAAACCCAACTCATGGCCAAGCTGGGCAGACATGGTATCAGATACTCAAATGGTTCCCTGGTGCTCAGTAATGCTCCCTTGTTTTATGTTTAAAACGTTCAGAAAGGTGAAGGATAAAGAATGGACGTGAAGGGCCAAAGTGTTGCAGCCACCTCATAAATCAGATGAATTGCTCATACCTTAAAAGTGCAATGCATTTCTCCTTTGCTGCCGGACATCGGTAAATCTAAACAGAGATGTCTCAGAAGAGGAACACGTATATTGTCCAGTGGGCAGGTGACATCCCTGTGCTTTCCTGCAAGGACTGCACGTTTCTTATGTTGGGAAAGTGAACAAATCTGTTCTGTAGCAGTCCCATTTCCCTGCTGTCATACTCCATGCTCGCTCTCTCACTCTTGATTTCTACCACTAATGCAAAGATTGGAAGTAACAGTTGAGTACCCAGCTAGGGAAGTATGCTGAATACTGAAGGTTCGAGTCTCACAGCAAACCTCTGCGAGCAGAGCATCAGCGAGCAGCGTGACCGATGTGTCTGCGCTAATGGCAGCCTCTTTCCAAAACTATTTCTCCACCAAAGCACCCTTTTCCTTCAGAAAGTGTGTTAGGCTTATATCTGATGCTTCTGTCTTGTGCTTGCCCTGGAAGAGTCCTCTAAATTTAACATACTTTCCACTTTTGGTCAAGCTGTTTTATCCTTAGGTGCTAGTTGCCTGTATATTCCCGCCGGCCTTTAGGTTATTTGAGGCGTGTGTTTCAAGCAAAAAGCATCCTGTTGCAGTTGATGAGACGGATAACACGTGCAAATCTGTGCTATGCAGATCCGCGGTCGGTGGGGAAGTGACCGTCTGCCTGTGACATTCCCCGTCTTCCCAGCTCAGCAACCCAGTGCTCAGCGGCGTCCTGAAGGATTGATGGCGCTCCCAGGGGGACTTGGTATTTGCCCTGTTTCCTAAGTAATCTAGGTATAATTCAGTCTGATGGTGTCCAGGTGTCCGGTTTGAATCATGAGTGCTGCCCTCTGCAAGACCCTTGCCAGCTTGATGGATGCATTCATTTCTGGTACCCAAGCCAAAATGGCAGCATCTTCCTGAGACCCACTGTTCTCCGCGTGCCCGTAACTCTCACCACTGTCTCCTCTGGTACCCTAGTGCAGGGGAGCCCTTGTCTGGACAGGGAGGACAGGCCATCCACCTCCTGTGTGAGGGGCAATGGCCAGCTGCTCTCCTGCTGCTTGTGCTCAGGTCACTATTGCACGCTGCACCCTGATTGCACGTGGAGCCGTGGTAGCTTTGCTGCCCTGATGTAGGCATCCTGCTCCCTGCTTCTGATGCCATTTACTAGAGCAATGACAGTAAATGATGACACTGCCAAGGGGCAGCTTCAGGGTCCCTGGGGAAACAGCGCTGGGTCTGGTCCAGTCTGAGGACAGAGAAATTAGTCTGTGTGGTATTTGCATGTGATTGGGTCCAAATCCTGGAGGAGAGCTTGGGATCTGATGTGCCCCGGGGTCAAGGCCTGCAGTTTCAGTCCTCACTCCTGGTGCTTAAGGGAACGGATTCAGGTGATTCATGTGCAATTCCTTTTATTGAATGGTTGCAGACAGCTGTGTCTGAGAGGACTCAGCCTAGGCTGGCATCTGCATGCAAAAATGATCGGGGTTTGCCCTGTTGTGGGGCACGTGGCATGCATAGCTAAGGCAGGCTGTGGCCTGGGAGGTTTGGCATAGCTGAGATGCCAGCTTGGGGTTTGCCCCTCCCCCCCCCCCCCTTTGAATCTCAGCTGCTGCAATCCTGGCACCACAGGAGATCTTTCAGTTTCTAAACGCTGTGATCAACTCCCAGGGATCGAGGACCACACTGTAAGGCATGGTACATGTTTTCAGCACAGCCTGTGTCTTTTGCAGACATGGGGTTGGTGATACTCTGTGCAGCTACGTGATGCCCAAACATTATCGTGAGGGGCATGTCGGAAATGCATCTGCCAGCAGACATGGGGGAAGAGAGGCAAGGGAGGGAGGTGCAGGTCTGTTTGAATTCATGAGGCTGCACACAAGTAAGTGAGAGCTGAATTGGGCCAATTTAGTGGATTTGGAGATTAATGTAAAATGCTCTTGAATCCTGCAGTGTGCTGAGTTAATGCAAAATGGCACCCAAGAGGGGAGAGGCTTGTCCTGGGAGGCTGTTGTCAGGTTCAGAAATCAGAAAAAATGAGGGTTGAAGGGAGCTCAGGAGGTCTCACCTAGTCCAGACCTCTGCTCCAAGCAGGGCCAGCCCCAACTACATCATCCCAGCCAACGTTTGGTCTACTTGGGTCTTAAACGCCTCCAGGGATGGAGAGTCCACCACCTCTCTGGGGAGCATGGTCCAGTGCTTCACCGCCCTCCTCGTGAGAGAGTTTTCCCTAATATCCAACCTCAACTTGCCTTGCTGCAGCTTGAGCCCATTGCTCCTTGTCCTGTCATCTGCCCCCACTGAGAACAGCCCAGCTCCATCCTCTTTGCAGCCCCCCTGCAGGGAGGTGAAGGCTGCTGTTCAATCCCCTCGGTCTTGTCTGCAGCAGACTAAATCAACCCAGTTCCCTCGGCCTCTCCTCACCAGTCAATAGGTTTGGGTTGAGTGTCATTTGTGACTGTGAAAGTAATGAGAAGAAAGTGGATGCGTGTAATGTTCAAGCCATATAATCACCTTGGAAAAACAAGAGAATAAACTCTCTGGGCCCAGGAGTGACTTTGTTAGCCATGGCATACGTTACACTTATGGCATTGCCCATTAGTTCCTTCTTGCTTTTGCCTTCCCTGACTTTACATGTATACATACAACCCCACCCCACAAAAACACAAAGACATCCTTCTCTGTGCCCTGAATGTGGATCAAGTAAAATAGGGACTTAAAGACCCAGGAACTATATCCGCTCCTGGGCCAGTGTCATGACCAGTTGTACCTGGAGGTGCGAGATGAATCCCCTCTGAGAAGTGGGAGTCTGAATGGCATAAAGCATTTCTTTGCACTTCTGACAGGCCGGGAGAGATTGAATCTCAAAATCATGAACTGTTTGAGAGAAAAGCCTATCATAGAAAGTGTTTATGTTTCTTGAAAATCTATTAATACTAATTTTTCAGTCATTTTCAGGCCTTTATGTGGTAACTAAGGCAACCGAACTTCAAAGGCAAAGGTTACAAAATACAGTTTCACTTGGAGCTTTTTTGGTCTCTACGTTAGTGTTTCCCCTCTGAAATTCGTGGTGTAAATGAAACGTGACAGGTGTGGCCTCAAACTTCTATTAACACTCGCCTGTGACGTCCTGCACCGTGCGCTCCTGAGTCCGCAGCCAGCCCTTTCCGGCAGAAGCTGCCTTGCGCCCAGCCCTGGTCTCGCAGGGCACAAAGCACCCTTGCGTATGTGGCAGAGCTGCCGGGGTTGCATGAAAGAGCACAGGAACCTCGGGGACTCTGGGGAGCGGGACTGGGCCACAGCGGCGGAGGCAGAGACATCAGGGAGAGGGCTGCAGGACGAGGGGGATGCAGATCCTTGTGCCTGCCTCCTCGCTGCTAGCACATGGGACTCGGGACAGCTCATACAAGGAGTGACAAATCCCTTGCACGGCCAAGAAGCTATGGGCACAGTGCAGGGACTCGCTTCCTTGCACCCCTCGCCACCCCCGTGGCCCTAGGACAATGAATCGGGCAGGGTGAATAGAGGGCACTCTTAGTTACTGCCTTGTATGAAGGTGACGAGAGGCAAAGCTGCCCTCTGTGCTGCTCCTTTTGGCTTTGCTGGTAGCAAATTTGGGACCTAAATGGAAAGAGACAGATCATCAGCTGATCTATATCAGCACTTATGACAGTGGAGCGAAGCCAGTAAACCCAGCCTGGAGCGTGGCCGTAACTCTCGGCTTGCTGGTGCGCTTTAACAGCAGCCAGGTTTTCCCAGGGAATAGTGCTGCGGACTGAGTCTGTGTGGTCCAGAAATGTCAAAAATATTCCAGAGCTTGTAGTGCTGCTTCTCTGCTGTTTCTTTCAAAACTCAGCTTCTTCGGGCCCCTTTCATGAGAGTAGCAATTGCATCTGCTTGCTGGGGAGCAGAAACGGTAGAACGTGCCTGATGTGCGCAGCTTGGAGGCTGGATGGAGAGCATCAAATGCTTGCTCCAGCTGTGAGCCACTTCCCATGAACCTGCCCCTACACACGTGCTTCTGATGGTCTGATGCCATCTGATTTTCCTGCCTGCACCTGCCTTGCTGCTCCCCTTAATGCACACATTCATTTAGAGCTCAACGTAACTTTGGGATGACAGCAGCCTTAGCAAAAGGGTCGTACAGTGATGTGATAAAATCCTGTTCCAGCGCGATGGTATCTAAGTACTTATAAAACATCAATTCGTGTTGGTGTGCGAAAGCTGTTCCAGCATGAAATTAATTGCAAGAACAGCACCTATGGGCATCTGGGAACAATGGCGTCTGTAATGCTTGCAATTATCAGTTAACACTGGCGCGAGAAGGATGAGGACAGCAAAAATGAGTTTATGCTAGCCAAGGGGGCTGCGGGGACAGGCAGACCTTTTCAAGGATGTTGAGGAAGAAGAGACATGGACTTGTAGAGACGTGGGGATGGAGGGGGAGACGTGGGGCAGGGGTCGCATATAGCCGAACCCTCTGCCAGAGGCCGGGTCGGCCCTGTCCAGACCATCCTAGACCAACCATAATGTCATTCGACATAAGACTATCCTCAACTCTGACGTAGCACAAGACATCACACCCTAACCTGCCACAGGTAAAGCAGGGCAGTCACAGCAGCCAAAGTGCTGCTTTTGTGAAACAATGCCAATATATGCTCAAACGGCCCCGGGTAGAGGGCCAGGCCCTCACCTGCAGAGGAAGGCAACCCCCAGTCCTGTAGCTGTCTGACCTCCATAGAAACATGGGGCTGGAGGGGGAGACGTTCCCGGCCTGTAGCTGTCCGACCTCCTCTCGACACCTCCAGTGATGGAGAGCCCGCTACGTCCCCGGGGGCTCTCCCACTGCCTCCCTGATCCGGTAGTGAAGAAGCTTTTCTGGATATCCAACCTAAACCTACGTATCTGCAGCTTCAGTCCATCGGTCCACATCCTCCTCTCTGCTGCAAGAGAGAAGCGGTGCTTTCCTCCTCCTCCTCTATGGAAGTCCTTCAAGTTTTTAAGGCAGCTCTTATGTCCCTCCTTAAGTGTTTTTTCCACAAGCTGAACATGCCCAGCTCCTTTAGCCTCCCCTTGCATGACTTGCTTTCCAAGCCCTTGATCATGTTTGTTGCCCACCACTGGACCCTGTCCCTTTTTAAAATATGGAGCTCAGAACCACACACAGGATCCAGATGAGGCCTGACCAGTGCTGAATAGAGGCACGATCACCTCCCGTGTCTTGCACGTGATACTTCTATTGATGCAGCCCAAACCATATTCACCTTTTGTGCATCTGCATCACACTGCAAACTTGTGTTGAGTCTGTCATCTACCAAGACTCCCAAGTCCTTCTCCATAGAGCTGCATCCAGCCATGGGTCCCTGATTTTGCATTTGTGTTTCTGCTTATCCCTCCCGGGATGCAGCATCTTCCATTTATCTGCATTGAACTTCATCCTGTTGCTCCAGCCCAGCTTTCCGATCCATCGAGACCCTTCTGAATTGCAATTGCATCCTCCAGTGCATTCACAGTCTTTCCCACTTTTATGTCTTCTGCAGACTTCCTCAAGAAGTTTGTATGCGAACATCCAAATCATGACTGAATCGTGTTTCCTCCCAAGTTACCCATCACCTTCACATCCTCCACCAGTTCTTCCCTGCTGGCCAGGACAAGAGCCCAGATAGAGGATCCTCTGGTTGTCTCCTCCACTTTCTGGAACAGAAGACTGTCCTCCTCAAGTTAGGAGCTGGCTTGACATTTTGGCTGCATTGTTCTTTCAGCAGATGTCTGGAAAGTGGAAATCTCCCATCCGTACCTACCCATAGCTTTCGAATAGATTTGTCATCGGCTTGAAGAGTGCCTTATCCACCTCCTCTTCCTGATTAGGTGGCCCTTAATACATCTCCAACAGTATATCGGTGCCACATCATTCACCTTTCATCTTTGTGGGGGCTGAGGGCGGTCTAAGGCTATGGCCAGTAGCCCGGACCGTCAGGTGGGTATTTTCCACGATGGAATAGAGTTAGGCACGGAAGCGTATTGGTTGTATAAAGAAAGCTTTACTTACACTGCCGATGGTCGCAGTGCAGGAAGAAAACTTGCTTGAATTACAGTTGCACACACATACACAGGGGTGAGATCTCTCCTCGAACCGAACCGAGATGAGTCGTCGGTGTATGACTCCACGAGTGCTCAACATGGGGGTACGTCAATATTTCCACGATGACGGGGAGTGGTTAGAGGCTGATCAGGCCCCTAAGTTCTCCTCCAAGACACGCGGAGTGATGAACCACGAGATGGTTGTGGAGTCCTCCAACTTGGGCGGAAACTGTTCTAACCTTTTATACGGCTAGCAAACCAATCGCTAGCCGCCAGGTAGGAATAATTTAGAATTGACCAATAGTGGGACACAAATTTGCCTACGTGTCGCAGGAACTTTTTGCACCGGGGTTTTCTCTCTGCAGCTGAGAAATCCATCGTGCAAAGAAAGCTCCATGTGGCGGGAAAATCATTGGGTTATGACAATCTTCACCCAAATGCATTCTGCTTTGCTGTCTTCCTCCTGAACCAGGGAACAAGCGCGCATTTTTTTGACGTGCAGGGCAGCGCCACCACCTTTTTTCCCAGCCCTGTCCTTCTGAGACTGTGTGTAGCCCTTGATGGTTGACCTCTGAGGAGAGGCTGAGAGACCCGGGCTGGTTTAGTCTGCAGAAGAGAAGACTGAGAGGGGATTGAATAGCAGCCTTTAACTCCCTGCAGGGGGGCTGCAAAGAGGATGGAGCTGGGCTGTTCTCAGTGGGGACAGATGACAGGACAAGGAGCAGTGGGCTCACATTGCAGCAAGGGAAGTTTAGGTTAGATATGAGCAGGGATCCAGGTTTTTCATTCACTGCAGTAAAACACGGACTTTCTGTTTTAAAGGAGAAAAATGCAGGAAACGGTGGGTTTCCCCTTGCAGGCTGGCAGAGCTCCAGTCTCCTGCAAGGAGCTGAGGGGTCATGGGACGAGGGTAATCATGCAGGGGTGCCACCTGCACATGCATGTGCATGCTTACACATGCACGTGGGAGCTAGGCAGCATGTTCCCTGCAGGTAAACTGGGGAGGGGGGAAGGAGGGAGTAGGGCTGGGGCAGTGTGTGGGACTTAGGTCTGGGGGCTGTAATGCACAGCTGCAGGGACCAGGCAGAGCTGTGGGCAGCTCGTCTCGGGGGCGGTGGGTGGGTTGGTCCCCCCATCACTGTGCCCCCCAGATTTCTGCAAGGGGTGGGGGCAGATGCAAGCTGCCCATTGCGGGCCCATGGAGGCCCCCAAGGGGAGGGCAGCAGAGCGGGGAGCCCCGAGCCCGTAGCCACCTGCCTGCAGCCCCCTCCCCATGGGCTCTGCTCCAGCTGTGCTGCCCGTGGGGAGCGGGGGTCGGGCTCTGCGCTCCCCTCCAGCCACAGCACCCACTGTCCCCCCGCGCATGGCAGTCGGGGCTCAGGTGCTGCCGCGGGGTCCCCAGCCCCATAGCCCTGGCAGCTGGGGGGGCTGGGGGTGGGGAGTGATGTGCACTGGTAGACCTGGGGACTTGTGGGTGGGGAGGGCACCAGCATATTGGGGATGCTCAGCATCACAAAGCAGGGGATGGGAGGCAGGGGGCAGCCACAGCTGGATCCATGTCCTGGTGAGCAAAGAGAGCAGGGGGAGCTTTGATTTTCCTTGATTAAAAAAAAAAAGACACCAAAATATATAGGGATTTAGAAGTTATTATAGTGATGGAAGCAGTGGTAGGCTTCCAAATTGCTTTAACATTGTAAATCAGAGAGTCACAGACAATGAGGGTTGAAGGGAGCTCAGGAGGTCACATCTAGTCCAACCCCTGCTCCAAGCAGGACCAGCCTCAGCTACATCATCCCAGCCAGGGCTTTGTCTAGCCGGCTCTCAGAAACCTCCAAGGAGGTCACCGGAGCAGGAGGGAGACGGGACCAGGCATGTTTGCAGCGCAGGGACGGCTGGGGGAATGGGTGTTGCTGTCCCCCAGGCGTCAGAGCTCCTCGTCAGACCTCTTTCCCAACCCATGTCCTTGCTGGACCACTTCTTTGTGTGGGTGTCTCCAGGACATGTCATCTCCTCCATGCATTTACCACCCAAACCCAGGCCACATGGATGGCTCGGTTCCTTCCCCACAGCTGCCGCTGCCGCCGCCTCCTTCTCCTCCTCCTCCTCCTCCTCCTCCTCTCAGGCCACAGCCGCTTCCTCTGCTCCAGAAAAGGCCACTCAACATCCCACTGGGACCCTGGCCCCTTCCTGCCCTCCCCTGGGGCACGTGGCCTCTTCCCCTGGGCTGGTATTCCCATCACCTCCCTACCCTCCTTGCCTGATGGGACGGCTGGTCCCTTTTGTGCCTCTGGGCACGCTCCGTGTTTGGCTCTTGGGTCAGGCAGGACATTTCCAGGCCTGGCTGGCTCGTCATCCCGGTCTTTTTGCCTCCTGGGGGAAGCCCCATCCTCTTTCAGGTGCTTCCAGCCCATGTCTTGCTGCAGCAGCCAGGTGGTGAGGGCTTGGGTGGCCGGGGCGGGCATTGCTGACTAGTGCCATCCTGAGTAACCAGCCTGGGGCATGGACCAGAGCGGGGGTCCGAGCCTGGCACAGGGGGGCCCAGGCTAGTGTCCTTCCCTTACCATTGGGACACAGGGCCAGTTACCACCAGGCCCTTTGTGGGCATGTTGGTTGCACGTGCAACCTCGTTACAGGCCTCGCTGCATGCACCCCGAGCAATCTCCGTTGCTGCTCGGTGCCCTCCACCTGCGGGGCAGCAGTGCCTCTGTGGGGCTGGAGCTGCACAGATCGGTGCTGGGCCTGGCTTTGTGTAGTCACCTAAAGGATCAGAGGTTCAGGGCAGGGGCAGGAGACCCACGGGGGCAATCAGGTGGAGCCCCTCACGCTTCTGGAGCAAAACAGCTGGAAAGTGCCAACGCTGATAGCACGGCTGGGAGAGCAGGGAGTGACCTGGATGGGAGCCTGCGTCTCCGTCCAAGGCGAGCAATGCAGTTTCCAGGTGCAATGGGCCAATGCACTGTGCTGCACTGCCTGGGGCACAGCCTTCATCCTCAGCATGGAGGAGCCTTTCCAGGGCAGCCAGAGGCTGTCTGCCAAATCCCAGTCCTGGCCAGGAGCTGGTCTGTCTCCCCGACCCTCCTAGCCAAACAGAGACACGTGGATATTTGCATCTGGCTTAATTGGCCCGTGCAATGCGTTCTCGCTGCCGTCCTCATTCGGTTCGGCTGCTGTTCGGTTCTTATAGGCACAGGAATGTGCAAGGCTGGTACTTTGCATTCTGGTTGTGATCCGTTTGGCCCATTAGCAGGGGTTAGGCACTATGGGGGGTGCAAGACGGGCCCCTGGGCTGGTCTGGGGTGCCCCTCTCCCGTTTCCCAGCAGGGAGCCACGAGAGGAAGCATCCAGATCGTGTCCTCTCCTCTCCTATGCGAGGCTGCGCAGGCGTGTTCCCCCGGCTCCCGCGTGCATCCAGGCCGCGCTGTCTCCACGGAGCTGGCGTGTTTCCCAGGCCCCGGGAGCAGGGCGGTGGGCGGGAGAGGAGGAGGAGGTGGGCACGGTTGCAGTTGCAGGGAGGAAGGGATGCCGGCAGCGTAGGCGGAGATCTTTGCCTTGACTTTGCTCCTGTCAGATGGACTTGTGCAGCCAGAGCCCCCGACGGGTTCCTCTGTGCAGCCTCCCCGCTCCCTCTGTTTATAGTTTCAGCTCTCGCCGCCCTCTCTGCGGGCTCCTGGGTCACCTGCGCAGGGCTCCCATTAACCGGGTCAGGCGAGGATGCATGGCTGGGTAGTGGGGGGCTTGGCACAGAGTGAGACAGACCCTCCTGAAACGCAGGACGGTGACAAGGAGAGTTGCTGGATTTAAATAGCTTCCAGGCCTGACCCCGAAGCCCAGCAGCTTGTACCTGCTGCACGTTCCCCCAATTGTGATGCTAAGGCACCCCCATGCCGAATGCATCTCTGGGGTTGGGGGGAGCTCAGATGCACCCTTCATCTCTGCTGGGAGAGGGATCCGGTGTGACCGAGCAGCTCTGTTATCGCTGGGGTGTCCCAGGAGCATCCAGGACCCCAGCTCGGACCGGCCCCGTGGTGCCAGACACCAAGCCTCAGGGGGTGCAAGGCGGCCGTGCCCCAAGGAGCTTCCTAGGCAAGACAGACGCCAGGTGAGAAGGAAGCGGAGGCAGAGGAAGGGGCTGTGCCTCACCCCGATCCCCAGCAGATCCAGCATAAAGCCAGGAGCTGAACCCCGGTGTCCAAGCCTGGGCTCCAGCCCCCTCCAGAGGCCCGTGCTGCCTGTCTAGCAGCTCCCGGCACGGCATTAATCGTGGGCAGTGGATAGTAGTCAGATGCCTGTAAGAGGATTCCCCCTGTGCATGATGTGACAGGGCCTCAGGTACTTAACCTTGACCCACACCTTGCTGGGCCTGGGGGCTGCTCCCGTGGCCCAGGCAGAGGGGACAGCAGGGGGTCGGAGCAGACTTGACAAGCATGCTCGGAGCTGCACGGATCAATCGATCGCTAGCACAGTGATGGGGCACTGAAACCCCCTGGGAGTGTCCCTGCATCGAGTGAGCCCTTGGACCCATGGCCTGGCTCGGGCAGCTTGGTCAGCAGCTCCTCCCTGGGTGCACGATAGTTTGTCTGTAAGTGGCTTTTTATTGCTTTAGAGCTGGGGAGACGATGCCGATTCCCTCCTCCGTGCCAGTTCTGCACATTGCATCAGCCTCTCGCCGTGTGCCGTCACGCCGGGCCGAGCTGACAGCTGGTGCTTCCCAGCATTTCCGGGGCCTCTTTGTTATTTCCTGAGGTTTGATTACGCCGAGACCCCAGCTCGAGAACTGAAACCCCCGTGTTTGAAAAACAAAGGCTTTCCCCATCCACCGCTGGTGGCACGGGGCTGAGTGTGCGTGCTGAAAGTGGTGGCGCGTTGAAAAGAAACCGCCCGGAGAAGAGGGCTCTCGACATGGAGACGATGCTCAGGGGAGTCCAGGCTTCCTTGCAGCAGGTTTTGCAAGAGGCAGAAGAGGTGGCGTTCAGACCGTGCATGTGAGCTTGCAAACAGCTTGCAAAGAGCAGAGTCGCTTCTCCCCCTGTCTAAACTATGCAAAATCTTGCCAAGCACTATGCTAGCCAGGCCCAGTGCAAGGACACAGCTTCTGCTGGGAGTTCAGTTCTCGTAGGAAGTGAGTTTTCTATGTATTGGCCTTGAAAGTTAAAGCATATCCAGAAGAGAGAGCACATTTAGGCTTGCTGCTAGCACTTCACATACCCGGCCGCGTGCCTGGTTTGGTTTTAGTCTGCACCTTGGATTTGAAATTCATGTCTGATTTTTTTTAGTTTGAAAAAAACAAGCGTCGTCCCCCACGGGAGCATCCCCGAGAGATTGTGGGTGTTCCCCGGTGCTTTTTGGCACTGCTGCGGCACCGAGGCTTGCCGGGTATGTCGTGGGTAAGGACTGTTCCCATCTTGCAGCGGTTCACAGCTGGTTCCAGCACTCTCGAGCTTGGGGCATTTTCTACAAATGCAACTCAAGCAGGTCCAAGGAGGTGATCCCGCACCGCTTTTCACCCTCCTGCTTTTCTCCCCTCCCGCGCGCTGTCTGGGTGCACGTGTGAGCGAGGAGGACGGAAGGGCAGAGGTCTCCCAGCAGCTGCCTGCCGAGATGGTGGGGAGATGTGTATTTTTCCTGGAAAGCTGGTGGGGGACCCGGTTGAGAGGCAGACGCTGGGAGTCTTGCGCCCCGGGGCCGGGGGCTGCTGGAGGGTGGCGGGGAGCTGTGCAGGACCGGTGGGGCTCGGTTATGGGACTTGAGGATGGGATGCTGCCATGGGAAATGCTGAGGGGCTCCGGGGAGAGCGCGTGGCCCCGTCCGGGATCTCTGAAGGAGTCTGTCAGCCCTGCAGATCCTGCCCGTTCCCCTGCGGGCTGCGAGTTTCTCCCATTGGGAGAAATGCATTGCACAGGTGTTAATGACCCCTTCTCCTCCATAACAGGCCGCTAACCAGGCTAGCCTTTCTGCTGCAATCCTGCTGCCCGGTGACTCGCTCCTGGTAACGGAGCTCCTATTTCACAGCGCTGTGGACTGTTCTTAGCTGATTCCAGTAAAGTCAAATGTGTTCTTTGCTTTAATCTTAAACCTGAGGCCCCTAGCCTAGGAGTACAGCTTCTCGTGTCTTTTTACCTCTCGTCCAGCGCGGGGGTCCAGCTCGATTGCTCCTGGAGGCAGGGGCAGGCTGCTCGTGCTCCCACCCGGGGAGGAAAGGCGGGATGATGTGCTGCGGGGTGCTGGACCACTCGTCCCTGGCGGGGAGGTCCCTGCCCCGTGACCCCCCTTGCATTCCCACCTCTTCCTCGTGCCAGGCAGCGCTGCAGAAGGGCTGGGGCAGGACGACTGGCCGGGACGAGCTGGCCGTCCCTGCAGGAAGGGGCTCAGACGGCAAGATGTCATCGGTGACACAAGCTCTAATACCGAGGACAGCGATGCACCGAGTTGCGGCAGAGCTGGGTGGTTGTTGTCCAGGACGAGCTGTTCCTCCTCAAGCCCCTGCACCCGGCGAGGTCTCTTTGGCACGCAGCAGCCCCCCGTCCTGGGGTAGCAC
The DNA here is from genome assembly GCF_000455745.1 of Alligator sinensis. NCBI lineage: Eukaryota > Metazoa > Chordata > Crocodylia > Alligatoridae > Alligator > Alligator sinensis. The sequence continues at coordinate 1,350,077 of NW_005842184.1, read as the reverse complement.
GGAGGCACGTGGGATCTTTGCCGGAGCAGCAGAGCAGCAGCCTGGGTCTACTCCTTCAGCAGCGATTGACCTCCTGGTCTCTCACCTCCGAGAGGTTCGTTTTCAGCTCGTCTCTAATGAGCTCTCATGCGAGAAGCGATCTCATTTCTACAGCACTAAGGCCGGAGTCAATGGTTGTTCCAATCAGTCCCGATATTAATTTGCAGGTTGCACGCACAAGCTCATTAGCGTTTTATTGTGTTAATGGGATGGGGCTTTAATAGGCAGGGCGCATCTCCAGCCACCGCAGCACAGCAGCATGGCAACCTCGCTCTTCAAACACGGGAGGAGATGTGTGCAGCGTGGCTTCGCCTTCCCTCTCATGTCAGCACTTGCCAGCTCTTTGAGAGATGACTTTAAAAATAGGAGACATAAGATAAATAGCCAGGGAGGGATTTGGGTCTGTGGTAGGAGACATACGCAGGCATCCTCTTCTGTAAGCACTGCCACCATGGGGAGAGGGTTCCTGGACTGGGCTTTCCATGTGGAGACTGCATCTTCCACAGGCGGAAATTAGTGCCGTCACGGACTGTTAGTCTTAAAGGGAGCATCTACACATGCATTAACACATACTAATTAATCTGCATTAAATCGAGTACCTCCATTGTGAGGTACTAGGACAGTGCACAATACCCTGTGTTAATGCACATTAACTAAAGAGCATGCTTTTTTTAGTGATGCTTAATGTGCATCAATACAGGCTAATGCACATTAAAGCGCGTGTGTTGACACACCCAAATAGCTCAAGTCTGCCCCTGCCTCCTTGCAGCTCATCGGGATAGGGTGGTCACGGTGCCCAGATGTCTGTTGCCAGCAGAGTGATGTGCCCAGTGCCATGGACCCCCAGCCAGAAGGACAGGATGCCATAGCCAGTCCGCTTGGACCCCAAGCACATCCTTCCTCTCATTACTTTCCTGTGACAAAGAACTGACCTACATGGACTCACTGGGCCTCATTGACTTCCATGTTAAAAAAAAAAAAAAAAAAAACAACCCTTTCCTGCTTGCTCCAATGGCAAATGGGAAAGAAAAGGGGGGGGAAACCCAACAAAATATTAAAATTGAAAATTGGGGAAGATATAAGTTTTGGAGCATATTAGACACCTTTTTTCCTCCCTATTAAAATAGTAATGTGTTGGACGAGGCTGGTTTTGCAGGGGCAGGGAGGGAAGGAGCGGTCAGTGAGAAACTTCAGCCGTCTCCAGTGCCGTGATATGAGGCCGTGAGAGAGCGGTCGCAGACTTGAGGTTTCAGGATGTTGGGAAGAGAAGGACTGAGGCACAATCTCGATTCGGTTTATTCTTGCCATCTTGCCCAAACGCTGCTCTTGCCAAACCGCAGCCTTGCAAGCCCTGCCCTGGCTCTGTAACAAGGGACAGGCACCAGTTTGCCATGTTTCCAACAGAAAGCAAAGATATTTCCAGTTAGAGGCTCTTGATTGCAGTTTGTGCCCTTTTGGGGGCCTTTTTGGGCACTCCTGTGGGGGCTGGCAGTGCCTGCATGTCAGATCCCTGGCAGCAAGAGCACCCCTGCGGGCATCTGCTTTTTGACAAGTATTTGCTAATCTCTAGTGCTGTTTGCCGAGCGACTCTTCTCAGTTCTGGGGATCTACAAATTGCTACAACCCTGAAAGCTACTCGGTGCTTTCCGTTTGCCGGATTAGAAATGCAAGCTGCATCTTTCCAGAGCGACGTGTGTGCTGCATCCTTGACTCTGAGGACGCTGCGCTCCCCAGTTGTGCCCCTCGCCGGCCTATTGTATGATGTGGGTGCACGTGCCAGCAGTGCGCAGCCAGGATCCAGGGCGTGCAGCAGCGGGTGGCCTCGAGTGCTGTTGTTCGCTCTGAATTGTCCTGCTAGCGCTGCCAGCGCAGGTGATCTGTGAGGACCAGGCAGGTTCCCCCGCGTCCTTGTACGCTACGCTTTGAAGCTGATTTTTCGAGTGCCAGGCAGCCCTGGCCAGTGAGGCATCGCGATGACGTCACCCAGGCTGGATGAATGAAGCCAATATGCAGACAAAATGAATGGGCATGAAATCTGGATATCGGCAGGGGCCTGTCTCGCCGCACGCCGCTTGCAGCAAGCTGGTCTCGGAGCTAGGCTGGCTCCTCTGGTACGGGCAGGGCAGGGCAGGGCAGGGCTGGCTGGTTCAGGGCTCGGTTTGTTTTAGGAAGCCTGTGGTGTGTGTGCTGATTTTCTCACAACTCTTCTGTCTCCTACCTCACCAAACATTAGCAAAGGGGAAGGTTGTGCTGGGTAAGCAGGAGAGCCTGGCACGTCCCCTCCATGCTTACCTCTGCTGCTGTATCTGAGCATCTCCTCCTGTTGAACACACTTAGCCTCACAACCTCCTAGGAGGCAGGGCAGGATGTCAGAACTAAGTGCAGAGTCAAGTGACTTTCCCAGGGTCATGCAGGGAGTCTGTGGCAGACGAGGGGGCTGAGCCGTGGCTTCCAGTGGCCTGTGATCACTGGGCAGCGTCCTCTTCCTCTCCTGAGCACCAGAAATAGGCCTTCAGGGCTGTGTCTGAAGCAGGGCCCCTTGGTTATTGCAGGCAGGCCGGGTTACCTCCCCCAACACCTGCCCCTTCTCCAGTGGAGCGAGGTGGAGACCATTTGAGGATGGGCTCTATGGGACTGGGACCACTATGAGGTTGGCTTAGGAGTGAGGCTGCAGTCGGACAGCTAGAGCTGCCTGGACACGGTTTAATCAGAAAAAAAGTTTTGCTGGTGGGAGGTGGGGGGGACCCAACATGTTTTATTCATGGAGCCCCACACAGTTGTTCAAAATGCCTCTCCTTCAATTAAACTTTGGGCAGGGGGCTGTACCCGATGATCTCCCAAGGTCTCTTCCAGTCCTAACAGGGCTGTCCTGGGGCCGGGGTCTCTGGAGGCTGTGGGTCCCAACTCCTTGGGTGAATCTGCCCCTGGCTCCAGGACCCCTGCTTGTCCGTGTCTCTGCATCCGTTGTCTGCGATGCGAATGTGAGCATTGTCTCCACCAAACAGCAGCAAGATTTGGGAGCACCCAGTGCACTGGAAATGTCAACCCTTTTTGATTTCAATTTGGTTCAAAACCAAATAAAAACAAAATCATAATTTAAAAAAAAAAAAAAAAAAGGCCAGGGAACTGGAAAATGTTTTTTGGCCAGCTGGGCCAAACTTCTCCGTGCAGGTTTGTGGGCTTGTAGGCGGCTGCTCTCTGCAGTTTTGCTCTTGCAACCAGCACATGCAACTGTAAACCTTACTTGAAAGCCCAAGTGAGAGTTTATTCTCCTCCCCCTCTTCCCCTCGTTAAAAAGAAGAAGAATCAAAGTGACGCTGATTATCGCTCTTATTCCAAGCTAAACTCTGCGAAACTGTGAGCCAGCGGAGTGGCAGTGATCCTCTCTGTGCCATTCCTCCCCACCCCCAATGCAGACCTTTGAAGTTCAGTTAATAATTTCTGTTTAATTCATGAACAGGATGCTGTGCATATTTCACATGGAGAAACAGCCCGGTTTGGGTGTTTGTTCCCCCCTCCTCTCATGCAAATATGAGTAATATCTGAGCAGCGTAAGTAAAGAATGAGAAATCTCTGAGTAAATCTGAATCCTGGCCATATGCCGCTATGTGCGGGGCTGGCAGCGAGCACATTTCCTGACTGTTCAAACAAGGGGACATGACAGCAGCTCTAGCACATCTCTTCCTTCCCATCCTTTTTGCTTGTTTTCCCCCACAATCCTCTTTTTTGCCCCCCCCCAGCCTTTCGTGGTAAGCAAGGGCATGTCCTAGGTGTGGGGATTGGTGCCCAGGTCAAGTCCAGTTACAGGAAAGGTCGTACATGTTCAGTCATGATATTTCTGAGGTTATTGGGATCCTGAAGGGTCAGTGCACTGTTAGCACTTGCAGACCCCACGGCGGTCTAGGAGAGCTGCGTGTCGCTCTTCCCCTTCCTACAGGCGCTGGCATGCGTCAAGTGTTTATTCCTGTTATGAAAAAAAAAAACACAACTATTTATTTCAATTATATACATTTAAATAAAGCCAAATGAGACCAACATGTATTGAGTGGGAAAAGTACTTTGAAAAATCCCCAATGCAACGAATTAAAACCACTGAGCATGTCATTCATTAAAAAGAAGGATCATAAATACCGGCACTGCTGCGGTTAGCTGAAGTCACTAGGTGTAAAGCGTTGTAGACTTCAAAAATGTTTAACAGCTCCTGGCTTTATTTGTATTGCTTCCAAAGAATTTTTTGGAGTCGTGAGAAATGTATGTTGGTTAACAGAAAACAGGAATAATGTCTATTGTGATGAGCAGATTTCATAACCTCCTTTAAAAGAGTTCTCCTTTTCATTTTTGCTCCCAGAAAATGGTTGTGTGTTAAAACAAGGGCGGTGACACTGTTAAAACCACCCTTGTGTGCAGTTTCATAGGAAATGAGGGGCATTTGTTTTGTCAGCTGTCTTGGTACGTAGGTCTGCACGCACTGTCGTGACATATGGAGTCACAGACCGTAAGCAGGAGGTGTTGATTATGGAAAACAGCAGGCAAATAAACAGGTTTCTGCTCAGCTTGAATCCCAGCATTGTCTCCCCTCTACCTGGTGTGCCCGTCTCTGTGGCAGACAGAGACACTTCATGGCTGAATACTATATTGCTAATGCATGTTGCATGTATCACACTGTTGCCATGATTATAGGATGTGTATTATGGTAGCACCTTGGTCACCTCCTTTTGTCTAAGCGTGTTGTGAAGGAGGGCTCAGATGCAGTTTCAAATGCTCGTGAGCGTAGCACCGCAACTGGAAGAGCACGCCATGCAGATATCAATTATCATTTAAGTGGCGCTAGATGCGCTGCCTGTGCGTAAGAGGGTGTGACACACCTGAGCAAGGCTCCAACCTGCTGGTGTTAATCAGGCAAAGCATTGTTGAAGGGCGGCGGGAGTCCAGCCCGTGTGTGGTACCGGCTGGGACCTGGCCTCCTAGACATGGGAAGGAAACGTGGTCAGGGTTGCACAGGGGTTTCCGAAACACGCTGGTCTGGATTTTGCACTATTCATTTTGCCTGAATACTCCTCTCAATCCCAGGACCGTGCCGCAGAGTGGCATAAATAAAAGCTCAGACTCTGTGCACCTGAATTAAGGCTGATAATTTAACCGTGTTCAAAAAGGATCCTGCAGGACGGGTCCATCGGTGGGTGTTAAACGTGATGGATAAGGCGGCAGCTTCCAAACTTGGACTTCCCGGGCCCCTGAGTGCTGGGAGCTGTAGGGGGAGAGGGGCAGGGGCAGGGGCAGATCAGTCCGGACAAGCCCTGCTTCACCGCTCGTCCCCTCGTCATCTGCGCTGTGCCCCGGTGCGATGTTAGATGCGGGGCTGCATTTAACATGTAGTTGGACGCAGTGTGGCATCACTTGTGTTTTTGCTCTGTTTGGGTTTGCTGTGTTTGGTGTTGTTTCAGACGTGGTTATTTCTGGAATTTGATTAAAAGTTGGTGAAGAAATGTCTTCCCTGTCTCGTGCGGCTCTTCCTCTGCACCGTCCTGCGATGTGCTGCAGGCAGCGGGGAGCGAAGGGGAGTAGAGAACCTGACCGGTCTCAGGTGAAACCTCAACCTAGCGTTGGTCTCCTCTCAGCGTTGTTTTCCTGCTGCCCGTAAGGGAGATTTAGGCTACATGTACAAATGATTTTCTAACCATGAGGGGCTCAGTGCTAGATTAGGAGACCTGGGAAGCTGTAGATGCTTACGTGCTGGTCAGGTAAGCACCTTGGTGGGATGGTTTGGACAGAGATGTTCCCGCACTGAGAACAGGTGGTTGGACTAGATGACCTCTTTGTCAGGTCCTTTCTGCCCCTGTTTTTGTGATTTGATAGTCTGAGCACTTTCCACATTGCAATCCATGTATGTAGAATAGGTGCATGCCTTGCTTTGGCTAAACTTAACAGAGGAGCATCCTTTGAGTCCCCTGGCCTGGGACTGAATCTGTGCAGAGGTTTGTACATGGGGAGGGAAGGGGGTGTTACTGTTTCTTTCCCAAGCAAAATTACTTCAGAAACACTGGGAAGGAACAACTTGGTGAGCTGAAGCAACTCTGAGGTGCTTGAATAAGAAAGCAGCCTTTAGAAAAGGTTTTTATAAAGACCCTCTGGTCTGATGAGCAGTGGAAGTCATTTATTTTCTACTGCACAGGTTACCCAGCGTTGAGACTCTTCCTAAATTGGAGTGGTTTTGCCAAACAAGGAGTTGGACCGAGTCCTTTGCACCACAGAAGTCTATAACAACTTTGCCACCATTTTGCCTAAAGTTCTCCGGATATTAATTTTGTCAGACTTCTTACATCAGCAGATCTGTGAGAAACTGGGCTATTCTGGGCTGTGCAATAGCAAAAGTCATGGTGAAAGCAAAACTGCAGAGCAAGATTTTTGTGCTGTCTCTCAACTTACCCTGTGGCTTGGATACCCCTCGCTTGACAAGTGCCCTTTGTCGTGTGCCTTGGGAAACGCCTGCTTGAAGGGAGCTCCCACCCGGTCCTGGATAAGGACATATGGTCCCCTGGCTGCATTGGGCTCTTCTTGTCTGAATGAGCCCTACCCTAGTTTGTTGGAGTTGGGGCTGATCTGGGTCTGGACACATGTGAATGCTGATGCATTGGGTACTGAGTACTCACACAGAGCCTGAGTTCAGTGGTGGTAATATAAAGACAAGGGATCAGAGTTGTGTATCTTGCTCAGATACGGTGAGAGATGGGTGGTCTCGCAGCCTGTCAGCACAGACCCCAGGGATGCCGGTCCTCAGTGGCTAAGTACAGACATTCAAAATGCCCAAGGATGAATGGATTCAATCTTCACAGGTTAGTCTAACCTGCATAGATTGAACCGACTTGCAAGTGAACAGACATTTACTTTTGGTTTCACAAATGTAGGCGCATGCCTGTAGTGGCCAAGGCCAGGAGACAGGGGGCGCTAGAGCAGCCCTCCCTTCCCGTCTGCAGCAGCTGCAAGGCTGGAGGGCAGCTGAGCTGGTGGGGGGGTGCATGGCTAGGTCCCAGCAGGCTGCTGAGTATGATTGGGGAGGGGTTTAAACCCCCACCCTGGCCTGCAGGGACCCCAGGCGGGTGTGCCTGGAGGGGCAAGGGGGAAGCAGCCCTTGCCAGGTTTGTCCCCAGGGGAGGGGTTGGGGCATGGCCGTAGTCAGCCCGGCAGCGCCTCAAGTGAAGTGGAGGAGGGAGGGAGAATAAACTCCCGTCACCCCTCTCTCCCAGACCGCAGCCGGGGTCTGCCCAGCTTTCCACACCACTGGTCACTCGTGTGATGGGGGGGCATGGCCAGAGCCACTCTAGCGAGGCGTCCCTTCCCCTCCAGGAGACCAGGCTGTGCCAGCTGGGTCAGCCAGCCCTCCCTGCTCCAGCGAGGGAGCAGAGGGGTGAGACCAGCCCTGCTGTGCTTGACAGCACAGCCTAGCTCAGGGCTGCAAAGCATGCTGGGATGCTGGGGGACTCTGATTTAACTTGAGCAAGGAAGGGGTCTGGGACAAAAGTTCCATAAACTGGTTTGACCTAAACCAGTTAAGTCTGACATTCAACCAGGTCTATCTTAAATCAGTTTCAGCCCTTTTGAAACCAGTTTATGTTCACTGAACTTCTGTTCTGTTACAGGTTTAAACCAGTTTTTGATCACTTAAACCGGTTTATGTGTAACTTCTGTCCCTAGCCAGTGAGGTATCCCATTGGGGGTTAAAGTCAGCATCAAGTAGGCACGTTCCCCCTCCCAGAATTGATGACATCTAGGCATAAGGAATATGCTACAGGCCTAGCTTTGGTTGCATGGGCCTGATCGCACGATAACTTGTGCACATTAAACACCTGAGCGATGTTTGCAGAGCAAGGGCCTTGGAGCAAAAACACTTCCAGGCAGAAAGTGCTGTTGTCGGTACTTACATGACATCGCACAAAACTAGGCTGCGGCCTTGGCTGTAATTGAGTTATGAAATAACCATAATGATCTCAGATCCAAGCTGTGTTATTTTAGCATATCGCGCCTGGGTAAAGCTCATCTTTACACTGGCAAAGAGAGCGTACAAAGAGAGTCAGGGGGCTTTCTGGTATCCTGGTATAAGGTTGTTGTGTAGTGAATTCACGTACCGAGACCTTGCAACTGAAACATCCTTGATCAATTTTTGATGGAGCAATTAAATCTAAACTTCTCTTCTTTGCCAAAGCTTTAAGTATGTCTCCTATCTAAAACGCTCACATTGCTGAGTTAAGAACATCGGGACCGAGAGACCCATAAAATTCTCTGGTGTAGAAAAGATAGCTATAAAACCTGTAAACTTTCTTGATCTCACAATGCAGATTTGATAGGATCTTTTTTTATACACTGAGAGTTAAGAGGGGAAAAAAATGACTTTCTAAAATAATGATGCTGTGCTAGAAAAAAGGGCTCTGAAAAAAACTAAAGATTTATTTTTCTTTCATTCAGAAAAATCCTGTTAAATAATTTTTTGCTTTTTAGTTAAAAGGAAGTCTGCTTTATTTATTTTTACTTTTTTCCCCCAGTTCTCTTGGTAAGATGTTTGATCTGTCTTCTTGAAAAGTAAAAAAGATGCACTACTTTTCCTTAAGCCCTTCCTGGATTAATTAAAATGATCAGTGATAATTAGGTGCAGAAACTGCTTAACACTGTAATTCATAGATCAGGTTAAGGTCTCTAGCAGTCATTACTCTAGGCCCTCTGTGCATACTCTGGTTAGGCTATTAACCAGTAATCCTTTCTGGAGGGCTAAGATGTGGTTCTCCTAAAAGAAATGGCCTTATATTCAGTTGGATACTTTATTTATTAGCTTAAAGTTCAGTGCTTAATGACCAGTAAACACTTATCCAGACTCTTATCCTGTGTAGCCTAAACAACAAGGTTTATTAATGTGAGGCAATACAGGATGGAGAAACGGCCAATTAACACATGAAATAACGATGCAGTTGCTTAGTCAAATACTTGTTTAGAATTGTCAGAATAAAGCAGTTTCTTTCCCTGCTTCGCTGCCGCAACGAGACGAAGACGGACTGCCCGGCTCTTCTGCAATGCCGGTCTGCTGCTTGTGTGCTCCCATCGGTCGGTGCAAGGGTGGGTTGTGCACGGTGTCGCGCGGCTACAGCCTCCCCTTTTCGCACTTGTGTAGAGTTCACTGCAACAAAGTCCGGCTGGGCTGAGATTGTGCGTGCTTGGAAAGCCCTGAGATGAACTTTGCTAAGTTTAACAACCACTTTTCAATGCTTTGGGGCCTAATCCTTAGCCCTTTGAAGTCATTGGAAATCTTGAATTACAAGTTCAGAGGGCCTAAAAAGAATTCAGTTTCAGGAACAGAGAAAATCCTAAGACTGGACGAGGTGCAGCACGGGACAAGAATCGCAGCATTGCCCGTCATGGTGCAGTGAAACACAAGTGTCCCACAACTGTTTCTCTTCTGAGTTTGGAAACAGAGAGGTGGGATCTTACAGTGGCCGTGAAACTCCTCCTGATCCATCACAAGGCAGCAAAGCAGATAAATAGCAAACACTGAAGGAAAACATTCCTCAACTGATGGGAGTGGGTAACTTGCACATGAGAGTATTAAAAGAATTGGCCAAGGAACTCCCTGAGCCACAAATGCTCATTTGGTTTGGTTTTACTTTTACCACATCTTGGCACGCTGGGGAAGATCCAGGAGTTTGGAAAAAGCGAGTGTTGTGCTAATAACTGGAAGAGTTAGCAGGATGACTCCGGCACCTGTGGACCCATTAGGCGGACATGGATGCCGGACACGCTCCTAGAAAGGCGCTGGGGGGGCTGGTAATGAATTAGGGGATAGGAATAGCACTCGTGCACCTGGATGTGGCTCTGCCGTTGTGGGAATGTTGTGTCCAGTTGCACGAGTGCAGGAACGGGGGCCTGGAAGAGTGCTCTCATCCAGCCCAGTCCCCGGTTCTTTCCGGCAGCCGTGCCGCGTGCCCCCGTGCGCTGACCCAGCTCCCTCGCACGACTAGCTGGGCACTTCACCCGCTGCTCCAGAACATGGTGGCTCTGGGAGCGAGGGACCTTCTCTAATCTTGTACCTGTTTGCTCCGGTGCCGCTGTTGTCCTTCAGCTTGAACTCTTCCTCTGTCCTTCCCTGGTGCTGCCTGGGTGTGTTTATATGGAGGGCAACCATCCTCCCTCTCCACCTTCATTTTTCTAGGCTAAACAAGCCAAGATCTTTGGTCCTTTTTGTCAAATGGTTTCTCAAATCCCCTAATTCTCCAGGACCGTACCGCGTATTCCAGCGGAGGGGTCGCCAGTGCTTTTTACAATTGCAGTGACACTTCCCTCCCCGCTTGTAACACTGTTTTTCCCCTTATCTTAGTTTCATAGTGCTTAGGGTGGGAAGGGACCTAAACAGATCATCAGGTCCGACCCCCTGCCCCGGGCAGGAACAGGTGCCAGGGTCATGTCACCCCAGCCAAATATCTGCCCAGCATCCTTTTGAAGACCCCCAAGGTAGGAGAGAGCACCACCTCCCTTGGGAGCCCATTGCAGAGCCTGGCAGCCCTGACCGTACAGTAATGTCTCCTGATGTCCAGCCTGAACCTGCTCTCTGACGATTTGTGGCCGTTATTCCTAGTAATCCTGGGTGGTGCCCGGGGGAAAAGAGCACCCCTCAATGGTGAGTTTGTAGATGGCCACCAGATCCCCTCTCAGCCTTCTCTTGTGGAGGCTGAACAGGTTCAGGTCCCGTCGCCTCTCCTCGTAGGGCCTGCCCTGCTGACCCCTGACCGTGCGAGTGGCCTCCTCTGGACCCTCTCGATGCTGTCCACATCCCTCCTGAAGTGCGGCGCCCAGAACTGGACGTCGTACTCCAACTGCGGCCTGACCAGTGTCGCATAGAGGGGGAGGATCACCTCCTTCGACCTGCTTGAGGTGCATCTATGGATGCACGACAAGGTGCGGTTGGCCTTCCTGACCGCGTCCCCACACTGCCAGCTCATGTTCTTCCTGCAGTCAGCAACAACTCCAAGATCCCTTTCTGCCGCCGTGTTGATAAGAAGGGTGTTTCTGAACCCATAGGTGTGTTGCTGGTTCCTTCTCCCTAGATGCAGCACCTTGCACTTCTCTGCGTTGAACTCCATCCTATTCTCATCCGCCCATCTCTGTAACCTGTCTAGATCTAGCTGGATCCTTTCCCACCCCACCAGCATGCCCACCTCACCCCACAACTTGGTGTTGTCAGTGTGCTTTCCACGCCCACATCCAGATCACTGATAAAGATGCTGAATGGCACATGCCCAGGGCCGAGCCCAGGGGGACCCCACTGCCCACTTCCCTCCAGGTCGAAAACGACCTGTCCACCACTACTCTCTGGGTGCGACCACCTGGCCAATTTGTGACCCATCTCACTATGTAGGAATCAATGCCGCAGTCACCTAGTTTTTTTGAGAGAAGGTGGTGGGAAACCGTGTCAAAGGCCTTCTTAAAGTCCAGGAAGATGACATCCATCTCGATGCCCTCGTCCAGGGACTTTGTGAGCTGATCATAAAAGGAAACCAGGTTAGTCAGGCTGGACCTGCCCGCAATGAGCCCGTGTTGGCTGCCCCTGAGCATTACCTCCTCTGCTCGGCCCCCACAGGTGTGCTCCTGGATAATTTTCTCAAAGGTCTTCCCAAGGACCAAGGACTGTATCTGTATCTTCCCAAGGACTATATCTGTTGCTACAAGTATTGGGGATTCTTCCTCCTCCTCCTCTTCCTCTTTGTTCTCCTTCTTCCTCTTCTTCCTCCTCCTCTTCTTCTTTTATAGTGAAAGTGATAACAATAACAATAATAATCATAATATTATGTAGCATATGATTACATATTGCATAATGATATATTATTAAAATAGCCATATATTAAAATATCAATATGCTTTACTATATTAATAACAATGAAATAGAAATATAGTGTACAAATATATTAGAATATGAATGCATAACATTACACAAATATTATCTCAATATAATATATAATGATGTTGTAGTAATAAAAATATTTAGATGAAAATAGGAATATCATTATAATATATTAAATCATGTGCTATTAATATGATACACTAATATATGATGATGATTGCCTTCCTCAAAAGCATTGTGTGGCGGTTGCAGCCAAGGCTGGGGATTTTTGGCTGGGCTGTGCCAGTGCTTCTTCTAGGACTGAACCTCAGTCTCCAAGCTCAGGGTCAAACTGATCACCACATTTCCAGTCAGGAGGAATTTTACCACACACCAGAACATCATGAATTGGGGGTTTGTTTTAGGCTTGTTTTTTGCTTTGTTTTTTTATTTTAGTTTAGTTTTTTTGTTTTGCCTTCCCCTGTCCCAGGAGGCCTGGCCCTTTCCCTTGAATCTCTCCAGTGGATTTTAGCAACTGCTGCAGCGGCAGGACACCAAATCTCTTGCCCCCTGCTTTAGTTGGGCCAGATAAAGGTGCTCTTAATGTTTTCTGGGCAGTGGACCTTGTAGCTGTGCAACGGGGTTGATTGTGTAATTTTAGGCATAGGTTAGAGAAGGACTTAGCTGGGATCATTCATCATACTGTCTGCAGCAAACTGACAGGTGAGCAAGCCAGCCAGAGGGGGCTGATAACAGTCTTTATCACCCAATTAGCAAAACAATAGCCTCTCTCCACATTACTTCAAACTTCTTAAACAGATTACCAGCTGACCTGTTGATTAGCTCCAAAAGTCCTAAGCAGTCACTGTTCTTTCTGCCTATCCCAGTGAAATTGGAGAGAGACACACGCACAGACATCTCTCGGCATTAGCTAGCATACCACATGCTGGCTACGGTCCTTGCTGTGGCAGAGAGCAGGAAGGGATCTCTGCTTAAGCAGTGAGTGGTGAGGGGTGGAGGAGGGAGGCATGGGGAAGCCAGCAAATGCTGCTGTGCCTGCAAGTCTGTGCTGATCTCCAGCCAGGGAGCAGAGGGGAGGGACCAGCCCTGCTATGGAGCAGAGAGCTCCGCCCATCCCAGAGAGCATGCTGGGATGTTGGAGGAGCTCGGTTTAACTTAAACCAGCAAAGGATCTGGGACAGACGTTGCATAAACCGTTTTGAGCCAAATCACTTAAGTCTGATACTACATTCAACCAGGTTTATCTCAAACCATTTCTGCCATTTTATATTCACTGAACATCTGTTCAGTTACAGGTTTCTGATCACTTAAACCAGTTTATGTGTAATGTCTGTCCCTAGACAGGGAGGGGGCACCTGTGGCTGGTCAGGGGAACCCCTGACTGGAGGAGAAAGGAGCCCAGGGAATATACACCTGGGTGCCTGAGGCAGGGGACTGGTGTGACTCTGCACTGTGCAGTGAGAGCCCAGGCTGTCATGGGCCTGGACTGGTACCCAAGTGGCTGAGAGAGCCAGTGAGTGGGGAGGTGACTATTGCCGACATATGGTGACCTGGAGGAAGTTTTGTCCGAGTTTGCAGTGGTTTGTTGGCATCTCTGTTTTAGTTTAACCAGAGGACTGGGTTGTGGTTTTAGGGATGCTGGAGGGGCACACCAGGCTTGAGCCCTGCCAGAGCCTGGGATGTGTTAGGGTCCATCTGAGGCCAAGAGGGTCCATGGCCTCAGCATAGAGGGGCTGCAGCTAAGACAGGAGCAGGGGTCTGGCAGGCTGATGAAATAATTGAAAGTAAGATCTGAGAGGTATAGGCATGGCTATGGGGAAGCCTGGAGGCCATGATTAATGCTCTAAGGTGAGTTAGTGCCTGAGGGCACAGATAGGGTAAGTACGGCCCAATCTGTTAGTGAGTCACTGGTGCCGGTGCGGCAGAGACTGGTTGTGGATTTTGAGTCGGTTGCCACAAGCAGGACTGGGGCCTGCCAAGTAGGCAAAGCTAGGCCAAGTGGGGATGCAATGGGCATACTCGGGGACCGCGGGGATCTGCCTTCCAAGCTAAAATACAATTAACATCCTGGCGTGGCAGGTGAGATAGCGAGGCGGTTGCTCTCAGGAGCTGATCGGGGCAGTTAGTTTGGCCACGAAGTGGTGTCTTGGGTGTCCTCGGCAGTTGCTCCTGTTACGCTCCGTGTCAAAGCTTATATAGAAGTCTATAGAGATGAACTCTACCCCGGTTAAATCAGTCTTATCGAAGGAATTTATCTGCACAATCTGCCCTTGAAAGCCTGTGTTTCACTTCATCCCAGGTTTCATTCCCGTCCTCATCTTCAATTAGTCCTTCCTTCAAAATTTGCTCCACAGCTTGATACGCTGTTGAGATCAACCTAATGGGCGAGGAGTTGCTTAGGTAACTTTCCCCCACTTCTTAAACAGAAGTATCGCGTTGACTATCTCCATGATACCGTGCCACTCCACTCGATAGGGTTTGTGGAAAACACCTGCTGCCAGACGTCTTCACCACATCTTTCAGAAGTTAGGCATGGAGGCTATCCCAGCATGCCTCACTTGACTATTCTGACTTTTGTTACCAACTTGGCTGCTTTCCTTCCTTTTTTGTATCTATATTTCCATTAGGCATCCTTCCATTGCCCCGTGGCCATACTCAAACTTGAGGCAAAGTATTTGCTAAGGATTTAGGCTAAATCTAGATTATTTGTAATCCCTGCCCTATCCCAATGCAGATCTAGAGAAAATGAAAGCCTAGGAGAGGAGCATTTATTGTTAACCCCTGCCCTATCCCAAGGCGGACCTAGAGCATGTCCCCCCCCCCCCCCCGCCTTTTTTTCCCCTCCCTCTCGAGTCAGTCCATGTAAGCATTTCTCCTAGCTTTCTTTGTTATTTCTGTTCTCTTTCTTGAGGTAGTTAATCATCCATTAACGTCTGGAGCCTTTACATGTGTTTCTCCTATGCTGCGATACAAGGTCTAGGCAGTTTTAGTACCTTTATTTTAGATTGAGCCTGAAGGATTTGAATGTGGAGGAGGCACAGATCTCTTTCATTGACTTCCCTAATAAGCTCTCGTTGTCTAAAATGCTTGCCCTTTTGAAACAAAAAAAAAATGTTGTTATAAACCTATTTTTATCTCCATTAATGTAAACTGAATCAACTCATGATCATTCTAACCAAGGCTGTTTTCTAAGAGCAGCTCTTGTCCGTGTCCTAGGTATTAAAATAGCATTGCCTTTTGTGGATTCAGTGACTGACAAAGACATCTGCTGTCAGTCGCATCCAAGGTTTGTCTGGCCCTTACCATTGTGAAAAACTCCTGTTCTCCGTTTATATCTGGGAAGAGAGTTTCCCGCAGTGACACCTGCTAGATGGTATTTCTCTCTCTAAGGAGATCCCAGAGATCTCTGTCTGTATCCAAACCCAAACCAAATCTAAAGAAAATCCCACACCAGCCCAGTTAGACCCTCATTATACCATCTCTCTCCAAAGCGACGGAGTGGTTCTGCTTGCTCTGTGGGCTCTTCTCTTATTTCTTTGCTGGCCATTGCACCATTGACCTGCACTGTTGTCCGACCACCCTTATCTTTACTGCCTAATTCCCAGAAATATGCCTCCTCCAGCACCACGTCCCAGCCTGGCCTGCTCTTCCAGCATATTTTGGTTAGCCCTGTTGCATCCAGTTGTGCACCCTGCACCCAAAGCTGGACTTTCTCCAGTGTTGCCAAAGCCATCCAGTTGTTTCTTGTTGATCACACTCGGCTCCGTAGGCAGACTAGGCGTGAGCCTTTCCCTCTCTCTACAACCAACCTGCCTGCTGCTCTCCTCAGTATTAGCACTTCCTTCCTCCTTGCAGTACATCTCGCCTACCTTCTGCTAGTAAGTTATGCATCGCTCTGTGCTCATTTACTTACTAGGATTTAAAGTCACTGCCTCCCAAACTTCTTCCCTTGTTTCTTCTCTTGAAGTTGTTATCGGGTGTGCCATCTCGGCTCCAAGAGGCCAGTACCCCAGGCTCTCAGGTGCAGCCCACCTCGGAGGTAAGCCCTCTTTCTGGGGTCCCAAACCTTGCCCAGAGCATCACCGCTGGAGGCCCCGATTGCTCTTCATTATTGTGTCACATCTCCACCTTCATCCTGGGAGTCATCCCTGCTTCCAGCAACATCCTTCTGGGCCTTGGATGCTCACCTCGCGGCCCGGCTCGGAGCAGACGGCACTGCCTTCTCCGCTCTAGCTCTGATCTAGTGACAGGACTGGGGTTTTAGCTGAACAAGGAGTCCCTTTTTTCATAGACATCCCTCCTCTGTGCACTGGGGACAGTCGTGGGTCCTTTCCGCCCTGTGCTGCCTTCTCTCTGCAAATCCCCTTGCCTTCCTCTCTCTCTCAGCATCTTACATGTGTGAATCTTACTGCTTGTGTCTCCGCTGCCCTCCTTCCTCTGCCTGTTCTCATTCTTACTCACCATATCTTCTTTCTCTGTTTCTTCTCTTCCTTCCCTAATGCAGCAAATATGTTTTCTCCTCTATTCCCCCCACACTAGCCAGTCCCTTCCTCTGCCTTCTCATGGTCATAAATGGCCCATTTCTTCAGCCAGTGTCTGCAAATGCAACAGCCTCTTTTCCTCCGGCATGTCTTCAGACCTCACTCTGGGCTCCCCCAGCCTTTCTAACTGCGTCTCCACCCCTCCCTCCCAGCTTCTCTTCAGCAAGTTATATCAGGCAGCACTTGAGGCATAAATAGCACCACTCCAAGAGAGTGAACATCTTGCAGCTTCTGCATCCAGTCAGCCTCGTCATCTCTGCAGTTCTTCAGGTCCCCGCAGCTGCCCTAGCCGCCATCCTCACCTCTCAGTCTTTTCCTGTCTTTGAAGAGAAGGAGGGGAGGGGGCAACAGCAGCAGCAGCAAGATCCATCTCCCCAGGCTCTCAAGTAAATGCCTCTGTTTTCTCACCTCATACCAGTGGCTCCAGTGCTTGCTTGGTTCTCCTTGTCGCTGGCTGCTTTGCTGTTGAAACTTTGCCATTGAGAAACAAGGGGCAGGGCTGACCTGGGCAAAAACTGCCTGTCTGAAAAGTTAGGAACAGAAATTGCACATAAACTGGTATAAGCAATTGGAAACCGGTTCAAATCCGTAACACGACAGAAGTTCAGTGCACATGAACCGCTTGCAAAGTGGCCAAAACTGGTTTATGATAAACTGGATGGATGTAGTATCAGACTTAATTGACTTAGGTTAAATTGGTTTATTGAACTTGTGTCCCAGGTCCCCTCCAGAGTCAAGTGAACTTACAGTCCCCCAGCATCCCAGAATGCTTTGCAAATGGCCCATAAGCCCCCCTCTTCCCCCCCAGTAGAGAAGGCAAGCTGGCCTTGGCCCAAGCTGTGTGCTCGAGCCCAGCAGGGAGGTGTGCTCTAGTGCCCCCCCCGGCTTCTGGTCTTGGCCACTGCAGGCATGTCATGTGGCTGCATTTCTCGAATCAAAAGTGAATGTTTGGTCAGTTGCTTATTAATTTAATCTCTGCAGTTTAGACTAACCTGCACAGATTGAATCCATTCAGCCTTGGGCTTTGTGACTGTCTATACTTGGCCCAAGCGGCTAAATGCAGGAAGGCTCCCTCACAACCCATCTGGAAGGCTTCTGTGCTGCTCGCAGCCTACAGCAAACTGCAAATGAAGCACAGACCTTGCAAAGCCTGGCCCCACTGACTTGCATCCACACTTCAGAAAGGAGGCTGACAATGAGAATAATGTGGGGCCTGAAAGACTTGCCTTCTAATGAGAGACTTGGGGATCTCAGTCTAGCTTATCCAAGAGAAGCTGGTTTACTTGGCCATGGCCTGCTGTTGCCCACACAGGGAATGTCTATGATATTTGACCATCACTTAATTTAGGAGAAAAAGGCAAAATTGAGATCCAGTAGTTGGAAGCTGAAACTAAGCAGATTCAGACTAGAAGTAAGGTGCCAAAAGTGACCTTTATGGTAAGAAGTCATTGGATAAATGACCAAGGGACAGGCTGGATTCCTCAGTGCTCACACCCTTCCTAAACAATGCTTGGATGGTCTGTATGTCACCTGGAAGTGATGGGCTCCAGGGCAATGTTACAGGGTTTGGTTTTGTGGTCTGTGCAGTGAATAAGGTCACACAGATGCTCCCGTCCAGCCTGGGAAAAGAGAAGTGCACCCTCTCCCTATATTCCCTGGTCAGAAACGCTGTTCATTTCTAACTCCAAAGCAGCTGAACCAGGTTTAGTTTAGTATTGGCCCATCTTGTACGTCTCATTTTGCAGGAAGGAGGAAGACGTGTTTGAAGGAAATCGTTCTGGTCATTTCAAAGTTGTGGGCAGTCAGAGCTGGGTCTCAACTAGATGCAGTGACAACTGGTGTTAGGTTTGAAAAGCCGCCTGCACCGGTAGCTGGAGGCATGGCGGTCACGATGTGAGCACTGTCTCATTGGATGGATCTCACCTCAAGGCAGTCTTAACTCACAGCTGCGTTTGAACTGATCTTCACCCACGGCTGGTGTCACTGCCGAGGTAGTTCAGAGCTGGAGAGAGCTGAACTGGGGATGGGCAGCTGGCACTGAGGAAAGCTCGTGCTAGGGCTCTGGGAGAAGGGCAGTTGTGGGGCAGGTCCTGGGGCTCAGGGTGACATACCTTTAGGATGCTGCCAGCAAGGAGACCCATGCCAGATGCATCCACATCGAGGGAATCCAGACCTCAGAGCCGTTGTCACACAGGCCTAATTTTCATTCTGTCATTTATTCCTGTGCAAACAAAGCAGGATTCCTCCTCCGTCTCTTTCATGCCTGTGTTGTGACCTTTCATGTGAATAAGTGTCCAAAGAGGGGGGCAAGAGCTGCACCCCGCTCTGTAAGGATGCCCCCAAAGGAAGCAGCGTTCCTCTGGGGCGGGGTGGGCAGTAGTACCTGGTCCCGGGTGGGCGGCAGGAAAGGACTGGATGAGAGCCTGGAAAAGTCCCGTGGTGCTGGTGGCGCGTGATTGAGTGGCTTCAGGCCACCTCGGTGGCTGTGCTGGGGAAACCTATGGGCTTAAATGGTTTAAACCTATGGGTTTAAATGGTGGCAGCTGCACAGTACAACAGCCCGATGCCTTCCTCCCCCAGGAAGCAGCCCACAGCCAGGCAGGGAGCATCCTGTCCTCCAGCTCCCTCCACTCATAGTTCCCTGGGTTTTCATAGATTCAGCATTTCTTCTTCTCGTGTCTTATCATCATGTTCAAATTTGCATCCTAAAATGGGCATCTTAGCTCAATTATAGCTTTATCTACTTGTAGCCTTAGCAAGGGCCTCAGTGATGTGTGGTATGTAGGCAGGCCGATAGGTCCGACACCTTCCAGATTCGCACAGGTTGTTTGCATGGTCGGAGTCGCCCCGCACCTGCATGCTCGCTTCAGTCTCGCTAGCCCCTGTTTGCACCAAGCTTCTCCGTGTTGGCCCGTCAAGCGGCGCGCCTGCAGGGAGATGTTCAGCCGTTGTGATGTTCCCTGGTCCACCGTTGCCTGTGACCTCCGGCTCTGTGCAGCCTTTAAGCCATGAGCAATTGCATCCATTCCCTCCAGGGAGAGACCGCGCAAGGCGGGGAAGTCCGCTGGCAGCTGCACAGGTTTTCCTGGGAACTTGCCGCCAGGTGGGTGGGTCGCATCCCTGTCGCATCCCTCGCAAACAGCCTGGGGACTTGAGCGCTGCTCGAAAGTCCGTGCTCCCCTTTGCTGCCGTTGGATGGTCCTATAATCTCCCGCCCTCCTTTCCTACACCCCTCGTGCGCACCACGGGTCAGCAGAAAACCCCACGAGATCAAGGTTTGGGGAGCAGGGTGCCGATGCCAGAACGTGGGAGACTGGCTCGTTGGCTGAAGAGGTGGAGTCGGTAACTGGAAAGCATCTGTCGAGGCGCTGCACCCCGAGTCTCTCCAGGACTGACTGCCAGGCTCTGCTCACCGGCATCCATTGCGGGGCTCAGCCCAGCCTTGGCCGGCTTGCCCATCGCTGTTGCCGCTTCAGTCGTCTCTCTGCACCGCCATCATGCGGACTCGCTGTTTGACTCGGGGGCATTCACTGCAGCTGATGGTGGTTGGAGAACAAGGCGGGTGTTGGGAGATGTGGTCAAGGCAATAGCATGAAGCGACCAGATAGTTAAGTCCCAGGCTCCATGGAGGGGAGTCTGAATTCATTAAAACTCCTTTCTACATGGCCTATTAATTTTTGATGACTCGAGATGAATCGTGCTCAGCCCCAAAATAAATTAAAATAAGCGCAAATAAATCATTTACGATTCTTGGCTCCTGCAAAATAAATTTCCATTTCAGCTTCTGTTGTACTTGTTTTATTACAAGTATTTTACCTAGCCCAGTCTCTCTGTGTTGTGATAAAAATAATTTATCACTTCGCTATTCCTTGATTTTTCTCTTTGGAATTTCTCAACCCCAGCATTTTCAGAGCAGTCTGTCGCGTTTCCTACCTTGCTGGGAAGCTGCACTATTTCAGATGACTATCGTTATTTTGCTTTGTAAACGAAGCAGTTAGACAGAAGCAGCAAGCACTATTCCTGTAAAAGAGAGGTGCCACTAGTACCTGTTGATATTAAATGAAACTTTAGCAAATGAAAACTAGAAAACCTACTTATGTTTTATGACGCCTGCATAAATGAGGCCACAGGCAAACACACAGGCAGCCCTAATAAAGGCTCATCTGCTCTTGTGTTATTTAATTTATTACATGTTTACAAGTGAATAGAGCAACTAGGAAAAGATTAGGCTTCTGTAAAGCCTGTATTGATTGCAAGATATTTTACTCAGATAATAAATGTCTGACTGGAGTAAATCAGTGCTAGTTTTCTGATTTCATTTTGCAGACTCTGCATAAATAAGGCAATAGAAAAGTGAATGATTCCTACAGCTCTCAGACAAAGCCCACAAAATATTGGGCTTGGGAAATCCAATTCTAGTCTGAATTGTATTATAATTAATGCATGGCATTTTCTATTACTTCTTATATTAATTGAATGATAATGAATTACAATGCAATTAAAACTGTACAATCATATAATTACAATGTGAAAGCTCTTACTTCGGGGCTGTTGCTTGTGTTTTCACAATGTTGCACCCAGGTCGCTTCTGTTTGAAAAGTAGTGAATGGAGTTCAGGCTGAAATGCACCGTTTCGTTTGTACTGTGGGTGGGCGCCGGTTTTACCCATGCGTGTAGGGCATTGCTGATGTTTCTGTGCCCTCGTTCACCTGACTCTTTCTTGCTGTGGTCCACGTAACTCCGGAGGAGTGTTTCCTATGCTACATGACTTACCTGCTGGTGTCTGCACTGTGGCCCCAGCCTTGCACGTGGAAATGGGATGGCTCGCACACCCCCCATTAAGATCTGGGCCTCTTCCTGCTTCCTGCCCTTCCACACTTAACCGGGACACGTGCCAAGACCCAGCGAGGTGCAAAGCCTCGTCTGCGGAGGGGAGCAATGCCCGCTTTCTCTGCTGCTGCACCGCCCAAGAGGCCGCCGCGTCTTGCCTGTGTCCCAGCATGGGGCACGGCCCCGTTACGTCCCCCAATTCAAATGCCTTTGTAGTACCTGCATCTGCTTTGTTCCCCTTTTTCCTTTCTTTTTTTTTCCTTTTGCCTGTGATCCCGAGGAAAAGGTACCCACCGCTTAAATGGGGAACAGAGCTAAACACTGCTGATCTAACCGCTGTTTAATACAGCCCCGCCCTGACATGCATCCAGCTCAGTGCCAGTGTAAATGCTCCTTGGTCCTCTTCCCTGACTCTCTCAAGTGCTTGTTAACAACCCTCGCAGCAGTGGGACACCGCCGACCCTCGTCCCTCTGCTTAGCTGTGGCTGGTTAAGTTGCTTTTGGTGTCTTTTGGGGAAATATCCCTTGTAATTGTGCAACTGGGTTGATGCCGTAGTTTTAGGAATAGTTAAAGAAGGCTTCGTGTGAGTATTGTGTGCAGTTTTGGGCTCCACCTTTTAAAAAGGATGTGGAGAAATCAGAGGGGGTCCAGAGGTGGGCAACAGGGCTGGTCAGGGGCGTGGAAGGGCAAGTCCTAGGAGGAGAGGCTGAAGGAGCTGGGCATGGCCCGCTTGTGGAAAAGGCGCTTGAGACAGGACGTGATAGGAGTCTGCAAATACGCGAAGGAAGAGCGAAAGCAACTTTTCTCTATTGCTGCAGAAAGGAGTATGTGGACCAGTGGCTTGAAGTTGCAGCAAAGTAGGTTTTAGTTGGATATCCAGTAAAACCTCTTCACTGTTGGAGCAGGGAGGCAGTGGGATATAGACGGTCTGGGGCAGGTGCGGACTCTCCATCACTAAAGGTGTTCGAGAAGAGGCTGGACAGTCGCGGGTCAGGTGTATCGCTGCCCGCGTGCTGCTGTGGGGATTTCCCAGGCTTCTGGGCTTTGCTGGTTGCTCCCCTTCTTCCCCCACCCCAACCCCCTTTCTGCTCCATGTGTCAGGGGGTTTAGCCTCCCCCAGAGGCTGCAGCCCAGGCTGGGGACGGGGACTGAGCTGTGCCAGTGCTCCTGCTGGGACCAAAGCCGGAGGCTCCTGGCTAGAGCATCCTGCCCCTGCACTCAGGGTCAGACCGATCGCCTATTTGGGGTCAAGAAGGAATTTTACCCCATGGTCATATTGGCATGGACTTGGGGTGGGGGGGTGGGGGGCTTGCCTTCCTCTGTTGCAGGAGTGTGGCCTCACCCAGGACCTCTTGACATCTTTTTGTAATAGCAGGACACTGGTGATATAGTTCCTTTGCTTTGTCTGTGGCAGCTCAGGGTGCGATGTCTTGTGTCATGTCAGGGGTGACAGTCACTTTACTGAAAGACTAGATTTTGGATTGCATAGACTGGTGTGGGCAGGGCTGATCCTGCCTCAGGCAAGGGGCTCTCCCCCGAGGTCCCCCCCAGCCCTATTTCTGTGTGTTTCTACGCCTGTGTGCATGTGCAGGGGGATGTTACGCCTCACCAAGCGGCGCAGTGAATTTGTCATGACTTGAGGTGTTTAGATCCAGACTGAAATGCAGCCCTTTGAAAAGCCGTGCTCCCTTCCAGCCAGACCTGACAGCAATCGCCCACAGGAGTCACCTGGCCCGTGCGTGAACGAGGTCAGACTAGAGGATTCATGTCTGTGGAAATGTAAACTTCCCGACACAGCCTGGCCGGCACCGCCTGGGAAGGGCTATCGTGCCTCTGCTCAGGGATCCCGAGCTGCTCCCTGGTGCAGCTCCGTATTGCGTTAGCCTCTTCTGCCGTGGTTGAGCATTGCAAATTCACATTTAATTTGCTTCCCTGGTCAGGTCACTTTCATTTTCCTCCTCTCCAGGCTTCGTAGCAAAACCTATTTTCACGCATTTCTGTTCTCACTCAGCCTAATTTGAAAAGTTAATTCCAAGACCACGCAGGGAGAGACGGGCAAAATCCAGCCTGCTTGCAGGTGCAAGGTGCACAAGGGTGTGAGGAGCCTGTCTGGCTGAGCGTCCTCCAGGAAACTGTCACGTGGCGTGGCTTGAGTCTTCCTCCATAAAATCCTTCCCTGTGCAGGTCCGGAGGACAGCTGCACTGCAACGAAACAGCAAACAGAAGTGTCCGTGCTGCAAAAGATGCTGCGGGCATCGCAATACAGGTGTGCGACACACCCTTACCACCGAGTCTAGGATCAGTCCGCTGCTGCAGACGCACGTCAGCTTCAAACGGTCTCCCGCCCTCACCTCTGAGCGCCGCGCTTGGTGAAGCTCCTGCACACAACGTCCCAGGAAAGGGGCTCCAAAAATGAGGAGGAAAGGGTTAGGCTTAGGTTAGTCCCCAGCCCTGGTCCTGGGCTGGTTTGCAGGGAGAGGGAGGGAAGCATGGCTCTGAGCCCCCTTTCCATGCAGGGGAGGCCTGGATGTTCCTGCATGTATAATTGCTAAAATTTTCCTATTCTGCCTAGAAGACTTTAGATTTTAAAAAAATATATATATTTAAGCAAGAAAACAGCTTATATATTGGTGGGGGCGGGAGGGGAGAGACACCAAAGCCCCCAGAGCTGATAGCTTAGTATTTAAGACACTTTGCCAGGATATAGGTAGCTGAGGTTGAAGCCTTGGCCCTGCCTGAGAAGCCCTTCTGGGAACATTTTCATCACAGCTGATACATTTCTGCAGAATATTTTGGTGTTGATGAAACAGCACTTTCTGGCGAAGCCCATTTCTCTAGAAGATCCAGATGCCCCAAAGGGTGTGTTCGTTGTGTGTTGCTTTTCCAACGCAGGTACAAACGACAGAGTTGGTTATGCCATGCGCTGCGTGTCCTCCTTCCTGCACACGAGACCATTGAGTGCATTGGCTACAGGCTGTTCTTGCTTTACAGCTTTCACCAGCTCAAATGCATCAAGATTTGGCATGATGCATTTCAGATTCTGCCGTGCAGACATACTGTCTCTTGGCCAGAGGATAGTGAGCTGCCTGTCACGTTCAGAATAAATTGGTGAAGCGTTTCTGTGCGAGGCGTTGCTTTCTGCTTTGCACAGAATGAAGAAAGGGCATCCCGACATCCCCGTTTCCCAAGCATGCCATATATACCCCACGTTGCCCAGGGGAGTGCAGGTGTCTGGATAATGATTGCTTCCATAAATCTTGAGTGTGGTTTGGAAGACAAGAACAGCCAGTGCAGGTCCTGTGTGTGTTTGTGTCGCATGTGGGGTTCACGCTCTGGTAGGAGGAGGGACCCTCCTTAAACAAAACTGCAAGAACAAAGCCAAGGCTTAGCACTGAAATGTGGACTATTAATCCCTGAAGAGACCAGGTATGAGCCTGGGGAGATTAATTCAGAGTGAGGTTGGTGGAGGGGGGTAGGGATAGGGAAATGGTTTGAAGTTTCCAAATCTCGATGTTGTGGAATTCATATTCCATGGGAAAAAAAAGAAAAAAATAACAACTTTAAAATGTTTCATTTTCTCCTGAATCAAGAGGGAATCAGGTGTTGAAGCATTGCAGTTGCCTCCAGGATCAGAACTCCCTGTTTTGATCAGCTCCACATTGCCCTGTCCTATGGGATCAGGTAGGGAAGCTCCTCAGGTTGGGGGGCTGAGGGCCGTTCTGCGCTACAAGTCCATCTGGTCACCAGCAGCACTTGTTGGTCCAGGCATGCTTGCTCTGAACTGTGAGGTTTGCCTTCCTTGCTAGGAGGTATATCCCTTTGCTTTGGCTCTCTGAAGTATGCTTTACCAAACTTTATCCTGTCCTTGTAGTGCCAGGACATTGGCAGTGCCCTCTTCCCCCTGCTTTACACGCAGCTAGTTAGGGTGTCCTGGGTGTTTCAGGCATTGGACTTGGTAATTGTGTGTGAAGGTTATTCCCAAAGTTTTCAAGAGCAGGTTGGGCAGACACATGATTGGGAAGGCTTAGTCCGGGACAGTTCTGCCTTGAGCAAGGGACTGGACTAGTTGTGGCCACCTGAGGGCCTGCCAGCCTTATTTTTTGTGACGTTGAGTTTAAGAAGCCCCACAAGTGAACTGGCTTGCATCTACCGATGCATCTCGAGCAAGACCCAGGATGGCGTCCTCCCGCTGTACTCAGCCGTGGTGAAGCCACAGCTGGAGTACTGCCTCCAATTCTGGGCTCCACAATTCAAAAAGTATCTGGGGGAACGTTTGTTCACCAGAGCGCCCCAAGGGATGACGACTAGGTCGAATGGTCACAAACTACTACAAGACCGTTTCAGGCTGGACATAAGGAAGAACTTCTTTACTGTCCGAGCCCCCAAGGTCTGGAACAGCCTGCCACCGGAGTGGTTCAAGCGCCCACATTGAACACCTTCAAGAGCAAACTGGATGCTTATCTTGCTGGGATCCTATGACCCCCGCTGACTTCCTGCCCTTTGGGCGGGGGGCTGGACTTGATGATCTTCCGAGGTCCCTTCCAGCCCTGATGTCTATGAAATCTATGAAAAGGATGTGAAGAGTGCAGAGGAGCCACACGCATGATCAGAGGGCAGGAAAACAGGTCCTATGAGGCGAGGCTGAGAGCCACGGGACTCTTCAGCCTGGAAAGTGCAGTCTCGGGGGCGACTTGGTGGCAGCCTGTAGGTACATTGGGGTGTGTATCAGGATCTGGGGGATCATCTATTCACCACAGCACCCCAAGAAATGGCAAGACCCAATAGTCACAAACTCCTGCAAGACTGTTTTAGGCTGGACATAAGGAAAAATGTCCTTACTGTCCGAGCCCCCAAGGCCTGGAACAGACTTCCCCCAGATGGCGAAAACACCTACTCTCGACACTTTCAAGAAACATTTGGACATTTATCTTGCTGGGATCCTGTGACCCCAGCTGACTTCCTGCCCCTGGGGCAGGGGGCTGGACCCGGTAATCGTACGAGGTCTCTTCCAGCGCTAATGTCTATGAAATCTAATTAGCTCTAGTTTGAATGGTGCTAATTAGTCTGGGTGCCATAACATGAACCCGGATTCCACTGTTTCCACTTCAGGATATAGCTCAGATAGAGAAGTGGGGTATGTTTAAGGGCAATGCTGACTAGCACAGTATATTAGTGCCCATATTTAAGAAAGGGAAGAAGGAGGATCCAGGGAACTACAGACCAGTCAACCTCACCTCAGTCCCTGGAAAAATCATGGGGCAGATCCTCAAGGAATCCATGTTTAAACACTCGGAGGAGAAGAAGGTAGTTAGAAACAGTCAGCATGGGTTCACCAGGGGCAAGTCATGCCTGATCAACCCGATTGCCTTCTGTGACGAGGTGGCTGGTTCTGTGGATGCAGGAAGACTGGTGGCTGTGATGTATCTTGATTTTAGCAAGGCTTTTTATATGGTCTGCCGTAGCATTCTTGCAGGCAAGCTGAGGAAGTATGGGTCAGATGAATGGACTGTAAGGTGGATAGAAAACTGGCTGGAGCATTAGGCTCAGAGAGTAGTAATCAATGGCTCGATGTCTAGCTGGCAGCTGGTATCAAGTGCAGTGCCCCAGGGGTTGGTTCTGGGGCCGGTTTTGATCAATGTCTTCATCCATGACCAGGAAGATGGGATGCGGTGCACCCTCAGCAAGTCTGCAGGTGACACCCAGCTGGGGGGAGTAGTAGATATGCTGGAGGGTCAGGCTAGGATTCAGAGAGACCTCAACACCTTGGAGGATTGGACCAAAAGGAGTCTCATGAGGTTCAACAAGGACAAGTGCCAAGTCCTGCACTGAGGAGGAGCGATCCCCTGCACCGGTGCAAGCTGGGGGTGACGGGCTGGGCAGCAGCTCTGCAGAAAAGGACCCAGGGGTGGCAGGGGACAAGAAGCTGGACAGGAACCAGCAGTGGGTCCTTGGTGCCAGGAAGGCTACCGGCATCCTGGGCTGCATTGGGAGGAGCGGTGGCAGCAGATTGAGGGCAGCGAGTCTTCTCTTTTATTCAGCACTGGGGAGGCCACATCTGGAGTCCGGTGTCCAGCTGTGGGCCCCCACTACAGCAAGGATGTGGGCACATTGGAGAGAGTCCAGTGGAGGGCAATGAAAATAATTGTGGGGCTGGGGGACAGGACTGGTGAGGAGAGGCTGAGGGAACTGGGCTGATTGAGTCTGCAGAAGAGAAGACGGAGGGGGATTGAATAGCAATCGTCACCTCCCTGCGGGGGGGGCTGCAAAGAGGATGGAGCTGGGCTGATCTCAGTGGGGGCAGATGGCAGGACAAGGAGCAATGGGCTCAAGCTGCAGCAAGGGAAGTTGAGGTTGGATATTAGGAAAAAACTCTGTCATTAGGAGGGTAGTAAAACACTGGAACAGGCTACCTAGAGATGTTGTGGACTTTCAATCCTTGGAGGTTATTGAGACCTGTTTTCTAAGACAAAACATAGGCTGAGATGATGTAGTTGGGGCTGGTCCTGGTGTGAGCAGGGGTTGGACTAGATGTGACCTCCTGAGCTCCCTTCCAGCCCTCGTTTCCTGTGATTCTGTGATTTGCAGTATAGACGTGTCCTGAATCCCAAAGAGTTTAACAGCAACCTGCTGAAGAGCAGGGCATACTATCCATGGGCGTTTGTAGATGGCACTTTAAAACAGGTTTAAAGTGGGTTAAATGCCTTTTGCACTGCTTTAATGGCATTGCTGTTTGCACATTCAGTGGCATATTCCACTTTAATTCCAGCTCCTGTAGCACATTTCACGGCATAATGTGCCTTAAATGACTTTGGGACTCAGCAAATGACTTTGGTGCGCTGCAAAGTACAACACCTCCGAGGAGTTTTAGTTTCCTACCCTACAGCCATGGAGGGAAGCACCGGGCTCCGTGCGGCTCGGAGGGTCTGCAGGCAGACCGTGCAGGCAGCCTGGCAGCAGCCCGGGAAGGCAGGCTCCACGGAAAGAAAGAAAGAAAAAAAAGTGGCAAGCCTGATCTCCCCCCCACCTTTGCAGCCCATGGTTCCCTCCGTGGCTGTGGTGCCCCCCGGGACTGCTCGGGTGGGTGCCGCCTGAGGGGGGCTGCCGCGAAGGAAAGCACCAGCCCCCCGACCGCAGCTCGGGGACCGTTCTGCCCACCGGCAGCTTGCTCTCCCACCCCGCCACTGGAGAGGCAGGGGCGGGGCCGGGGCCGGGGCAGCCGCCCCCCCCCCCCCGCCACTGGAGAGGCAGGTACGGATCGGGCTCTGACACGAGTGTACATGACACGGGGGTTTACTTTGCCCTAAATTGAAGCTGTGGTTTTTAAAAAAAAACACTGCTTCAATTTCGGGAGAATTATGAACCCACGTGTCGTGTACAAATGCCCACGACTACGCCAAGGCAGAGGTCAGGCAGTGTCTGGGAAGCTACAAGTGGACACTTGAAGTCCTGATTCAGAACATTTTGGAAGCAGAACCAACTTGGGGTTGATCATTTTAATAGAAGAGAAATTTCTGTCAGCTGCATCTGCTCTTCATCACCCGCGAGAGAGGTGGCAAGCTGAGGTGTGAATGCATGCAGTGGTACACAGGGTTACAAGCTACTAGTCAAAACAATAACTAGTTGCATCTTGTTCCCAAAGAAGCAGATACAGGGGATCCAGTTGGCAGAATGGATTTATTTTCAAAGGGCTTTTGACAAGGTCCCGCACAAGAGGATGCGTCACGGGTTGAGACTCGTCATATTGTTTTGGATCAAAGGCCAACGAGGAGACAGAAAGCAAGAGTAAGGGGGTCACTTATTTATCATAGCAGAACACTGCCTGAGGGTGCAATGAGGTGCCATCATTTATTCACAGTATATTTGTTAGCAACCAGAAAAGTGGTGAGCAGTGAGAGCAATATCTGCTGATGGCACCAAGTTGTTTTGGGTAGTCGGGGCCGGAGACAGCTGTGAGGACCTTCAGGGAGAAAAAAGCAAATATATTGCTAATGCATGCAAAGTAATTCAGATTAGAGGGGAACACGTGCCCCTCCCAGGGTTCAGGATTAGCTGTGTCAGCTCAGGAGAAGCCTGTTTGTTACGTCTCCAACTAAGCATCTTTGTGCTTTCTCACCATTTGCTCCTCGTGCCTAGGAAAAGCTCCCATGAACACCATCAAAGCTAGAGATTTGTCCTTCCCAAAAATCCTTCTAAAAACTCTTCATTTCCTTCACAGTTATGTAGCCGGTGACCTGAGACCCCAGCCCGTCAGCCAAACCATCTCCTTCCACTTTCTGAAGTCAGAATCCATCTGCTGCCACTTGTACTGGGACTGGGCCCTGTCTGGGACAGGGTCCTTCTGCTTGCTCTGTGTTTGACCAGCACCTTGCACAGACAATCGTGGCCTGTGCATGGGGCCCTAGGTGTTATGGTGGTATAAATTAGTGAATAATAACTAATAAGACTTGTCATTGCTGTGAAGGCTTTGCTTGGGTTATCTAATGAGGTGTCTGAGTGCTTTTAAGGCAGTGATTGTCAATCTGGGTGCACCCTAGGGGCCAGGAGATCCTTTTAAGGGTGCCACAGGGTGCTGCATAATATTAGCACCATCATTTGCACAAATATCTACATGTGATTCACAGATAAGCCCAAGAGACCTCTATTAGGAATCCGTAGTCGGAAAACATCCTGACACATTATGGTCTTTGCCCCAAGACATCATTTCAAGCAATCATGTGTTTTGTTTTGTTTTTTGCAAAAATCTAGCTGGACTAATGAACGATATCACGTCTACCTCGAGCTCGGATTCCTTTTGCCCCAAGAAAATCACTGTATGATTTCCCTAGTAAAGAAACAATGAGAGCTCAGAGCTGGCATTTCCCAAGGAGGGCTTGAGTCTGAAAAGGCTGAGAACCACTGGCCTCGGCAATGCACCGCAGAATAACCCCGGCGCGATGGTAGTGCCTGCACATAACCCACCCCCAGCCCCGTCTGGGTGCTGCACATCGTCTGGGTCTCCTGTCTGCTAATCATTTGGCAGAAGGGAGGAGTTTTAGAAAAGGAGAACAGAGATGGTTATGACCATGGAAAATCTCTCCTAGGAAGAGACTGGGAGTGTTAGCTCGGGGGGGGCGAAGGGGAAGGAGCACAGCACACATCTACAAAAACATCGAAGGATCAAAGGAACATCAATCAGGTGCTTCTGCTCTCCCTGTCTGCTAAAAATCCTTTGAAAAGGCAAAAGGCCCCCAAAGCAGTAAAAGCAAGATTTTGGATGCACCGTGTCATGAAAGCACTGGACTCCCTGCCACAGGGTCTTTGAAAGCTGGGTGGAAGGAGCTTGGCACCTACATCGATAACAGACCTGTCTGGCACGGTTATCCCTAGCGCTAACCTACATTTCAGAAGAGAAATAAAACCTCAGAGCTCTGGGCTTTAACCCACCTCTAATTAAAGCAGTTCAGGAGAAGGGAGGAGGGCGTGAATGTCTCACACATCTGCCGCAGCGCTGGAGACTTTGCACCTTCTGCTGAAGTGCCTGGAGCTGGCGGCCTCCCAAGACCGGCGAGCGGGTTACAGTGACCGCGGCCTGGTCTGCCCAGATCCTGAATCCCCCCCGCCCTGCCCCGCGTGTGTCACTCAAACACAAAGCCCTCATCCACTGACCAGCGCCGTGCGCATGTCCTGTGCCTACCACACAATGCTCGCAGCCATGGGGAATGACAACAAGAAAAAGACGCTGGTCAGTTTGTTATAAGCTAGCAGTGTTCTGGTACCTGGTGTTGCTTCATTATATTAATGACTAGTTGCATGCAAATGAGTCGGAATGAAAGCAAAGACTTAGCAACATCTGCAATCAGATTAATGCAATCTTACAATTAGACCCAGACGGATCTGCCCTTCCCGGGTGTGTCGTGAGCTGATTGTGGGTGGGGGAAGAGCCCTTGGGTCAGGGAGACAGAGCACGTTAGGATGCACTGGGATCTGGAGGTCTGGCAACTCAGGGCCCTCACTGCACTTGGTTTCCCCCTACACACATGTGCGTGCATGCATGCACACACACACACATGCACTCCCTGTCAGCGGAAGGACTCTGATTGATCAAGTCCAGGCCGAAGGAGCTGCCCATCCCTATCCTGCAATAACCCACTGGCAAGTGACTTAGGTTCTGAAGTGGCTCCCATTGCAGTCAGGGGGTGCTGAGCACGATGCAGATATGGCTGCTCACTCTTAGGAAGTGCAAACAAGGGAATCTGGGGTGGGAAGTGCGTCGCTGGTGGTGTGCGTGCACGTGTGCATGTGTGACAGGCGGTGCAGCTAACCTGCCAAACTGCAGCGCTGGACATCGGCCTTTGTCAGATACGCATCTGCCCCCTGTCATCCTGCTCCTGGATAATTAGAGAGTCACATACTGGGGGAAGGGGGCAGGGGCAAATGGTTGGGGTATTTACGCTGTGTCATGGACCAGCTGTGCACACTGCACGGAAAATGCTGCGCTTTTGCAGTGCCTGTTTGGCCCTGTCGTTCTTTCACCACCTGAGACCGCCCTGTATGCAGACCTGGCGATGGAAACAGGGTGGTGTGCCCTTTCTTGCCTTACTGCAGGGGTACAGCTGAAGGCTGGGCAGCGGGGAGCCTGCAGAGTGGAAGGGTAAAGGGGATTTTCTTGTTGATCCTTCCAGTTAGGGCTAAATAGCCATAACATTGACCTTAGAGAGGGGGCAGGACAGTCGGGTAGATATCTGGGGTGTCTATATTATATACTAATGTGAGAAGCATGGGGAGCAAACAGGAAGAATTGGAGGTCCTAGTACAATCACAAACTGATGATGCACTTGGGATCACAGAGACGTGGTGGGGTAGTTCATATGGCCGAAGTCATAGAGGGGTATACCTTGTTCAGAAAAGGAAGCAGGGAAAAGAGGAGGAGGTCCGGCCATAGATGCAAGGTGGTGCACGTGAGGTGGGAGGTGCAGCTTGAAGTGGAAGGGAGGCCTGTGGAAAGCCCGTGGGTAAAGGGGAGAGGGGAGATCGGCAGGGCGGTGTCATGCTGGGCATCTCCTACAGGCCTTGAAACCAGGAGGAGGAGGTGGACAAGGACAGCTTTAAACAACTGTTGGGAGCTTCCAGATTGCAGGACTTGCTTCTCATGGGGGGACTTCAGTTAGCGGTGCGTCGGCTGGGAGGAAACCCAGCCGTGCACCAGTGGTCCAGCAAATCCCTCGCCTGTGTTGAGGGTAAATATTTTATACAAATGGTGGAGAGGCCAGCAAGGGCAAAAGCTCTTCTTGACTTACCGCTCACAAACAGGGAGGAATTGGCTGTGAATGTGACTGCAGAAGGTAACTTGAGTGACAATGACAAAAAAATGACAGAGTTGAAGGCTGTAGGGGGCAGGAGGAAGCAGAGCAGCAGGATAAGAGCCCTAGACTTCAGAAAATCAAACTTTAGCAAACTCTGGGACCTGGCGGTCCCCAAATCAAGTGTGGGGAGAGGAGTCCAGGGGAGCTGGCTGTACTCTGAGGAGCCTTTGAACGGTGCGGGAGCAAGCTGTCCTGGTATGACGGAGGAATGGGTAGTACAACAGGAGACCAGCCTGGCTCGACAGCGATGTCTGCAATGAGATGCAACTCGAAAAGGAATCCGACCAAAAAGGGAAACTTGGTCATAGTAGTAAG
>NW_005842184.1:1309387-1317037 GCF_000455745.1 Alligator sinensis | reverse complement strand
AAAGAGTGTAAGAGGTATAGAGGGAGAAAATTAGGTGGGCCAAGGCTTGACATGCACCTGGCAAGGGACGTAACGGGCCATGAAAAGGGATTCTACAGGGACGTCAAGAGCTGGAGATCCCCTGGGTCCCTTACAGAAAGCAGAAGGCAACCTAGTTACGGATGGATGCCACAACCTCAAACAAGTGGTAGCCCATTTTGAGGTAAAGCACCTTGCCCACGAAGTAGAAAAGCGAGGGCGGGGGAAAGAAAAGGAGAGGAGCCCCAGTCTATAGCCTGCCCCCATGTAGAAAGACCTGCACCTTCTCTGGACAGGTCTGTGGCTCGAGGACTAGACTCTCCCCCTCAAGAACCATCAATGACCCGTGGGAGAAATCATCCTCGGATTGAGGGACTGCCAGTGGTGATGCGGAGGAGCCTGAAGTAGTTAATGTCTTCTTTGATCTTTATGAACAGAGGCAGCCACCAGATGCCGAGTGCAGCTGGCAGCGAAGATAAGGGAGGAGTCAAACAGCCTACAGTAATGGCAGGGCAGTTTAGGGATTGCTTAGAGAAGCTTTCAGCTGGCAGGGTCAGATGGGTACTGAGGCAATTGGTCAAGGTAATTTCCGAGCCGTTGGCTATCGTCTTCAGGCTTTTGCCACCGTCTCCCATAGCGTTCTCATTAATAAGCTGAGGAAATCTAAACGAGGTGAATACTCTGTAAGCTGGACGTATAACTGGTTGATTATCATGCTCTGACTCAATGCAGAGTTGGGAGGAAGTATCAAGCAGGCTTTCCCAGGGGTCTGTCCTGGCTAGAGGACTGTTTAACATCTCCATTAATGAACTGGGTGATGAGACTGAGTTCACACAACACATTTTCAGATGACACAAAGTTGGGTGGACTTTCAAATACTCCAGAGAGAAGGGCTAGGATTCAGAATAGCCCAGACAGATTGGGAAATAGTCCACAATCAACCAGATGTAACGCAACATGGACAAAAGCCATGTCCTGTATTTGGGGCAGAATAATGACGTGCGGAAACGCAGACTGGTTAGGCTGCAGAGAAGGATCTGGGGGTTATAGTGGACCATAGGCTGCATATGAGCTAACAGTTTGCTCTTGTTGCAGAAGAAGCCAACAGCAGCATCCTGGGTTGTATTAATGTGAGTGCCGCTTGCCAGTCAAAGGCAGCGATTCTTCTGCTCTGTTCAGCACAGGTGAGACCTCACCTGGAGCACTGTATCCTGTTTTGGGCCTCTCGCATCAAGAAGAAGGTGGAAAGTTTGGAAAGAGTCTAGTGCAGAGCGACAAAAACAATTAGGGGCCTGGGAAGCAAGTCTTACTAGGAAAGACTGAAAGAAAAGTAGGACTATTTAGTCTGGAGAAGAGAAAAACTGAGGGGGGATTTGATAGCAGTCTTCAAATACCTGCAGAAAGGATGGAGATGGGCTTTCCTCCACAGCTGCAGGGGACGGGGTTAGGAGCAAAAGCCTCAAGCTGCAGCAGGGGAAATGTATTTTGGAGACTGGGAGGAACTTTCTGTCTGAGGATGGTCGAGCCCTGGAGCAGGCTGCCCGGTGAAGTTATGCAGTCTCCGTCCCTGGAAGTTTTTGAGAGATTTGGCTGGAGTAATTCAGTGAGGGACGATCCTGCCTTGAGTGGGGAGCCAGTCTCCATGACCCTGTGAAGTCCTTTCCAACCCTACTTTCCTCTGACCCTATGGGCACAGGGAAATCTGTGCATCTTCCCAGGTGGCTGCAAAGCCCTCCCTAAGCAACCCCATTTCTAAACCTCCTTTTGGGTGAGTAAAAGGCAGAGGAGTTTGAGGAAAGACCCCTGTTAAGGGGCAGCAGGTACGTTTTGAGTAACGAGGCAGCGAGCCCACTTGCTGCGCTCAAAGGCGATCTCTGGCAGCATGTGTTGGGGTTGCCGTGTCTTTCAGGGGGACGTGCACAGCTGCACTGACCATAGGGCCTGGAGCAATGCCTTGTAGTCATTAATGCACCCTATTGAGCCCCGTACTACAAATGGGGACCTGAGGTCAGCTGAGATCAGAGTGGGGATCTGGACCTGAATCTACCACATCCCACGCTGCATTGCTCTGCATAGCCACAGAACTCTCTTTCTGCCGTCTTTGTTGATACTGTGTGATCAGTTTTTGGTTGAACTCAAATTTCCTGCCCACCGGTGATAACATTTCAGCAGATTTTTTTTTTTTTTTTTTCCCACAACCCACAGACTGATGAAAAGTTGAAATTTCTATTTTTGGTGGAACACGAGTTCCCAAACCCCTCAGTTAAGGAATGTTGAAATGGTTGGGAATTCCCCAGTTGCACCCATTTTTCTCAGCTTGTTGAAACATCCTGTTTTGAGACAGTGCTAAGATTCCCCAAAGTGGGGGCATTGCCTTAGGCCAGTTGTACCCTAGGAGCCTGATGCATCCAGCCCCCCGTCAGCCAGGCCTCCTGCCTGACTTCATCTCCTGAGGCCCACGCAGCGCTCTGGGTCCCCACGGGGAGAGGCTGGCTCGAGGGAAACCCGCACGCTGCTCCACGAGGTGCAGTCAGTCCTCCAAGGAGTTTGCCCGCAAGAGAGGACAGAGGAGTTGAACAGTAATGCTCCAAGGTGGTGCACCAAGCAGGGCGTGTAATTTAACGATGTACGGAGCAGCTTCCAAAAAAAACAACCCAAAACTCCCTGGTTTAGAGCAAAACAGATTTCCTCCCCCCTGGATGAAAATGAGATTTTGCAGGAACTCTGCTTCCATCAGAAGTTCATTCTGGTGGAAAATTGGTGACTAAGCTTAACTATTGGCAAACTGCTTGAATGCTGTACAGGGGGAGTCGCAGTGAGAACGGTCAGTAGGACCCATGCCCCAAAACGGGGGTGGGGGAAGGGGTCTATGTCAAGGCAGTGGGGAAGGAAGATGCCTCCAAGCCTTGTTCCTCAGCATGATGAGAGCCAGAAAGCACAGCCACAAGAATGGGGGTGGCATGTGGTCTGGGCTCCCGGTCGGTTCTCCAAGCAGGCCCTGCTGCTGGGACGCCTGCGGACCTGTACCCCAGACAAGGAGACTCCAGCCCGTATGCCTGGCAAATGCAGAGGGGTGCTTTGAGCCAACAGGCTTGCCACCCCTTGGGATGGTTTGGGTATGAACAGCAGGGAACTCATCCTGGTCATGCAAAATGCTCTGCTGAAGGGCAGAGCCATGTTCAACATGGGGATGGGGTCTTTGAGCGCAGGGGCAAGACCCTCTAGCCAGGGACCTGCAGCTTTGGTCCCAGCAGGAGCATTGGCACAGCCAGGTCAGACCAGCACTGCATTGGGGTTGGGAAGGGATCCCTCCCCCCAGTCAGATTGGTATGGATTTGGAGGGGTCTGTTACCTGGGATCTCTTGAGGGTATATTCCCCTTTTACAGAAGCAGGGCATCGGCTGGCGTGGTCCCCATACTTTACCAGTGTGATGCCTTGTGGTGTATCAGGATTGACCATGTTGTTTTAGGAAGAGTCAAGATTATGGGTCTGTCTGGGATGGTTTGATCAGGGCTGATCCTGCCTCAGGCTGGGGTTGGACTAGAGATGACATCTGGAGCTCCCTGCCAGCCTCCCTTCTCTATGATTTCTGTGATTCTCTCTGGCAGACTTAAATGGATCACGTCATGCTGCTTGTGACTGTTTTATAATGGGTGCATCTACATGGGACATTTACTGCAGAGAAGACTAATTAGCTCCACAGTAAACATGGTGTGTCTACATGTGTGCCCCTCTTACGCTGGAGTAAATTAACTCTGCAGCAGGATAGTACTTGTAAATGCAAGTACAAGGAGTTTTTTAGCATGCTGCAGTGCACATGTAGATGCTGATGGGGCTGACTGGGGCACAAGGGTGCTTCGGTGCAGGGGATGCCTGCTAGCCAGCTC
Source organism: Alligator sinensis (assembly GCF_000455745.1). Taxonomy (NCBI): domain Eukaryota; kingdom Metazoa; phylum Chordata; order Crocodylia; family Alligatoridae; genus Alligator; species Alligator sinensis. Next base: position 1,313,131 of record NW_005842184.1, on the reverse strand, counting down.
CTCACTGGAGCATCCTCCTGCCCCAGCCAGCCCCTCTGCAGCACGTTAAGCCAGGGGGGATCAGCTCTGGGCTGGCGGGCTGACTCCCCAGGCCCCCTTCCAGCCAGGGCTGTTCTGAGCTGGCTAAATGTGCTACGGTCCCAGGTACACGTGCAAACAGTGTGCCTGGGAGCAATAAACTCTGGAGCAATAAACCCTGGAGTTTATTTCTTCACATTAATTGCATGTGTAGATGTGCCTAGTGTGACTGCAAGTTCCCTCCCCTTCCTACCACGTCCTTGTGGAGGGCAGGAAGGGGTGTGGGGGGGTGTTGTTAGGGTGCATCCACCCTCCCGGCTCTCCTCCACACCGCCGGTGTTGGCCGTGCTCGTACGCACGGCTCTGAGTGGTGCAGTGCAGTTTCTGCCGTGACCATTGTTTAGAGGAGACCCAGCAGCAGTACTTCTAAAGCTGAATCCGAACCAAGCCGAAGCCGCTGTTTATCAGCTCTAAGCAGTTCCTGAGTGCTGCTCCCACCTTGGCCATCCTGTTCAATAATGTATTGCTGACTCCATCTGCAAGCATTAAATGCCTGGGTGTTACACTATCCTCAGGCTTATTGATGGAGAGGCATCTTTGGGCCTTACTAACAGGGTTTTTTTTTCCCCTGACTTCCCAAGAAATGTTGCCAGGCTGAGACCAGAGCTCAGCAAAGCAGATACAAAACTCCTGTGAAAACTCTTTGTACTCTCAGGAGCAAATGATGGCGATGCTTTGTTTTTCAGGAGTTTTTTTGCACGTTATAGGTGTGACACAGGCTGCTGCTGATCAATGTTGCCTGGCACTTCTCTTTGGCTCCTTATAACTGCTCCAGATTTTAAACTCTTAGGCAAAATTGTTCCAAGCTGGGTATCTGCCTTGGGCAGGTTCATTTATTTATTTAAGCTTAGTTAAAATGATCCAGCAGCTTCCAAAAATAGTATTAGGGACAACATGTTGTCATGTTTCAAATAAAAAGGATCCCTGGCATCCTGTTGTTGTGAATGCTCACGTGCCGACTTGCTTTGGAGTGGGGCCTTGGTGTTGGGTAGGTTCAGACCCACATGTCAGGACTTGTGTACCATGCCTGGGAATGGCCTCCTAGGGCGAAGTTACTCATTACACTTGGACCATAACAAGGGCACTTAAAGTGCATGTGCAAGCATCCACACATTATAGTTCGTTGACTTGTGCTAAGTGCTCTCTGAACATATCAAAGTCATGCCACTTCAGGCTAGGGTTAACTCTGGGCCGTGCTCCCTCCCTCAGTTTAGGGTAACTTCAGTCGGCTCTATGGAGATAAAACAAGCAATTTTTCAGTCCTCCAGCGTCCCAGGGTGCACTGTTTCCAGCCTCCTCCCCACCCAGAACAGGAACCAGGTGCTCTGTCTCCTGGTCACCCCCATAGTGGCCAGCCAGAGCTGTGCAGGCAAGAAGCAGCATTAACCCTTAACATGTGACTGCTCGCAGCACGTTCTGACATTAACTCCACTTGACTTGCCGCTGATTTAGTTCGGTCTGGGTGTCCTGGAGAACTTCACTGGCTGAGTTTAAGCCTTGGCCAGACTGTGCTTTGCATGTGTCCAGCACAGACCTGCTCGTGTTTCGCAGCTGAAGTTTCCATCCCTCTCTGCTGTTCTGCCCCTTCCCAGTGCCTGGCACTGGTGGGACTGTCCCTACTGCATGCCTGGGTACGTTCCTGCCCACTCCCGTCCAGACCCAGCTGCACGCCTGCCATCCCCAAGAAGTGGCAATGCATCCTCTGGGATAAGGCAGCAGGATCAAAGATGGGTTCTCCTTCCTCGTTTCTACTCCCAGCTGCTCCAGTTTTGGTGCCAGACAGCGGGGAGCTTGCACTTCCCATGCTTAACTGGGCTGTAAACAAACCAGGCATTTCTCCCAGGAGAAAACCTTTTGTCCTGGGATCCTGCAGACCTCCAAGCTCATTGTCCCACTGTATGTACAGATGAAGCGTGCACGAGAAAATGGGCTAATGCTCTTCCCTTCCTCCCCCAGCATCCCTGTGTGCTTAACGGAGGGTTATTCCAGAGACAAGCCTGTCAGGCCCTGTGCTCTTGCCAGCAACCTACTGGCAAAGCAGTGCAGCTTTGGGGGGTGACGTGTGTGCAGGGCTGTGCTGCTTCTGTTTTGATCCGGGTCCAAGCCAGGATAATCGGGACTGCCTCAAATGAGACATCTGTTACAACCCCGGTGCTGGTACTCCACCATAGCGTGAATGGGGAAGAAGAGGCTGGATGCAGAGGGGATGGGAACAGGCCTGGAGCAATGCAGGGGAGAGTGGGGGGGGAGTAAAATTGAGCCAAAAAGCCTGATAGGTATAAGCTGTGTTGCGGGGAGAGGGACAAGGGGAGTCTGGGTGCAGAGGGGTAGATCAGCCTGGAGGGGTGGGGGGTACAGGTAGTGTCTGTGCCCGTGGCAGGATTGCCAGCACAGCTGCAACATCTCGGACACTTTTCCTTTATAAAAGGTCATCTGAGCTCCAGACACGTGCAGTCCTCTCATGGTATTCCCCAGCCGCGAGGGGGGAGCTGTCGGGGCCCCCCAGGGACTCAGATGGGGAACTGAACTGGTCAGCGGGGAAGGGAGAGCGGGCAGGGAGCTCAGTTGCAACAGGAGGGAAGGGTTTTGCTGGGCCACGGCCAGAGAAGGGATGCGGGGCATTGCGAGGGCCGGGCACATGGACAGGGCGCTGACTTGACTCAGCCTGGCAGCTCACGTCTTTCACGGCACCTGCCCGAGAGCTGCTTCGTTTGAAAGCCTTGGAAGTCAATACATTGCTTGGGCAGAAGCCAGCGCAAAGTGCTCTGGCTCCCGTGCTGCGGCCGTAAGCATTTGCGGCTCTGCTGGGCTCGCGGGCCTTCCTGTGCTCACGTTCCCACCTCCCAGCATGCTCGGTCAGGCACGCGCCTCGGTGTCCCTGCTTGCAGACATCCAACCTTGGCACTGCAATGGGCGGTGACGGCGCCCCTCGGGCCCGGGACAAGGCCATGGTGCCCAGCCAGCCTCCCCTGCAGAGCACAGCGCAGGAGCTGCCTTTGAAGCAGCTACCTGGGACAGCAAAGCCTGGGCTCTTTGTGGTGGCTGAGGTCACATCCCCTCCGGCCTGGCCATGGCAGGCGCATGTGCCGTCCACGCTGCATAGCTACGAGGAGGTGGTGATCCCAGGGGGCCTGCATCGGGCCCCAGCCCACCGGCCGCAGGGCACAGGGTTGCAGGAATGGCCGTGCCCTTGGGAAGGCTACGGGCTTGACTGCAGCATCGACCAGCCCTGAGACCGGACCCGGAGGAGGGTGCCTTGTGCTTTGACCCTCGGATCCAGCTGGGAGTCGGGTGATTGTTCCTTCTGCAGGAAACCAAATCATAGGGAACAGGTATTTGATACAGCAATTGAAACAAAGTGTCAGGGTAAAAAGCAGCTTCTGTGCACCCTTGGTATCATCTGACAGCTCTCTGCAAGCTAAGTGACTTCCGCTTTCTGCTTAATTACAGGAATAGCGGAGAGCCCGTGACCCTCGGTGAGCTAGCAGCCCGCCTCCGTCCTCCTGCCTCTCCGTGCAGCTCTGCGTGGCCTCCCTAGGCTCAGTTAGGTGCTCCCCAAAGAGCTCCTGCTAGACCCATTAAAGATATTTGATCTAGTGTTTTCTTGTAATGGTCATTAAGAGTAAGCCATTAAGGGGGTATGAGAAAGGGTCTTCTTTCTCTTTC
>NW_005842184.1:1248702-1309217 GCF_000455745.1 Alligator sinensis | reverse complement strand
CTTTCCCTAGGTGAGCAGGCTCTGCCATCCAGACACCCCTCAAGGGTAAGATATCCATCCCCTTGCATGCCACAGACATACCTCTCTAGTTACTTATCCAGATAGATGTATTGATAATCACCAAAAAGCATCTCTCATTATTCACATGTAAAGTAGGTCAAGAAATTGCATTGGAAGAGTTTCCTACTGGAAGCTGCAGTATCACTGGATATGCAATGTGTTTGTTTGGGGGGTTTGTTTTTTGTTTTTTAAGAAAAACACAAATTGTTTATCTTGTTTCATTCCAATGAAGTCAAGCATTGCCTTTGATAATGTCAAACCAGATCCCTGAACAACAAAACAAAAAAAATGCAATATATATAATATTGTATATTATATCAAACCAAACATATATATATATATATATATGTTTGGTTTGATATAAAATAAACACTTTTCATATTTATTTAATTTAGACTTCCATATTTGAATGTCATCCTGCTGTTATATATAGTATGAAATAAGGACTTTTATATTAAAATATTAAACCTTGTTATTATATTACAGTAATTCAGCACAGCTGAAACTTAAATTTGATGTTTTCAAATAAATAGTGTTCAGAATTTTCATTCCTTGAGAAGTTAGTTGTGAAACGTCAACTTTGTGCTCCAACTTGAAATAGATATCTATATTTTTTTTGCATGATCAGCAAGATGAAAATGATATTTTCGCATTAGCTGTAGTCACAAAATGTTCAATCCTTTGCAGCCTCCTGCAGAGTCCTGACTTGAATGTACAGTTGTGGTAATACAATATCTAAAGATAGTTGCTTCATTGTACATGGATCTAGGACCGCCATTTTATTTTAAAATCTGACTTTAAAGGAGGAAAAGACAAAGGTGAAGGAAATGTGGTGTGGTAGAGAGATGATGTTATTAGTTTTGATTAGTCCTTCTAAGCTGCCCCACATTTTGCAGTGGCCGGTCGAAGTGTTTAGAGCACTGTCTTTGGCTTGTAGAGGAAAGTCATTACAAGGAGACAAGAGGGAGAGGAAGAGAGAGAAATACCTGGTTGAATACAAAAGAAAAAGCCTGAAGATCAGTTCTGTGCTTTTCCCGAGAAGTGGTTACGCTGCGATTCCTGGGTAGGGAGAAGCAGCCGTGGAAATAAGGTCTCCTGGGGGAGGTTATGGGACCAACGGTGCATGACCTGGTAAGCGACTTAGGCGCGTGCTGTCATTGTTAGCACGGCCTTGGCCTCGGAGAGATTTTCTGCAAAACTTTGGAAGAAACGATGCTGCGTTTCCTTGCCTGGCAGATTTGTGTCCCCCATGAGAAGGCCCAGGAAGATTTGTGCTTCCATCAAGTTGCTGTTATTGACTGTGTATTTCAATCTAGCGGGTCGCCAGGGAGAGAGGAAAGCCCCGTGTAATAACTTTGTGTTTGTTTACAGGATTCACCTGTCTAGCCCTCTGCTTGGAGGTCGTGAGGAGTTAGCTGATGCTTCAGCAGGGCAAGCGTTATCAATTTCCTCCCAGCAGACGCACCTGGGTTACGCTGCGGTCTCTGCCTGCTGCACAGGGAGTCTGATGATTTCTTTCCAAATCCCGTACTCCAGGCAGTGCCGTCCTGAGAATAGAGAGCGAGCGGTTTGGAAACGGTCTCAGCTGGCATTTGGCTTGCAGCTTCTTAAAAGTTTCTTGCTTGGTCAAAATAAAATATAAGCATTTATTGAGGGAAAAGGCAATGCTTGATCCTTCGGCACACAACATCATGCATATGCACGCTCAGCCTTGTAAAGGAACTGAAAAAAAGTCTTCTTTTTCTAATATGTTAAGCCAGCGCAGATTGTTTCACAAAATAATCCTACAATAGATGAAACTACAATAGACCATTATGCAGACAGTGCAAATGACAGTAGAAAGCCTGGGTAGGACGGAGTTTTTTTCTGTTGTTATCAGCTATGCTTGGCTTGGTTTTGCATGGTATCAGCCCAAGGCTTAGCTGCAGCTTATCTGAGGACTTTTACTTCCCTTTTTCCATGTCTTTTGGACAGCTTGCATACATCTTGGTTTCTAAAACTTTCACGTAGATCAAGTTGCAACTCTTTATAGTTAGGCCACCTATTTGCATACTTTTGTCAAATCCTTTTCATACCTGTATTAACTAGACAGCTTCAGTCAAAGAATGAATCAATTCAGGCTATCGTTCTCAGAGCTGGAAGTCCCCTCCGACCTAGGGAAAGAGCATACATGCAGTTATCTCATACTTCACCTAGAGAAGCCATTGTATTTATAATGCAATAGTTCATCTTCAAGTGCAGCATCATTTCATCTAAGCTTTGTGCAAAAGGATTGCACAAATCCTGCAGGAAGACGGTGGGTTATAGTTTCATCTCAACACACGGAAAATGATGCTGTACAAATCCTGATTTATCAGTAGGAAAACAACCCCTCCCTGCGTGGGGACATGAACTCTTTATCTGGAAAACAATGTTAAATTAATACAATAGTTTTAAAACTATGAAGCCATATAAAGAACAACTGATGGCATAGAGAGGGAAAACAAAGCGTTTCATAGCGTGCACAGGTTCTCGACATCCAGAAGGACCAGCCGCCTGCCATTTCACGCCTGGGTGTATTTATAGAAGTGCGCTCCTGTCCACAGCGGAGTAGCAGCCAGCTCTGAACATTTGCTTTCTCTCCCAGCGCAAACGGCGATTTCAGGAGGTTTGTCTGCTGTCTCTGTGCGGCAGGACTGCAATGCACGCGGGGAATGGATAACTCAGTTGATAGGCTTGTCCCTTTGTAGACGATTCTTGTTATAAAATTGCTCAAGCTTGTTTTAGAAATTCATTCGGGTGCTGGAAAGACTGCTCTTTCGGCACAGTGGGTAATTCTCTAGGATGTGCTATTTCAAGAGCTGGGAGAAAGCAGAGTGAACACCAGCCTCAAAATCTGCTCTCAGAGGCACTCGCATCCTGAAGGATGCTGCGACATCCGTGGAGTGGCTGAAAGCAGAATTTGGTCTCTTCTCTTTGAAGTGAACATGCCTAGAAGTGCTGATCCCTGGTGCTCAAAGATTGCAGCACCGGAGGGGACAGACAAGCTGGCGGTGAGCAGGGGGGGACTAGTACTTGTTTCAAACCAAAATTCATCTCAAGATGGCAGAAAACGTGAACGTTGCAGATGTTGCTCTGCATCCTTGCATGTATCTGAGGGAAGGACATCGATGCTAAGCCCTGTGAAGTGGTAACATGGCAAAATACAGAGCAACACAGCTGTTAACAGCAGTCACCTCTGAAAAATCCCAGATAGTGGTAAGAAGTATATTAGCAACCAGCACACGCAAAAAGGGTTGGTTTTGACAGGCCTTGCTAAATGGGCGCTATAGGCAAACCTTGGATCTAATGAACTAAATTAAAAAAAAAGAAAGAAAAAAAGCCATGGAAAAGCTGGTATTTCATTACAAACTTACATGATGATGACAAGGGAGTGGAAAGGAAGAGACTTGCTCTGCTGAATCATAGGCTCATAGGGAGGTGGGGCTGGAAGACACTTCCAGAGGTCACATCCAGCCCAACCCTCTGCCTGAGGCAGGATCAGCCCTGTCCAAACCGTCCCAAATAAACCCGTCGCCTAAACTCTTCCTAAAACTACTGTCAGCCCTGGCACAACACAAACATCACACCCGAGCCTGCCGCAGGCAAAACAAGAGACCCATGACAGCCTGCTTCTATAAACCGCTGTTAATATAACAAACCAAATGTGTGCTTTGTTGGCAACAGGGACGGGAACCCTGTTCTGCCCACCTTGCTCAGAGTCTGGCCAGCTGGAAGGAAAAGCAGGTCCTTGCTTGGGGATTTGTCTTGGTCTTGTGTGACGGCTGGGTGTAACGGGGCGCAGGAGGTCGCAGCACCCGCGGTGTGCGTCTCCTGGCTTGGAGAGCTCAGGGCTGGCCCGTGACAGATGCGGTGCTCGTCCCTGTCGGCATGGGCTGCTGCCTCGCCATCCACCCGAAGACCCTAGGGGTAAACGAGATGTCGAGCGGGTCCGTGGGCGAGTCCGTTAACTGCACCCCGTCCCGCATCCTCGGTTATCTGCAGCCTCTCGTGCCCGTGAGCTGTTTCCTAAGTGCTCTTGTCCTGACCCAGCTTTCCATGCTGTTTACCCAGATTGCCCTGGCTGCTTCGTCTGCCTGCTCCTTTTCATTTTGCCCTCCACATCCAAGGAGCGATGCTAGTTCCTGCCTTTCTGGGGACATCTCTTTCTGGCCTTGCCATCATGCTCGGGTCTGGAACAAGCAAGGCCAGTTCTCTGCATCTTTCACCGCTGTGTGGGTTTTGCTTTCCAGCCATTTTAAATTGTTGTTATTCTTGGAGCCAGTTCCAGTTGGCGTCTCTTTGAAAAATGCATTTCCCCAAACTAGCGACAGAGCCTGCGTGGTGCTGTACCAGTGACACGCTCTGAAAAGAGGCAGAGAGAGGATGACGGCTTTGCGAGGTTGTTTTTTTTCCTCCTAATGCTGCAACTATTAATAAATTAGATCCCAATATAGCTTTTGTCTGGTTCGTACACTGTTGCATTGACTCATTCAGTGTATCACTTCGAGCTCATTTGCTGCGATACTACTGCTTAATGAGTTGCCTTCATTTTAGCTTTGTGCGCCTGAGTGTTTCTTCCTGTGTGAGTTGCTCAACATTTGGTTTATTGAATTTCAAATTTATTAATTTTAGCTCATTATTACCATGGTAGTTGAACAGTGCTGTGCATTGTTCTTTTGATGTCTGAGTTAACTCCTCGTCCCCGTGTGATGCATTTGGACAATACGCACACCAGGCATGTCCTGAGTGGGCTAGCACACTTAATTCCACAGTGAGGATGCATTTGCACATGCACCCATCCCATGAATAGGAGACTGTTGATGGTTTGGGATGTTTGCTTATGAGGATAACTGGAGCGGGGAGGAGAACAAAAAAACCAAAACTGAGCTCATGGAAAACACTGTCTCTATTCCTTCAACTAAAGCTCTTTGTATTTATCACCAGACTGTGTGTATAGCCCAAGAACTACAGATAGGTCAAGTAGGATCTCCTAAAGAGCTCAGCACTGACCTAATTCAAGGTCCATCGGAGGCAGCGGGAAAGCTCTCTGATTCTGCAGCAAGCAAAGCTGGCCGGCATGCCGAGTGCTTTGCCGAATTTCCCTGAAGTGGGGTGCAGAGAGGATGGAGCTGGACTTCTGTCAGTGAGGGCAGATGGCAGGACAAGGAGCAATGGGCTCAAGCTGCAGCAAGGGAAGTTGAGGTTGGATATTAGGAAAAACTTTCTCACTCGGAGGGTGGTGAAGCGCTGGAGCAAGCTCTCCAGAGAGGTGGTGCAGTCTCCATCCTTGGAGGTGTTTAAGACCCAAGTAGACAAAGCCCTGGCTGGGATGATGTAGGTGGGGCTGGTCCTGCTTGGAGCAGGGGGTTGGACTAGATGTGACCTCCCGAGGTCTCTTCCAACCCTCCTTGTCTGTGATGCTGTGGCATGGATGCTAGACTCTGTGGATCATGGACCACCTCTCTTGCGGAGGACCAACTTTGCTTAGAGACTGCAGCGGCGCTCTTTAGGATAAAATTGCCTAATGTCCACCGCTCTCTGCCTGTAATTAGCCTCGCCATGGCTCAAAGAGTATCTGGTTATTTGGGGTTTGTTTGCTTTTGCGTTTCTTTATCTCTATGCTATTCTTATTGTTAGCAGTTTTGCACTTTGGGGCAAATAAACAAAGGCAGTCTCATGTAACACAGGTAACTGCAGGACTACATTTATTTAGTCTTATTTTTCCTTCCAATTTGTGGACATATAGGATACATCCCTTGGTCCCCACACTGGCTGTTCCCATTGCATACCTCCTCCTTCCAAGGGGCATTGCTCATTTTAGTCTCCCCATCAGTTCATTGCAACACATCATGCCTCCCTCCAAAATGGATTTTGAAATCCTAGATGTAAGAAATTCAACAAACTTGGGGAATAATTATATTGGCAAGGAGGCCTTTTGGTTTAAGGAGCACTTCTGTCATGTCTATGATTTTGTCTGAAGCCTTGCTCTCTTTAGATGAAAGATTCACGTGACCCCAGAAGCTGGGGCTATAAACACATCTTAAATTATGCAGGAGCTGCAGTGAAATCGCAGGAGCTGACAACACTCCTTTGGGCTTTGATTATCCCTTGCCCCCTATATCGTGACCCCGGCAGTTCAAAAGGTACAACCTGCTGTTTTCAGGGCGGGCCCCTCCCCATCCCGCACATCTACAACCCAGCGCTCCTCAAAGGCAGATGTGTGTGATTTGCACAAGAGCAGCGGAGGTAAAAAGACCGTTCATGTTGTTGTTGCATTCGAGCATGAGTCCCACCATCTTTGTGCAATATAGTGATTTAAATCTCTCCTCCCCTCTCCTGCAAGGCGGTGAGAAGACCCTGCCCTGCCCCTCTCAAGTCAGGGAGGGAGCTCCAGGTGTTTTCATAGCATCGAGCCAAGGGCAGAGCGTGGAGGATGGAGCTGGCAAGGACCATGGCAAGCCCCGTGGTGGGTGGGCTTGCCGTGGGGCAGATGAGGTGTGTACAATGTGGTGTGATATGTGGTAATGGGTATGCCTTGCCTGGTAGAGTGAGGCCCCATGAACAGCAGGGAAGCCCTGAGGTCAGGAAAGCCGAAGGGCAGCTGGGCACGAAAAGGGACTGAAACATTGCAAGGTCATCCATTTGTCGACACCATGAGGGGAGTTTGCATTAGGTGCCGTGGTTTTCCCTTCCTTTCTGGAATCACTCCCTCCCTGGGCAAAGCCACCGCTGAGTTGGGACAGGCTGGATGACCAGGGCATTGTGCTCATGGTCCCTTGGCATGATCCAGGCTGGTCTTCCAGGGCCAGCAAGGAAGGCTGGATGAAAGACGAGAGCCTGCGCGAGGGAAGGATGGTGGATGAAGTTTGCTGCATGTGCTCCTGCTGCTGCAGGGAGCACGTGGTGCTGGGAGCGCCCGAGTTTCTGTGGTGGCATGCATTTAGGGCTCCCTTAGCATCCCAGGAAAGTTGGGCTGGAAAAGAGCTCATGACGTCACTGTAGCCCAGCCCTTGCTCAAATTAGGATGACCTTGGACTAAACCATCCCAGCCACGTGTGTCTCTAACCCTGCTCTGTGCCCGTTGTGCCTTGGGCCCGCAGAGCTCTGAAATGGCTCGCTGCAAATGCAACTTGCAGCAAAGTCCCACTGCAGAGCTGGAGGTGGGAGCAGGGGTCTCCTATCCCTTCCTCACACTGTCAGATCCGAGCCTGGGGCTGGGCACTGCTCTCCAGGTGTCCGTGGTGTTGATGTGGTCGAACCTCCATCCTTGGAAACTTTCAAGAGCAGGTTGGGCAGACACTTGGCTGGGATGGTGCAGTCAGGGATGATCCTGCCTTGAGGAGGGGGCTGGACTAGATGACTTTGTGAGGTCCCTTGCAACGTGACTGTCCTATGATGATGTGATCCAAGCACACTGTCCCCCCACTGAGTCCTCCGGTGTGCTTGAAACTACCCATGTATATGCACTGCAGTGATCAGTCCCCCAAATCGCCAGAGACACTGGTCCAGGAGCAGGTTCTGAATTAAAGCCATTGGCATTCATTTCATCTTTATCTGCCCTGCAATGCAGAAGAGAGGTAGCTGGATTGGGAAAATAGCAAAGGGAAGGGGCGGCAAGGCTTGGAGCCCAGGACTGCGGCTCTGAGAAGGGCTACTGGGCAGCAGTACGTTGCAGTCTCGTTGGTGCCTCCAGGCTGCATAGGTGGCTTGTCCTTCATCTGGTTAAAGTCTGGAAATGAAAGGCCTAGCGGATGCTGCGATGTTTTGGGTTGCAGGAAAAATTAGCAGACAAAATACGTGCCAGTAGCAGGAGCTTGAACTTGCAAATTGCATTGAGGATTACAAATAAATTAGGGAAATTGAGTTCTTTCCGAAGCAGATGAACTGTGAAAGCCGAAGTCAACTGCCATAGCACCGCAAACCCTTCTGCGCTGGCACGTAATGGCTTCATGCCGCTCTGCCGTCTCCAGGAGAGACTGACAGCTGAGAAACGTAGGGAAGCAATTTTAATAATTAATAGGCTGCTATTAGTACAATCCAATACAGAGCACTCCTTTTATTCAGCTGCCTAAGTCCTGGCTAGAAGGTTTTGCTTTTATGGTTAGAGTCAAACTGAGAGTTTGGGGGCAGGAAGCCATCTCTACCTCGGGGGCAGTTGCTGAGAACAAGGGGGTGTTTTGCCTCTTCCTTGCATCTTCTCAGTTTATACTGACCAGTTTCTTCTCTGCCCTTGAGGTGGCCATGCCCGCCTCTCCCTGTTTTTAGCCTGCAGCCTTGGCGTGTTATTGCTGATGCCGGTCCTGTGCCTTGCAGCCCTGGGGTGTGAAGGTTTGAAGCAGGTGTTTTTTAAGCAACGCTTCCATTAATGTCATGCCTGAGAATGCAGGCTTGGACTGGGATACACTCAGGCCTAGTTCACGCGCTAACATGCCTGGAAAATATGTACGGCAACACGGCATTTTATAGCCGGCCTTTGTGCGCTGATGTGAAGTGGCTGGCACCTCGGCGGGCAGCCAAGTCCTCCTGCGGTGACCGCGGTGAGCCAGCGCCCTTCCCCGTCGAGCAGCAGGGTGGTGGAAGTCAAGAACTGGACTTACCCAGGACACGTTGAGTCTAGACGTGGCAGGATCCGATTTTTACTGGTCAACATCGATTTCACCTCACTTTTTCATCAGTTTGTGAACGTATTTCCATTGTTAATAATGAAAATATATAGAAGTGGGACATAAGAAAAAATGATGGCTGATGGAGTGCGTGGTGACAAGGGGAGCAGTGCTACTGACGTGCGCTGACCCTAGTCTGGACCACAACCCCCAGAAGGCCCAGGGGACTGGGACACATTAAGAAGACGCGGCCAAGCAAAACAGGGAGCTCAGCTGCTCCAAACATTTGTTGTAGCGGATGGTTAAACTGCACTATAATAATAGTATCCCCACCACTGCTACTTTTGTGCAATCCTGAAAATTATAATATATAAAAATCTAAGTAAATGCTCAACAATAAGCATTGCTATCTGTCAAAATTATTTTAAAAAAATAAAAATTGAATTCTGCCAAGACTAGTCAGGTCAAACCAACATCGCTTAGTTCTGCGGCAACTAATAGGCCTCATGCACAGAGAAGAAACAGTCGAGGTGATCTAGCTGGACCCTCGCAAGGCAATCGATATTGTCCCCTGTAGTCGCTGCAAGGGAAAGTCCCGGGGCTGAGCAGCTGTATGTGCCATAGATGCATCCCTGCAAGAATTAAGTCCGATGGAGCCTGTGTCCTCTCAATCCAAAGCAGTCAGGTGAGATTGCTGTTGTAGAGAGCAACACCTCTCACCTGTCTAGAGCCCAAACCATGCCAGGCTCGGAAAAATCAGTGCATCAGCCTCAAACTAGACTGTTCAGCCAGGTGCGAGCCCCTGGCCCAACATAGGTGCAGTCTGTGCTTTTCCACATTTCATCCTCATCCTATTCATGCCTGCATTTTCCTTGGGATGAAACGCATAGCGGTATCTCTGTGCAGTGAAATAGCTTTTTCCATGGCCATGTACCCTCATAAGTCATTTCCTCGTGATTGCCCTTAAACGTGGAGAACTCTAATGTTTAAGTGAAACATCTAAATTAGTTTTAGATAGGCTACATGAGTTGAAACAATAAAGCCTACAAAGTGAGCAAAACCTACTGTTCCATTAAAAGTAATAAGAAAATAAATTGAAAGGCTCATTCTGCGAGAGCAAGTACATAATCATAACGCTGGCTGCACATTTGTAAATGAAAACGTATGCGACACTTGAGCAGCTCCATGTGAAAAATGTGCGATATGTTTATGTGGCTTGAAATTTGCTAGCAGCCGTCTGCAACCGTGAGCATCATTTAATTAGAGGACTTTAATAAAATAAAATAGAAGAAAATAAAATATTTGTGGGTTTGCAGGCCAGGTCCCTCTTTGGGCAGATCTAAGATTTTGAAAGGGGGGTGCAGATGGTATGGTGCATCATCACATATAACACAGCACCCATTTTTATCCAGGTAAAAAGAAACTAGAAGCTGTACTAATAGGCTAGGGGCCTAGGACTCTATTATTTTGTTTAAGATTGAAGCAAAATAAATGTAACTTTATTGCAATGTGCATTAACTTTCTATACCATCTTTACGTATTAAAAAAAATCACAACAAACTAGGCAAAAATAATCAAAATGTGTTGTTTCTTTTGTCCTCTAATAGTCATTAGAATGAAATGTGCAGCTCTTTGAGATTCATGAAACAAATGCAGGCCCTCTTGAGCTTCTTGACAGTATATCCAATGCTTCACAGGAAGTTATTTCCATCCAGAGTTAATGTTCACCTGTGTAAAAGGTTTCCACACCTAAGTTCATGTTTTTAGCAAGAGTTAACAATAATCTGCAGGCTTGCAAAATAGGTTCCACCTTACCAGGAGCAGCTAACAGACAGCAGCATTGCAGAAGAGAGAATAGTTTGTGTGGCAGAAATGCCCCCGTCGGTGCCCCTCTCCAGAGATCTGTCTCAGCCAGCCCGAGAGGCTGCTGTTGAATCCCTCACAGCAGGGATCTCGCTCCTTGTCTGCAGACAAAAGCCTGGCGCCTGGGAGGCGATGCTCTGGTCACCTGGGCAGGGGGGGGAAGCCCCGGCCCTGCGCGCGGGCCCAGGTAGCCAGGGATGCTTTGCAGATTGGACGGTTTGTAGCCAGTATTGGCAGCTTCGATTGGACCGGCTGCTGAGGTCAGGGAGGTTTTAAAAAGGCCTGGGCGAGGAAGAAGGCCAGCCATTATCCATGCGGTCATCCAGGTGAATCTGAACCTGGCTCTCTCCTCATCACCGCATGCTGCAAGAGTGCCCTGCCGATTCCTCTGATATTCCTATAAGATTTCTTGATATTGCTCTACCTTTTACCCTATTCCTGCCCTACCCCTGTAATCAATAAAGTTCTCCTTTGTGACCGGTGTGGAGACTTATTGAGGGGTGGGTCTAAATTATGCCAAGGAGGCCCCTTAGGTCGGTGGACTAAGGGAGGCTTCCTAATCAGCCCCTGACTTGGGGAAGTGCCCCAAGTGCTTGTATTGGGTCTAGTACCCATTGGACGATCAGGCCTGTGTTTTCCAAGGTGCGCAGAGCCAGAAGTGAGTCCAGAGCCTTGGATGGTGGCAGCGGGAACCCCAGGCTAGCGGGTGTGCTCCAGGGAAGGGGTCGGCCGGACGGGAGGCACCCCAGGGAGGCACTCGGAGCCTGGAAGGTGGTCGGGAGCAGGGAGGTGGGCGGCTCAACGCAGGAGCGCCCCCTACTGGCCCGCCACACTTTGATTAGTAAAACATTAAGATCATGAAAAGAATGAGGCAGGGCCATTAACACCTGTGGCAGGAGGAGTTTAGGAGGGATCAGGTACATGACAATGAGCCATGAAGGCAAGCAACTCCCTCACCCCTGCCTGACTGGAAATGCTGCTGTCACTGCCAGGCATTTGGCTTTAAAGCTTGCATAAGCCAGGAATCAAATGGGGGTGCAGCTGCACCACTGCACCCCCTGGATCTGCACCCCCTTGGGCCCCTTCATCAAGAATTGAGAAGCCACTGATTGCTACCCTTCCTCTCCTGGTCACTGAAAATGCAACCTGAATGTACGGAGACAGGCTAATGCATCAGTGGCTTCTGTCCCCGAGGACTGCAGCCAGCCGTGGCACCACAGAGGGGATCTTGGTCTTATCATAAAACTACAGCAAGTCCAAGGAAAGCAGTAGGCCAGCTCCCTTGGCTTCTGAACCAACGAAGCGGGCTATCGGTGTCAGCGGAGAGAAGGGCAGGCCATGGGAGCGACTGTCCAGTGCAGCAGGGCGCTGTTGAGTGTTTGCATGTGCTGGGCTGCTGTTCAACATCTGTAGTAGGAAGGTTACTGCCTCTCTTGTTGAATTTCCAGGCTTCTGGGTACTGCATCGCTCTCCAGTACCTGTGTGTTGGTAGTGCCCAAGGATGTGGCATCCCTGAGCTGGATCATACCGGGAGCTCATTCGCACCAGTGTCCTGCCTCCAAGGGTGGCCGCTACAAGCAGTGTCATCGGGAGCAGTGCACAAAACCCTCGCAGTGGCCGTGATAGGAAGAGGCGTGCCCCAGGAAAGTGTCCTGTGGGCCCCTGTAGGCACAGGTTGGCTGTGGCCCTGAAGCAGAGGTGTTTCAGCCCCTTCCAAAACCACAGAAGCATAGACAATTTGGGTTGGAAAGGACCAACCAATTGCATCTGCCCCCTGCTCAAAGCAGGACCAGCCCCAACTACATCATCCCAGCCAAGGCTTCCATTAGCCGGGTCTTAAATGCCTCCAGGCATGGAGAGACCATTATTTCTGTGGGTAGCCTGATGTAGTGCTTCACCACCCTCCTAGTGAGAGAGCTTTTCCTAATATCAACTTCCCTTGCTGCAGCTTGCGCCCATTGCTCCTTCTATCATCTGCCCCCACTGAGGACAGCCCAGCACCATCCTCTTTGCAGCCCCCCTGCAGGGAGGTGAAGGCTGCTGTTCAATCCCCCTCGGTCTTCTCTTCTCCAGACTGAATCAATCCAGTTCCCTCCTCCTCTCCTCGCAAGTCCTGTCTCCCAAGCATTTTCCATCCTCTCTGCTGGACTCTCTTCAATGTGTCCACATCCTTTCTGTCGTGGGGGCCCACAGCTGGACACAGGACTGCAGATGTGGCCTCCCCAGTGCCGAATAGAGGGGAGGAATCACTGCCCTCCATCTTTGTAAAGTAAATCATTGCCTTACTTTTCATTCTCTTTGTGTTGCCGTTGACTTACAGCATTTCTCTCCACTTTTATTTACTTTTCTGAGTCTGGCTCTTCCTGTGCCCGGACCGAGCCCAGTCCCTTCTGAATTGCAGCAGAGCTGGTGGTTTATTTGCCAGGAAAATGATCCAGAAGCGTTCCCTGGCGGGGCTGCCAGCTCTTTAACAAGTTGCATCCTAATAACCCAGCACAATGCCCTGGTGGAGTCCGGCCTGCCTTTTTAGTGAAGCTTAGATAAACCTTTAGAAAAGCTGATTTTCACTTCAAAGGGCAGTTTAGGAAATCAGTAAGCACCTGAGATGGAGAATCCCAAGCAGCTCCCTGGTGACAGCCCTGCAGGGAGAGGCTTAGAGCGCAGATGAGAAGAAAAGGTTTTGAACACAACGTGCTGCACTTGGGAATCAAAGCGCCGAACACACCTTTTGGTCCCAGATATATTTGTTAATTTTAATGTAAATGTGTCAGTGCAGCATTTCACATGGCTCTTGCTCTTAGCAGCTGCTTAAAGTAAAGAATGCTATTCAAATCATGTTCCCCATTTGCAAGGTTTTTAGCTTCAGGTACACCAGGTGTGTTACTCTTGTGCTTTTTCATGCGGTTGCCATCATTAATGCCTGCTAGTGAAGCAGTACCCTGGATGTGCATAGCACTGACAGAAGAGATCCCATGCTCCCCAGAGCTTATGCTGTGGGAAGGACAAGAGCAAATGGAGGAGAAGAGACATGGGGGTTAAGACCACAGGACAGTGCTTGCTAACCCCTCTGTGTATCTTCTTGTGGAGCAGTTCGCGGTTGGGGGTACATCAGCAGGAGGAACTTCTTGCAGAGTGAAGTGAGTGTGCATTGGCGTTTGGGTGTGAATGTAAAGCTACTGCACCGTATCGTACTCGCACACTGCAATTGCAAAGCTCCCCGTGTACTTTAGGTGCACAAAAGCTCTGTGAGCGCACAGTGGGAGTATCGGCATCGCAGGTGTGTCGCTTGAGCTATCCAAGACTGCTGACATACCTGGCATCAGCGAGGTAGAGGCAGGGGAGTACCAGAGCCTTCCTGCACCAAGATGCATGGAGATCGTCCCACCCCTGCCACCGGCGTATATCCCAGAGGCACTTGTAGAAGGAAGTGAAGCAGGAAGCGACAGGCAGGGTGAGGGCGGAGAAGATGCTGCAAAGAGACTGGAGATTTTGGCTGGGACGATGTAGTTGGGGCTGGTCCTGCTTTGAGCAGGGGGTTGCACTAGATGTGACCTCCTGAGATCCCTTCCCACCCTCGTTGTCTGTGATTCTCCCCCAGCCTGTTGTTTGGGGCCGTTCTCATTGCTTTCAAGAGCAATGAGATTGGTTGTGAATCCCCAGAGCCGTGATTAGCGTGAGGGCTGACTGCTTGTGGCTGAGGAGGGGAGACAGAGAGAGGAAGCTGAGAGCATTTTCAGGACAGATGCATCATAGGAAAGTCTATGGAAAAAACAAGCCTGGGATTAAATCTGGTGAAGTTGAAAAACATCAACACAAAGATGTGCATGAAGGGCAAGAGTTGCAAAAATGTTCCCGATATCCATTTTCCTGCCAGCTCTGAGCTGGGTTTTGATCTTGCGAGGCAATTTTTCATGAGATGAAAAAACTAAGTTTGGGCTGTGACAGCTCCCAAGGCCGTGCCTTGCACACGGGAACCTGCGAAGGCTGAGCTGGCCGTGTCAAGGGACTGGAAACCGGTCTCGAAGGTGGGGGAGATGCCTTCCACGGCTGCTGTCACCCCGTGCGGTCCAGGTCGCTGCAGCCTGCCCGGGGAGGCCTGTGGAGCAGCTCCTGAGTTAGCATCTAGCTTTCCATTGTCCCAATTAAGATCCACACTCCTGTTACACAACAGCGGCTGGGTCATTTCCGAGTAGGTAACGACAGGGCAGGCATTAAGTGCTCCTGCATTCGTTACGGCCGCCAGCTGTCGGCTACTGCTCTGCCCTAAAATGCTGCTGAGGCTCTTCCTGGCTCGTGGAGCTCGCACACAGCGCTTCCCCAAACAGTGAATCGTCTGGACAAGGGGTAGGGGACGGGCAGGCCCTGAGAGACGAAACCCAGCCGCCGCCCTTCTACAGCATCCACCCAGCGTCTGAAAATCACTGCGCTGCCCTCCTTCCCTGTGCATTTTAATCAGCGGTGGAGAAAGTGAATGTGAGCGACCCACTTTCTGTGTGCAGTTGCTAGACCATTCATCATAAAACCCAATTTGTGGAGTCTCCTGACACAGCAAAAGTCTCTGCCCAGGTTGCCAAGCGTGTGCTTCTCCCGAAATCTCTGCTGCCTTTGTGCACTGCCGCACCATCCCGGGGCGCGCGGATGGAGTCAAAGGAGGGGCAAGATACGGAGGAAATACAGCACCTGACTTATATTCCCAGCTCCTTCCTAGCACCTCAGCTTTGCATGCAGAAATAAATCATGCTTCACAAGAGCTGCAGCAGGCTCTGCGATGGGTCTCAGGTCTGTGGCCCCGGGGCGTGCGTCAGAGCTGCGCCGTTCCCACTGCAAACAGCCTGGCCCTCGCAGGCATCGCCCCGGGATTATGAGGTCTGTTCCCGCGCAGTTTCTCTTCTCCTGTGGCAGCTGCACACAAGGGAAACAGTGCAGCGAAGAGCCTCCTGCAGCCCCAGAGGAAAGCCCCCCGCTCCACTGGAAGGATATTGCCATTCAGCTGAAACTGCCTCGCAGTGTTGCTGCTGCAGCTTCTGCCTGTACTTTGCCCACCCCTCAGTTCTGCTCCGGCTCCGGCGGTGCACGCAGGTGAGGTCTAGCTGGCGTGAGCTGTGAACCGCGGGACCTCAGCGAGGAGCCCAGCTCAGCTGCTCCCTCGCAGGAAGAGGCTATCTCTGCCCCCTGGTATCATAGACTCACAGACAAGGCGGCTGGAAGGGAGCTCAGGAGGTCACATCTAGTCCAACCCCTGCTCCAAGCAGGACCAGCCCCAACTGCATCATCCCAGCCAAGGCTTTGTCTACCCGGGTCTTCAGCACCTCCAAGGACGGAGACTGCACCACCTCTCTGGGTGACCTGCTCCAGTGCTTCACCGCCCTCCTCTTGAGCATGTTTTTCCTAATATCCAACTTCAATTTCCCCTGTTGCAATGTGAGCCCATTGCTCCTTGTCCTGTCGTCTGCCCCCACGGGGAACAGCCCAGCTCCACCCTCTTTGCAGCCCCCCTGCAGCTGGGCTCCCGGCCTGCCCCTCCCCGGACTCCAGCCCCAATCCGGCCCTGAAGGAGCAGGTGGCCGGGGAAGTATGGGTTGCTCCAAGGATGGATGCTGGGTAGCATACAGCTGCTGATGCCAGACTGATGCTCTGCACAATCTCTGGCTTCAGCCCAGGTCCCTGCAGCCAGGCATCTCTTCCCTAGGCCCCTGTCCTAGCAGGCATGAATGGGAGTTGGTACTGGAAACATCTACAGAGACCCAAATGTGTCTGGACATCAGAGTACGCTCTTATCTGCTCGAGCAGCCCAGCTGAGCAAGGCACTGCCACCATCTCACTGCCTTTGGTAGGACGTAAGCCTGCTTCCGAGCATGCTCGACAAGCACTTTTGCTGTGTTGTCTAATGGACCGTTTAAACCCGGGCAATGCCATTCCTCGCCCCAGGTGGCTTCTTTCCTCTATCTCTCGACCTCAAGACTGGGCGCAGGGGCTGTGTCATGAATGCCTTGCAGGCCCCCGGTGCTGCCCAACGCAGCCGTGGGCTTTTGCCCTCTGGTGTGCCTGCACGTGCTCCGTCCTCACCCCGCTGCTTTGAGCTTTATTTTGGCAAGTGAAAAAAGCAATGTTGATTGTGCATTTGGCTGTGGCTGAGGGGAAGGAGCGATGGTATCACAGGCTGCATTCGACTGTGCTTTCCTGGTTCCTTTCAGCCGCGAATCGTTCCTGGCTACCGGTAGAGAAACAGGAGAGCTGCAGCAATGCAGCAGCCTATTAGATGGTCTGCGTCGTTATCCTGCCTCCCATACCGGCTTGTCCTTCCTTATTTTCAGGCAGATAAAGCCCCCTGCATGCATCTGGCTGCCTGGGTGGCAGGAGGATGTGACAAAGGAAAGTCCGACACAGGTGGACTTATCCCTTGCTCCTTCTGCAACGGGTTCCCTGAGCGCGGCTGCCCACTGCGCTCCACAAAGAGCCGTATTAAACCCCTGCTAAATGATTTGCCTTGATAACACCCGGCGCATCGGTGATTAATCTGCTGAGGCATGCAGCGCATATGGCACTGATGTTTCTTCTTTGAAAAAACAAACCAAAGCATGTGGAATAAAAACAAGGTACCGTGTGAGAAGCACGGACTCATAGCGTGGGAGGGGAACTCTGGGTCAGCTCATCCAACCTCTGCATGAACGCAGGATGATTGCAACCAAGCTTACCTGGCAGACAGTTATTTCTCATTCCAGGAAGGAAGTCAGTCCCCCGCTTGGCTTGCTGGGCACGCAGGGTCTGAGCTGGAAATCACGGGCACTCCTGCCTCGTGGGAGGACAGTGCTGCAGCTGTGGGTCGTGCAAAGTGCTCACACTGACACTGTTTAGGGGCAGAGCACAACGTGGCCACATAATGAACCGCAGGAGCCAGGTCCCACAAGGACTGTAGGTGCCTGAGTCCAAGATTGCGCTCCAAAAACAGCCCTGGAGCATTCCAAGCCTGGCGATGCCTAAGCTCACAAGGGGCCGACGCACGCGAGCGGGGAGACCCACAGGGTGCGTGGTCCTGCCTTCTGCACGTAGCTAAACCAGCCCACACCTGACCAGCTCAGCTCTCCGCACCTGACACCCAGCTCCTCGGCACCGATTAAGCCCCGTCCGGTGCTGTTCTGCTTCATCGGTAGTGATGCCACCGCCCATCTTTCTTATAATGGCCTAGTGGTTAGAGCACAGGCTCAAGGGGTCTGGGTCGTAGGCCTTGCTCGGGGTGAAGGGACACCAGCCCGCATCTCCCACCTGCCAGGCTGTGGACACGGTGCTGCACGAGCATCCTCCCTCTGCCCTTCCTGCCTACCCAGTGACACAGGGTAGTCGGGGCAGGAAGAGAGAGCACCAGCTCTGCGGCTGGGCCTCGGCACCTGGGAGTAGGGGGACTTTGAGCAAAAATGAGTCAGTCTCAGTTCTTTCGAAGGGGGAGGTGGGTGCTTTGTTGCAGGAAGCACCTTCCTGATGGCCTGGCTCCATCCGGCACCGCAGCTCTGGAGAGGGTTGGGGGTTCGGCTGCACCCCTGTCTCACACCTGTGGTTGCCTCCTGCCTCCTGCCCAGACCCTGTTTATCCAGAAAGAGGAAAGCCAAGCCCAAAACAAACCAATGTGTCTGCAGCAGAAGGTGATGCCCGAGCCATGCTTTAACTGGTTGGGCTGTCAAAAGACGTCTCCTTTGAGGCAGTCCTTTTTTATAGAAGCAGGACATCGGCTGCTGTAGCTTCCCTGCTAGGTAATTAGGGTGTTTGCCATCAACCCTGATGTGAAACTCTATGCATGGCAGTTCTGTCTTATCTGGGATGGTTTGGACGGGGATGATCCTGGCTCGGGCAGGGGGTTGGAGTCGGTGACCTTTGGAGGTCCCGTCCAGCCCTGCTTCTCTATCTGCACGGTGCGAGTCAAAAGCGGGACAAAACAGGAGCAGCACAGCCCTGTACACTTGGCGTCCTTCCAGCTGCATCACTGTTCCTCTGTCACCAGGCCATCCGCGAGGCAGATTTGTCCCGGGATAGACTGGCCATGAACTTGAATGAGCCGCAACTATCTTAGAGAGGCATGCGGCATCGTCCCGGGAAAAACCGCTCGCGCACTGCATCTCGCATGCTTCACGCGCGCTTCAGTGGGACAATGGGCCGGTTGGTAGCTCTGCAGGAGTCCAGGACAGGAAGCTTTCTCCCTGGAGAAATGAGACCCATAAGTATAAACCGATGTCCCCGTCAGCAGAACTGTTACACGTGTGCTAATGTGCGGCTGCTACGGTTTTCCTTGACGGATATTTTTAGCACTGCAGGCTCTATTTACACTACACAACATCCTTATTTAGCTTCACACATTTACTTCTGTTCTTGGCCCGGGAGAACGAGAGAAGTGTCCCCAGGGTACCTCGGAGAGTTTGCCTTTCTCTCTCCACAAAGGGAGGGCATAATCTGGGCTTGTGTTGATTCTTTTCTCCCACGCGACTGCATTCACGAAGACCTTGAAATGGTAACTTCTCCTAAGGATGAGAGAGGCAGGAAAGGCAGTCAATAGCTTTCTGACATGACCTCCATGCTGATAGATTACATCTGAGTCAGACACAATGCTAACAGCTGGTACCCAAGAGCTAGCGGTTTACCGCGCCTCCTCCTCGCTGCATGCCTTGTTCTGTGTAGTGTCTTCCACGTATGGAGAATCCAGTTCAAGGAGAATTGTCTTGTAATTAATGCCTGTCTCCAGCATCCCATTGATACCTTATGTTGTGATTCACAACCGGAAAATGTTTGAAACATCTCAATGCAAAGACAGATCAGGTGCTGTTGCATCAAGTGCTGTAAAATGGATTTGTTCTGACAAAAGGCAAGGGAAAAAGACAGTTGTTTCTCTGGGAAGTAGCCGACGTTTCATTCCCCTGCCCGCTGGATTAATTCCAGATAGTAATTTCAATTTCATTATCTCTTCATATGACCTCAGTCTGTTCTTAGGGCCGGTGAATAGTCATTTATTTTATAGCAGGCTGTTTATCGGGGCGCCTTTGATCTGCGCAAAAATAGAGGCCCAGCCTAACCTCCGGGGTGCCAAGGCCTCCGTGCCGCCGTCTCGGCAGGTGAAGACTCTATTTTGGCAAATGCCAATCTGGCTTTTCCAGTAACCATATTTGTTTTGAAGATGTTTTATTTATTTTATGGGACAAACTAAGTCACATTCAGAGGGGAAGTTGAAAGAAGTCGAATTCCTGGAACAGTTTTGGGGTGGAACACGCGTCTCAAGCAACTCTACGCCTACATGCCGCGGGCTCAGCCGTGACCTCGAGGGACCCTTTGGCACGCAGGTGACATGAGTCTTTTCCCACCATACAGCGCACCAGGTCCAGAGTGGTGTTGGCAAGGCCAAGCAGGGAGGGGTGGAAAGTGGCATTTTGCAGTAGTGTGGTTGCTTTACATCTTCCTTTTGGTGTTCAAGGGAGGTGCTTGCTTCAAAGCGAGGCGTCACTCGAGGGCCTGGACGTTGTTCTCCCATGCAGTGGTGATCCCCTTCCCCGAACATGAGGATATACCCACAGGACCTTCCTCTCCATTTTTTACCAGGGAATCTGAATTCTGGCCTTCCCCAGCTTTGGAGCTCGCTACTTTTCCACCTAAATGTGCTTTCGACATGGAGTGGTTGTTTTTTTTGTTCCGAGAGGGTTGCTATGTAGAAGTTATAAATGTTGCATGAACTTGGGTGATGACAGGGACTGGCCCACTCTCATCTGCTAACTCTTGGAAACTCTTCCACCCACCTAATTAAAGGCAGCCTTGTGACAGTTGTTTCTCTTTGCCGGCTTCTCACCCGGAGGGCTGTTTTACTAAGTGCAGCAAATGTAGCTCTGGTTCAACTTCTACCGTACAGATGGAGGGGCTCAAAGTACCAGGTGTCAGCTTGGGGCTAATATAAAAAATAATAATAATAATAAACACATCCTCTTGATCAGAATAGCAAACACCGGGTCCAGCATGTCAGATGGGGGATTCTCATCCTTGGTGCTGTTGACTCTTAATCAATGCAAATGACGCGTCTCCACCCTTTTGAGAAGAAAGTGCCCTTTTCTAGAGCTGAGAGCAAAGGCTAGGCTTGGCTCGGATCACGGGTTGTTTTCCAAACAGACTTGTGCCGTGGCAATGGTGCTGTGTGTGCCACGTCTTTGTGGCAGACGCAGCACCGAGGGGTGGATCGGAAGTGAGGAGGGGAGAAGCGGTCTGGACACATCAGAGGTAGCTGCTGGCTGATTTCGGGGAGCTGAGGGTCTGGGCTGAACCTTGGCTACCCTGCCAGGTCACCTCTTCCAGTCATTTCCACTGTATTTTGGGACACCTCCCTTTTTTTGCCTTTTATTATAGCATTTCTGGTAGAAAAAGGGCTGTCTCATTTCAGCTGGTGGAAAAAAATGCTGCTTCTTGTCCTGCAGTCAAGAAACATTGCCTTTCCCCACCCTGCCCGTGTGCTCTGCACTGTGGCAGGACCTCGGCTCAGACACAGCTCCAGGCAGAACGGAGCAGGAGGCCATGCCTTCGAGTCCCATCCGGGCTTTGCCATGACTGTTAATTAAAATAATGTGTATTATTCATCAGTGGTAAATGCCAGCAATTCCTTGCAAGATGCACAGGGTTTAAAACACACATGAGTAATGACTTAAAGGCAGGGGCTCAGTCGAAGCATTGCTTGCTTCTATATTACAACCAGCGTGATCCTCCTTAAAACCCTCGGTGTGGCTCTTCCAGACCGATCTGCAGATGTGGTAGCAAGAAGATGCAGCCTTCATCGGCCTGGAGTGTGAGACCCAGAGCTGGAGAGGTCCTATGTCCTCCAGCGCCATCCCTTTGGCTCCAGTCATGCCTAGCCCACTCTGGTCCTAATAGTGTTTCTCCCTTATTTGTATTGCAGCAGTGCCCAAAGTGGGGAGCTAGACCGAAAACAGCATTGCCTCAGTGCTGTGCTGCACCCACTCATCTGCGCCTCCCCATCGGTACGTGTCCTGTGCACCCCAGGTCCCCAAGTGCTTCATGTTTCCGGGGACCTGCCGCCCCTCATTATTTGCAGCCCCTCTCGCGGCAGCCTCACCTCACTGATCTCGCCATCCCGTATGTCGGTGATGAGGTGCGCTGTGGGCACACAGGCTGGACTGACGGGAAGCAGGTAGCTTCTTAATGAAGGCAGGTAGCTTTTTAAATACAGGCAGACATGATGCAGCTAGTCAGTTTGCAGAGAAGCACTTGGGTTTGGTTTAGCCGGTGAAATTACCCTTTTCTGGGCCACAACTCTTAGGACCCCGTTCCAGGAGTCACTGATTAAAGCGGGTGTGGACATGACTGCATGGCAGGTGACGTGGCTGGGGGCAGCACGCACACGTGTACTGATGTCTGTCTCTGTGCAACGTGGCTTAATGGGCAATATATGCAGATGCCCCATCAACAACGCGAACTGAACAGGCTCGAGCAAACAGCAGCACAAAATTAGCTTCTAAGTCACGGGTAAAAGAAACCTTACTTTCTTTGCACTTCACCACTGTTCAGCATCTCTGGTTTTCACTGCTTTGATTCCATTTTCAATTGTAAAACCTTCCCAACGTATATCACGGCCATAAAAGGCGTGCAACCTAATTCTCAAAACTCTTTTAAACGTCACCCTTGAATTTTGCTTACTGTTGGAATTAATGCCAAAATTATTCTCAACAGAAGCGCAAAAGGTTTTATCCTAAAATTTTACAGTTGCTGACAAGAACAATCTACCTCCCCTGAGTTCAAGGCTAGCAGAAAAGGGAACTAATTTAATCGGTGCATTTATAGTCCATGAACGGGCAGTCCTCGTCGATGGAGCCCAGTACAAATTGGTGCAACATTGGATTCTACAGGGAGCAGATTATGCTCTCAGCTGGTTGTGAAAAATAAATTTGTGTTTTATTTCCTTTCCCACTTGTCAGATAAATACTGATTCTCTTGAGCATATGTTATGGGAGCACCAGAGGCCGAAAGATTGATGCAATGATGAGGGACCATTTTCTTGTCCCCGGGTGATGTGTTTGTCTGTACTTAGAAAGGCATCCTGCCTACAAAGAATGTGCTAGAGGGAAAACCTCTGCGCTACGGTAGAAGTGTAAATATTATCTCGTTAAGGAGGGGAAAGACAACAGTTCTGTTGACTCAAAACCCTCAACTTCAACAAAATAAACAGCGTGCTCCATGTAATCACTCTCCTGCGGGAGCGCGTTTTCTCACGGGTTTTAGCCCCTGTTTGAGATTATCCTCTGTACTGACAAGTGTGGACCACGTCCTATTCGAGTACGGAGTAAAAACTTTTCTCTTTCTTTTCTGAGAGACTCACTGGCCTGACTCAGAGGCCAGGAACAACTCCGGTTTCCATGAGCTTCCACTGCAGTTGTGGGTGCGCAGCGGGTCTGATGAACGGGATTTAGAGGGTTGATATTTTCACTGATTTTCATTGCAACTTATTGAGTGCTATGACATTTTGCTGCCCAGTTTTGGAATGGACTGGCAGACAGCAACACCGGTTATTTTTCCCAGGCCAGCACTTTCCTCTATGTTATAGCATTTTCCAGTTATGAAACACCACGTGCATTCATGGTCATTAAATGTATACCCTTGTGCTAGTGTATTTCTCTGAGTGGATAGCGTGGCTGTGTATTTCTGGTCCATGCATATGGACCATTTCTGGTCCGTGTTTGGCAGTTTTCATGCACTTGGGGCCATATAGGATTACAGCTCAAGCGGGCAGACATGCTTTGGAGAGAAACATGAGTGTTAAAGGATTGGGCGATGGCCCTTCCATCTCACTCACTCCTAGAACAAGAGATGCATCCACCTAGCATCTTTACTGGGTGTGTCTACATGAGACACTTTACTGCACAGTTGACTAATTTACTGTGCAGTAAAGCATCACCAAGTAACATGTTTTAAACTACTGCACAGTAAATTACTTTACTTTGCAGTTCGCTAGTACCTGTACTAAACTAAGTGCACAGTATCTGCTGCACAGTAGGGCTTGTGTAGACGCTGAGTGGGAGCAAATTTGCTCCCGGTCAGCCGCACCAGCAGGTCCTAGTGCTACTTAGTTTCCAGCTTCCCCCTGGTCCTAGTGCTGCTCAGTTCCCAGCTTCCCCCAGGAGCCAGGAGCCAATCAGTATGGGGCCTGGGCCCTTCTCTGCCCTCCCACCTCCGCCCTGTCCCTGCCCCCCGCTCCCATCCCCATAGGATCAGGGAGCTGAGCAGTGGGGCAACGAGCAGTGAGCACTAGCTGGGCAGCTCCCATTGGGAGCAAATCTGCTCCCAAGAGGGAGCACACATAGACGTGCCCTGAGTAAGATTATTGCACAATATATTTTCTGTGCAGTAAGCCTACTTCAAATTAATTGCACATGTAGATGTTGCACCCAGTGTCTGCTTGCTAGTATGAGTCTGCTGCTGCAGAGATGCAACCTTCACCTCCAGCGCTCCACGTGTAGGGGTGGGCGCCGCGATGCTGTTGGAGTTCCTGGGGGGTCACTGCTAGCTGAGTTAACCTGCCTAGGTGGGCATTGTCTTACAGGCTAGTGGAGAGGAGACCCCCACAGCATGTGTGCAGAAGAAGAACAAGGCGAAGGCTGTAATAGCCCCGTCAAGGGTGCAGCGCCGCTAACTGTGGAGTCAGGGAAAAGGGTGATCACTTTCTACCATTCATTTGCAGAGCCAAAAGCATCATGTCGGTAGAAATTTAAATAAAATGTATTTAATTCTGGCTGATTTTGTGGTGAACTCAAGCGAGCTGATTCTGGAGATAACAGAAAGAGTGTAAGTGCCCAAGGGAAATGCAGGGGTTTAGGTTGTAGCCGTGTTGGTCTAAGGACATAGGCAGACAAGGTTCCTTGGGTGAATTTGATATCTTTTATTAGACCAACCCAAATAGTTGGAGAATAGTTATTAAGTAAGCTTTCGGGTTCAAAAACCCTTCGTCAGGTTAAGGAAGTTTCAGCAGTTGGTGTGTGCTCTTGCACACTCACCTATCAGCTTGTCATCGTTTGCAAGGCAGGAGCTGCTCAGGGAAGCCCATTTACTGGACTGGTTTCCATCCTCAGTGGATAAGGACAAAGCAGTATCACAAAGCCTTGTCATGTGTTACGGTGTCAAGAGGGCATATCTGAGACAGGACAAAGTGTATATTTGCTAGGGGACCCTGCCTCCGTCTGCTTTTCGATACCAAACTATAAATGCCACCATTAAGAGAACCCGTGGCTAATGTATTTCCATAGCTCTTCTAATGCATTCAGATAACAATTAAGAGTGACATTATTCGGTCTAATCTGACCATCTCCTGTTGGCCTCATCTGTTGAACTGGGATAGTACAGGGAAACCTCAGATGAGGCCTCACTGTGCTAGGCGCTGCACTTCCACAGTTTATGAGATGAGCCCCATCCACAGGGTTTGCCACTGAATGAGATGGGAAGGGGACCCATGTCATCCTAGTGCCAGGCCTGTGCCTTAACCCCAGCACGAATCCGCCTTTCCTTGCTTCCCCGCTGCACGCGTGCTGCTCTGCGTTGGGTCAGGCCTCTGCCTGGAGATCGTAACCATGTGCTGTCTGTTCTCTTGCAGGCTCTTAAACCTGATCTACAATGGAAAAACTGCTTTTGTATCTGCTGTTCATTGGCGTAGCAGTGAGAGCCCAGATCTGCCCAAAGCGCTGTGTCTGTCAAATCTTGTCTCCGAATCTCGCAACCCTTTGTGCCAAGAAAGGGCTTTTATTTGTCCCACCAAACATCGACAGAAGGACTGTGGAGCTGCGGCTGGCAGACAATTTTGTTACAAATATCAAAAGGAAAGATTTTGCCAATATGACCAGCCTTGTGGACCTGACGCTGTCCAGGAATACAATAAGTTTTATTACACCCCATGCGTTTGCTGATTTGCGCAATTTGCGGGCTTTGCATTTGAACAGCAACCGATTGACTAAGATCACCAATGACATGTTTAGTGGGCTTTCCAATCTGCACCACTTGATACTGAACAACAACCAGCTGACTTTGATTTCTTCCACAGCGTTTGATGATGTTTTGGCCCTGGAGGAACTGGATTTGTCCTATAACAACCTGGAAACCATCCCTTGGGATGCTGTGGAGAAGATGGTTAGCTTGCACACGCTCAGTCTGGACCATAATATGATTGACCACATTCCTAAGGGGACTTTCTCCCATCTCCACAAGATGACCAGGTTAGATGTCACGTCGAACAAACTGCAGAAGCTGCCGCCTGATCCTCTCTTTCAGAGAGCTCAGGTATTAGCAACCTCAGGAATTATCAGCCCCTCGACTTTTGCGTTGAGCTTTGGTGGGAACCCTTTGCATTGCAACTGCGAGCTCCTGTGGCTGAGGCGCCTTTCCAGAGAAGACGACCTAGAGACGTGCGCCTCTCCCCCGCTGCTCTCCGGTCGGTACTTTTGGTCGATCCCAGAGGAGGAGTTCCTGTGCGAGCCCCCGCTCATCACCAGGCACACGCACGAGCTGAGAGTGCTCGAGGGCCAAAGGGCCACCCTGCGATGCAAGGCCCGCGGAGATCCAGAGCCAGCGATCCATTGGATTTCACCGGAGGGCAAACTGATTTCAAATGCAACAAGGTCGCTGGTGTATGACAACGGCACGCTTGACATATTGATAACCACGGTCAAGGATACAGGTTCCTTCACCTGCATAGCTTCCAACCCGGCAGGAGAAGCCACGCAAACGGTGGATCTGCACATCATCAAACTCCCTCATTTGCTAAACAGTACAAACCACATCCATGAGCCCGACCCCGGCTCCTCGGATATCTCGACTTCCACCAAGTCGGGTTCCAACGCGAGCAGTAATAACGGGGATACTAAAAGCAGCCAGGACAAGAAAGTGGTAGTGGCGGAAGCTACGTCGTCCACCGCCCTGCTGAAATTTAATTTTCAAAGAAATATACCTGGAATACGTATGTTCCAGATCCAGTACAATGGCACTTACGATGACTCACTTGTTTACAGGTAAGACAGATCCATCTGCATCTATATCTGCACTTAGTGCTCCATCAAGCCGCCGCTTATTGATTTATTAATGTACTGTTTCATTTCAGTCCGTTTTGCGGCGTGGTTACAATACCATTTAGGCTGATCAGAGCGCTGCCCTCCAAAGCATATGGTGCCAGCCTTGTGAACGACTAATGCAATTTTCACTAACAAATGGGGAAATTACTGTGAATAGCGTTATTTTTAGATAATCCAAACCGACCCTTAATCCTCTCAGGTAATCTGATTAGCAGGAGGATTGTAAAGTTAGATGAGTTAAATGGATTTTAACACCTTCTGTTTTCGAAAGTGGGGGAGGAAGATGTCCACAAATGCGTTCCTGCTCAGGCCCTGCAGTGCTATCCTCAGCTTTCTCCCAGTCCGTGGGTACAGCACGTGCAGACGTGTTGTGTGTGCTAAGTGGATTTGTTTTTAAGATGGCTAATGCAACGTTTCCAAACCAATTTGTCACCAGTGATTTCTCCTTTTTTTCTTCTATTCCCCCCCTGCCTCATGGTGGCTGCAAGCCAGAGCTCCCCCCCACCCTGCCCCGTGGGGCAATTAGCTGTGCCAGCTCTACTAAGTCAAGGCACAAACTATCCATGGTCTCCAACCATTTGGGTTGGTCTAATAAAAGATATCAAATTCACCCAAGGAACCTTGTCTGCCTATGTCCTTAGACCAACATGGCTACAACCTACACCCCTGCAAACTATCCATGGCCATTTGACTTGGGTGCAAGTGCCTTCAGTTAGTATGCCCTGACACAACACATCGTGGTGAGGGGTGTCAAACTCGGATGGCAATCCCACGGCCGGCGACTTCAGAGCATGGGGATGGGAGATGATTGCGATTGTCGTGTTGGCTAACACCCGTTCCCTTGTCTCGCAGAATGATACCTCCCACGAGCAAAACCTTCCTGGTCAACAACCTGGCCGCGGGGACTGTCTACGACCTGTGTGTCTTGGCAATCTACGACGACGGCATCACCTCCCTCACTGCCACCAGGGTCGTGGGGTGCATACAGTTCACCACGGAGCAGGATTATGTGCGGTGCCACTTCATGCAGTCCCAGTTCCTGGGAGGCACCATGATCATCATTATCGGTGGGATTATCGTGGCCTCGGTGCTGGTTTTCATCATCATCCTAATGATCAGGTACAAAGTGTGTAATAACAACGGGCAGCACAAGGTGACCAACGTCAACAACGTGTACTCCCAGACCAACGGGGCTCAGATTCAAGGCTGCAGCGGGGCGATGCCCCATTCCATGTCCAAACAGGTCGTCGGGCACGAGGAGAGCGTCCAGTGCTGCAAAGTCCCGAACGACAACGTGACTCAGTCGTCAGACACGTGCTCGAGCCAGGACTCCACTACCACTACCTCTGCTTTGCCTCACACGTGGACTTCCAGCACTTCTGCCCCCCAAAAGCAGAAGAGAAAGCCAGGGCCAAAGCCAAGCAACGAGCCACAGAGCGAAGCTGTCACGAATATCGAGTCCCAGAACACTAACAGAAATAACTCCACTGCACTGCAGTTAGCTAGCCGTCCCCCCGACGCCGTCAAAGGGGCCCCCATGTACAAAAGAGCACAATCAAAGCCAAGTAAGTTTCTCACTTTGCCAGCCGAAACATCCCGAGCAAAGCGCAGGTACTCTCTGAATGGAGAATTAATGGAATACCATTGTTATGTTAACTCCCAGAACACAGGTGGATTATGGTCTAAAAGGAGCTTGTCTATGAATGGGATGCTAATTCAGTCAGACAAGTCTGACGTGGATAGTGGAAAAGCAACTTTCTCGAGTTCTGAGTGGATATTGGAAAGCACTGTGTGACCTGCTTGTTTTTTGTTTGGTTTTTTTTTTTTTTAATTTTTATTTATTTTAATGAGAAACAAAACACCAAACATTGTCTGGGAACTCTCTCTCCTAGGAAATTGGGATTTGGAATTCCACTCGTGTCTCGATGATGTACGGCTTGTTCATGCAGGGTTTCGTATAAGCCACCCAGTGCACACAGGTTTTAAGTTTAACTTAATTTAATTTAAAATAATATCACGACCGAAGGCAACATTCAAAGATTTAAATAAAAACCATAAAAAAAAAGATTAAGGGAGAAAAGCATGAGACAGCACCAGTGCCTTCCCCTACTCTAGGACTGGCTTCCTGGTTCTGCAGTCGCAGAAAACAAGAGAGTTTTCACAGAAAAGCAAACAAACGAGCAAACAAAAAAAAGCCTTTTATAAAGGAAATGCTGTTTCCTCACACTAGCAAAAGACCACTTATGGATCAGTCAGTAAAACGATATTTTTTAAACCGATCAGACTGTATATTTCTTTTCAGTGACCATGGTGTTGCCTTTGTTTTTAGGCAAATGCTGTACAGAAACAACAACTCTGTGTTGTTATGTTGTGTAAAATAAAATATTCAATGAGTCTATCCAGCCAGTGTTAACGTACATCACCCTGCTCAGTCGCACTCCTGGCGGAGCTGCCTCAAGGTGGGACGGCAGCGTCTCCGTGGAAGAGCTGGCCCAGACGGAGAGGGGGAAGGGGACAGCGTCCGCCCTGCTTGGAAACCCCAGCCGGTGCGGGTGCATGTTTTGGGTGAAGCGTCGAGGCTGGACTCGGTGCTATGGGTTGGGCTAGCCCCACAACACCCGGCGACCACGTCCGCCTGCATGCCGGCTCCAGGCAGGTCGGCCGCGGTTAGCCCCCAGACGCCCTCCTGCCTATGCAGGGTGCAGGCATGCCGTGCGCAGGGCAGCACAGGGCCAGGCCACGCGAGGGCTTGCCTTACGTGGGTCTCCAGAGGTGCCAGCTTGTGGGATAAATGAGGGGTCCCAGAGCGGCAGCCCCCGTCCTTGTAAATTCACACCGATGGCAACGGGGGTGCGGACCGGAGCTCCACGTCAGCAGGGAGAAGCGTAGAGAAAAAGACCAGGCGAGCTTTTAGGTAGAGGGGAGCATCTGCCAAAGCGAGCCAGGCCCTCTCGTTACAGCAGCCTCCACTTGCCAACACAGCTTGCGGCTGCGGTACTATTCCCTCGGCTCCTGGGTTAGACAGGAAAGGACAGTGCCTTTTCCAGGGTGCGGCGCGCATGGGGGTCTTTGCTAACTGCAGACTTGCAGGCAGGCGCCTCTACCAGTGCTGGCCTACATGTGAGAAATGCTGGATTTTTTCCCATTTCCCCTCTTAGCACCAGCCCCGTGTTCAGGTTAGATGCAAGTGCAGAGTGAGCATTAGCAGCAGCTGAAAAAAGGGCCTCTTCCCTCCCCTGATGAGCCAGATCTCTGACATTGCAGGGCAGGAATGAGCTGAGGGTGTGTAATCTTTGTGCAAATACTCATAATCCTCTCCCTGCCCAGCCTGGTGCTATTTCTGCAAATTTTCATAGTGTTTGGAGATTTTGTCCGGTACCTGGGTACGGCCGAAGGGGCCAGTCCTTGCTGGGGACTAACCTGTTATTGGACTGCCGTACCTTGTCGTTTAAACCCTCTTGAAAATGATGCAGGTAGCAATGAATAGAGAAGGGTAGCAAATGCGAATGGACTCATACGTGATGATAAAGTCATTTCAGGGATGGTATAAATGTGTAAATGTGTGGCAATGGATGCCTGACAGCTGAAACATTCTTATTTTTAATTTAACAAAAGCAGATGTGGTTTTTCTTGCCCCAGTTTTTCAAACCGGCTGTACTTCACCTGATCTCAGCTCATTTGGGCTCCAGGTCTAAAACGGAGATAATGTAATGGAGTGACATTTGTAGAAAGCTATGGAATCACCACTAAGTAGTTTTAGCATCGTTTTTGTTCTTTAAGGTCATTAAGTTTGCAGGGCTTTTTCCATTTACTTAGCTTTATTTGTATTTTAAAGGATTTGGGGAATTCAGTAAAAGAGGTTCTGATCCCCGGTAAAAAAAAAAAAATAAGTTATTTTATCTCTTGGTACTTTTAGTACTTAAAGCCAAATAAATCCCACTGCTCTGTTGTAAGAGATCCCAGTTCTTGATCAGTGAAGCCTCTTGTCAGGCTGATCATGCAGACAAGCCTCCCTTTGCTGTCTCTGGGAGTTACGTCTATGAAGGCGCTGCAGATTTGGGCTAAGAAAGAAACCTTTTGCACTGCATCAGAAGACTTCAGTTGCAACCTGCCCTAGATTTATTGTTGTCCTTGGCTGCATTCTCAATTTGAGTTGGGAGGAAAAAAAAAAGTCTTTTAAAGAATTGCATATGCTTCATGTAAATAAAGAAACAAAAACTCATACTGAAAATTGCAAGATTCAGGTCCTGATGGAAGAATGGACACACTTGGGGTTTCCCTGTACGTTTACGCTCCTACTGAAGGAGATGCATGCATATGCATTGGCTGTTATAATAAATGACAAACCATACCAATGCATGTATACTGCTTCCAGTAGTCTTAAAAAGGGGACCTTGTCGGGCATGAGGAATAAAAATACCATGTGTTGAATGATCAACTAAAACCTCAGGAGCCGGTATATTGACTCTGTTCCTAGGTAAGAAGGGAGCTTTAAAGGATTTTTTTTTTTCCCCTGCTGAGATGTTTGTTTTAATCGTGTGTGGTTTAAAAATAACAAATGGCAATGCAGGATATGTTGTCTGCAACTGGAAGTAATGTGTGTCTAACGTTTTGGTGAATGTGCTAAAATATTAATAGCTTCTTCATTTTTTATTTATTTATTTATTTATTTTTACTCTGAGGAATTAGTTCTCTAAACACTAAAGCTAAAAATTCCATCAACGACACATTTATATAAGCAGCTTAAGGGGACCATATGTCACTGTGTGTCGGCAGCCCCCGTCCTTGTAAATTCACACCGATGGCAACGGGGGTGCGGACCGGAGCTCCACGTCAGCAGGGAGAAGCGTAGAGAAAAAGACCAGGCGAGCTTTTAGGTAGAGGGGAGCATCTGCCAAAGCGAGCCAGGCCCTCTCGTTACAGCAGCCTCCACTTGCCAACACAGCTTGCGGCTGCGGTACTATTCCCTCGGCTCCTGGGTTAGACAGGAAAGGACAGTGCCTTTTCCAGGGTGCGGCGCGCATGGGGGTCTTTGCTAACTGCAGACTTGCAGGCAGGCGCCTCTACCAGTGCTGGCCTACATGGGAGAAATGCTGGATTTTTTCCCATTTCCCCTCTTAGCACCAGCCCCGTGTTCAGGTTAGATGCAAGTGCAGAGTGAGCATTAGCAGCAGCTGAAAAAAGGGCCTCTTCCCTCCCCTGATGAGCCAGATCTCTGACATTGCAGGGCAGGAATGAGCTGAGGGTGTGTAATCTTTGTGCAAATACTCATAATCCTCTCCCTGCCCAGCCTGGTGCTATTTCTGCAAATTTTCATAGTGTTTGGAGATTTTGTCCGGTACCTGGGTACGGCCGAAGGGGCCAGTCCTTGCTGGGGACTAACCTGTTATTGGACTGCCGTACCTTGTCGTTTAAACCCTCTTGAAAATGATGCAGGTAGCAATGAATAGAGAAGGGTAGCAAATGCGAATGGACTCATACGTGATGATAAAGTCATTTCAGGGATGGTATAAATGTGTAAATGTGTGGCAATGGATGCCTGACAGCTGAAACATTCTTATTTTTAATTTAACAAAAGCAGATGTGGTTTTTCTTGCCCCAGTTTTTCAAACCGGCTGTACTTCACCTGATCTCAGCTCATTTGGGCTCCAGGTCTAAAACG
The DNA here is from genome assembly GCF_000455745.1 of Alligator sinensis. Classification (NCBI taxonomy): domain Eukaryota; kingdom Metazoa; phylum Chordata; order Crocodylia; family Alligatoridae; genus Alligator; species Alligator sinensis. Next base: position 1,276,926 of record NW_005842184.1, on the reverse strand, counting down.
GAGATAATGTAATGGAGTGACATTTGTAGAAAGCTATGGAATCACCACTAAGTAGTTTTAGCATCGTTTTTGTTCTTTAAGGTCATTAAGTTTGCAGGGCTTTTTCCATTTACTTAGCTTTATTTGTATTTTAAAGGATTTGGGGAATTCAGTAAAAGAGGTTCTGATCCCCGGTAAAAAAAAAAAAATAAGTTATTTTATCTCTTGGTGCTTTTAGTACTTAAAGCCAAATAAATCCCACTGCTCTGTTGTAAGAGATCCCAGTTCTTGATCAGTGAAGCCTCTTGTCAGGCTGATCATGCAGACAAGCCTCCCTTTGCTGTCTCTGGGAGTTACGTCTATGAAGGCGCTGCAGATTTGGGCTAAGAAAGAAACCTTTTGCACTGCATCAGAAGACTTCAGTTGCAACCTGCCCTAGATTTATTGTTGTCCTTGGCTGCATTCTCAATTTGAGTTGGGAGGAAAAAAAAAAGTCTTTTAAAGAATTGCATATGCTTCATGTAAATAAAGAAACAAAAACTCATACTGAAAATTGCAAGATTCAGGTCCTGATGGAAGAATGGACACACTTGGGGTTTCCCTGTACGTTTACGCTCCTACTGAAGGAGATGCATGCATATGCATTGGCTGTTATAATAAATGACAAACCATACCAATGCATGTATACTGCTTCCAGTAGTCTTAAAAAGGGGACCTTGTCGGGCATGAGGAATAAAAATACCATGTGTTGAATGATCAACTAAAACCTCAGGAGCCGGTATATTGACTCTGTTCCTAGGTAAGAAGGGAGCTTTAAAGGATTTTTTTTTTTCCCCTGCTGAGATGTTTGTTTTAATCGTGTGTGGTTTAAAAATAACAAATGGCAATGCAGGATATGTTGTCTGCAACTGGAAGTAATGTGTGTCTAACGTTTTGGTGAATGTGCTAAAATATTAATAGCTTCTTCATTTTTTATTTATTTATTTATTTATTTTTACTCTGAGGAATTAGTTCTCTAAACACTAAAGCTAAAAATTCCATCAACGACACATTTATATAAGCAGCTTAAGGGGACCATATGTCACTGTGTCTGATTTAATTCGGTGATAATATTATAGGAGTAGTGAGCTGGGATATAGGAGAAAGTTCTTCGTATGGAGCTTTCTCCCTTCATCAGACCCATACATATCTGCACGGGGAAGGAAACAGATGCCATTTGCACCTGCAGCAAGTAGGACATCTCAGTGTATACAGATTTGATTCATCCAAAGCATGAAATACCCTGGGAAGAGGAGACTGTTATTCTTGTTCTCCAAAGCCAATGGTGCCAATGGTTTGGGCCTGAGTTATGCAGGAGAGGGTCAGAAGAGCAAAATGTGCCCATGCATGTGCTTTGTGAAATCCTGGAGATCTTCCACACCCTTCCAGAGAGGAGGCACAGGGTTAGCAAGGTCAAGGGAAATCCACGCCGCTAAAGAAGTCAGCTCAACACTTGGGTCATGTTCAGTCCTAAGAGAACAAGGAGGACATAATGCTGCGGTGGCGGTCCCCTTGGATGTCCCCTCAGCACAGGGGTCCGCTGTCCCCGGGGGAATCGCACAAGGGATGTATCTTAGCGGCTGCTCAGCAGAGGAGCTTCGACGTGAAATCAGATGAAGCATCTTCGGACGACAAACCCGGGTCCGGTGGCGCAGCGTGAATGTGGATGTGAGACAGGGTCTCCTCTGATCCTCACCAGCATCTTCAACACAGCGTTTCACAATACATTGATATAGGTGTAGAAAGATAGATAGATCTAGATCTATCTATATGTAGATAGATCTAAATCTATAGGTCTATCTATATATAGACAGATATAGATATGGATGCATCTATATATAGATCTAGATCTATCTATAAATGGATAGATCTAGATCTAGATATATCTATCTGTATATAGATATATATCCATAGTTATCTATATAAATAGATAAATATAGAGAGAGGTGTGGCTATCTAGATATATCTATATAGCTATAACTATAACTTCTGGCACCTGTTTCCTGTCACTGCTCTTCCTAATCTTTCCTACTGAACTTCACTGTTCAGCTAAAGGAAAACGCATCCGTTTTGGTATAAATCATGTTTTGGATGGAGAAACAGGGTGGCGGTATTCAAAGTGTGTGTTTCCTGTGTGAGTTGTTCTGTGTGCTTTTCTTGTTACCTTCCGGGCATGTTCTTTATGATGAATATATCAGGCAGCTCAGTTCTAGATGCAAACATGACTTTACTTGTGCCAATGGGCTTTTATTTGCTCAAAAATTTTCTCTGTCTTACGCACCTCTGCCGACCCGCACGGGTAGAATAATAATGGGGAAACAAAATCCCATCTAAAGCCTTTTGAAACTCCATCTCCTATTCTGCCATATAGGATACTGCTAAACCTGCACCCTCCAGAGACTAGGGCTCGCCAAGGAAACAGCTGGCTGAACTTGCAGGGGCATAGTTATTTAGCTGGAAGAACAGAGGGTCGATGCTCCTGGGTGCGCCCCTATCCGGATGCCAAGCAGAAGACTTGGCCTTTCCTGGGTTCCTGTGGATCTGCTGTTGCTGTATCAGCCGTCTTGCTGTGGCTAACGTGAAGGATTCGGCTCTCTGAGGCTGGGTTTGCCAGCTTTGCCAGCTGCATGCCCGCGAGATCCCGGCGGCAGGCTGGAAGCTCTGTGTCCCGCTCCTGCTGCTGCATCCAGGTGCATCCCATGCACGGTCCTCGCTGTCAGGCAGATGTACAGTTTTGCTATCATGGTCCATTTGCCTTGTCCAAGAACAACCTTGTACTTGCCTGCTGTACTGCTGGAACAGGTTACTCCGTGTGAGCTTATCAACACCAGCCATGTTGGAATATACCCATTTTTTTCCTATAGACTTATCCAGGATATAACAGCATGTCTTGTATGACCCGAGCGTGGATACTGGAAAAACTACAAGTGTGTTAATCCAAAGCACATCGTGTGTTGCACTCTCTGTCACTGCCATTGATGGGCAAGAGCCGGGCATCTCCCCGCAAGGGGAGCGGAGCTGCTCTGAACTTCCCTGCTCAGACAGAGCCCCTGTTTCCCAGCATTCAGCCTTGGACCACGTGGCATGATTGGACTCTTACCTGTGAGCCCTGCCCAGGCTGTCAGTCCGGGGCAGAGGAGCAGTCTGTGGGGACCGCTTGGCAGAGATAGAGCTGTGTCTAGGAGGCCTGGTGCAGAAGACAGGCACATGGTGCTTTGCAGAGTTAGGAGAAGTCTTAGCTCTGCTGCCAATAAATTCATGGTCTTCGTTCACATTGAAACAGCCACTGGCCAGTGTTTCTCGTGCCCGTACTTTGCATCAGCAATGACCACCCGGAAGCCCAAATGCACCCTTGCACGCCACCCTCGCAGCTAGCAGAAGTCACGGTGAGCCAGCACAGCTGAGGGGTTGACTAGCCGCCTCCTGTTCACACTTCCCTTGGCTGTTTCAGGAGTTTTGCAGCTGTATTTGCTCCCTGCAAAGGCCCTGGCAGTCCTACTGCTTGCTCCCCTGCCTGTTTCACCAGCAAGGCTGACAACAATCACGACTGCATTCCCCATGCAGAGAAGGGAGAAGCTGAGGGCTTTTTCTAGCTTATTAATGCTACAAGCAGCAGAAGGGGAGTTTGCACGCTGGGCTGTTTCATAGCATTGTTATCGCTTGTCATTATTCATCACTACTTTTCTTTGCCTCTTCTGTTTTAAAAGAAAGCATTGGTGTTAGAAGGTGCGGCTCAGCAGAAGTAAAACAGTCCTTGCTGGAAGTTTTACTGGCCCAGCTATACAATTTGTTCTTCTCTTACTGTGCTGGTCAGGAAATACAGGGGCTTTTCCTCTTGTGTTAAAAATGTACTTACCCTAGGTGACTTGGTAAGCAGCATTTATTACATGTGGCCTGATTGCAGTTAGGTCAGGTTTGGTTTTGTTTTTAATTAGAAAAGCAAGTACGCGCACACACACACACACACACACACACACACATGTTGGGAAAGTCCTAATAACTAAAACCATCTCTCCAGTATTTTCTATTTGCAAACAGATGTCCACATGCCTCCTAGGTCACTGCTAGTTGTGAGAGATGCACTGTATAGGCTAAAACCTTAGCTACAAAACCTTTCAATGACGAAGGTGTCCCCACGTGTTGTCTCTTTTTTTAGCTGCAGGTCACGTCATCTTCTGTTTTCCTGTATTCAAATAAATGCATGTGCTTTCTTTTCATAGCTATGTTGCACTTTGTTGTATATCACAGAATTTTCTGTGAAAGTCGTGTCCACGTACGTGGGCAAACTTTCCCTTGATGTTTGAGCTAACAGCGGCTATAACCTCACGCTGGTTTGTAAAAGTAAGAAACAATGCATCACACCACTCTTCACCTAAGCAATCGCTGGATTTGGCCCCTTTCATGTCCCAGGTCACAGCCCTTGTTTGCAGTTCCCTGCCAGTGATGGTACGTGCCTTAGGTAAGTCACCTTCCCCACAGCAGGCTTGACATCCCCTGCTTTGAAGTGACAACATATTGATTATTTCTCTCACCCTTCCTGTAGAGTCCTTTTCTCTTGATTCTTATTCTAGCCTTTCACAATGGAAGTAGCCCTCTAGATCCTGCGGAAGCAACAAATCACACTTGGCAATGTGCGCCGCCTCCTGTCCTCGCTTCGTTTTCTGAAGCCAATCAAACTGGAACGCCACCTAAAAGCAACGGCGATGTTCTTCCTCTCTCTGTGCAGAGGCTGGGAGCTCAAATTATTTGTGTTGTGTACTGACACAAGTCAATGCTGTACTCTCGCTTTTACAATTACAGTGCAGTTGTGATCTTTCTTGCTTTTTGTACTTGCTCAAATCCAGCACTAGATGGAAGGAAGTTGGGATATGTGCAGTGTTTAGGATCAGACCTAGATAGATAGCTAGATAGATAGACCAATCTATCTGTCTATCTAGGCCTATAGATATATATATGTGTGTGTGTGTGTGTGTGTAGGCCTATATACATGCATATATACACATACATACATATGTATGGTTGTATGTATGTGTATATATAGGCCTATATATATGTATGTATGTATGTATGTATAGGTCTGATCTATCTATCTATCTATCTATCTATCTATCTATCTATCGATAGATATGGTTATGTTTGCCTATTCAAATAAATCCCTCTTAGAATCACCCTGCCCAGTTTAGTTATAGGGGTTAAAAAGAGAGTAAAAAAGCCCAAGGCTGAATCAGTGCAGTCTTTGCAGGTTAGTCTAAGCTGCGTAGATTGAACCAATTAAGCAAGTGAACAGACATGCACTTTTGATTCAGAAATGCAGCCACGTGCCTGCAGTGGCCAAAGTCAGAAGCTGGGGGGCGCTAGAGCATGCCTTCCCACATGACTGGAGCAGGCAGCTTGGGCCAAGGCTATCCTGTCCACCCCGGGGGGGGGGGGGGGTTGCAGGGGAGGGGCAATGCATCCTGGGATGCTGGGGGATTATGAGTTCACTTCAATCTTGAGGGGATCTGGGACAGGTTAAATTAAGTTATTAAACTTCGAAATTAGTTAAGTTTGATACTACATCCAGGTTTATCTTAAACCAGTTTGTAAGCGGTCCATGTGTGCTGAACTTCTGTCGTGTTACAGATTGAATTGTTTTCCAGTCACTTATACCGATTTATGTGTAATTCCTGTCCCTAGCCAAGAGGTTTTTGAATGCAACCAGCCAGCTCCATGAGTCACATGAGCAGGATGATGTTATGAAAAGGGAAAGCTTATCTTCCCAAAGCTAAGAGCCAATACATGGCTTATTCCTTACAGCACAAGTACTGAATGAAGAGTAATTGTGCAAGGACAAGCACTGTCCATCTATATGGATCTAAGCAAATGAAACCTGCTATTTGCATTTCACTGAGACAAGCTGCATTTCACGAGGTGATCTTTAAGCACTCTCTCTTTTCCTTTTGTGCTTTAGAAGTGGGCTAGATTGTTTCTTGATAATGCCAGCCGTGGAGATCAAGATAACATGGCTAACCACGAACTGAGCTCATCTTGCTTTCACACTATCAGCTTTCTGTAGAAGTGCCACTTAATTTCTGTCCTGATTTCCATTCCCTTGCCATCAGATATGTAGAATCATATTGCATGCATGAGCAGACAGGAGCGGCAGCAGGGTTTTGCAGGCACCGCCGTCCATTACGGGGGAGATTTGTTTGCTTGGTTGGCTTGTTGTTCCCTGCAGATATGATACTCTCCCCCACTTTCTAGCTCTTCGGGGCAGGGCCCATGTTTTCTGGACATGTGTGTTCAGTGCCTGTTGCAGTAGCAAGGGCATTTTATAAAACACCCCTGCCTAGATGCTCTCGTGAGAGCTCCCCTCCCCATGTGGCAAAGGCTCATCCAGCTGCATGGCGCTGTTCCTGCAAGCCTTGAAGCTTAACCCAAGCTCCGATCGCGTGAGAGCCGTGGGCAATTGTCTATCCCTCTCACCAGGTTGCTGCATCCTGCCTGGCAAGGAGACTTCCCTTTGGGCTGTGCCTGCAGAACCACTTCCCATAAGGTCCCAGACAGGTGGCATCACACATGCTGCACTGCAAGGCCGATGGGCGAGACAGGGTAGGTAGTGCTGAATGATGCCCATGCAGCCAGCTTGGGCTTGTTCCAGCTCCCCTGTATCTAGAGAGAGCAGCGTTCAGGCCGACTCCAAGACACCCCACTTCACAAGCAAAGATGTTGAACTTGCAGGGAGCAATATCAGGATGCAGTTGGGGGGCTGCACAGACTTATGGAGCAGGACACAGTCAGCAGCATCCCTGCAGCCTCCTCCGTGCTGCACAGCAGGCACATGTCACGGGAGAGACCAGGCAGGTTGGCCTAAAGGCAGCTTAGTGCCACAGAAACGTCCTGTTTCAGGGACTGTGCACATTTGCAGCTTCTTTGGAAAACCTGGGACAGCTGGTCCTTGTATCCAGGAGGGTGCTAGGAGAAGATGCTAGTGAGGGAAACCTGGTCTCCTCCTGCTGTGCTACGTGGTCCAGCAGCGACACAACTGCAGCTCCTCCTGGGAGCACAGAGGGGTCTGTCATGGGGCAGGAATAACCTGGGTGAAGAAGCAGTCTCTCCTTAGGCACCCTGCAAGCCCCTGAGAAACCTCAGCAAGACAGTAACATGGTCTGGCTCACTCAGGGCCTGCTCCAAAAGTGGGGCTCAAACATCTGCTCCTTCGCCACTGCCCCTTTGGTACAAGGGGCGCAGGTTGCACCCCCCTGCAGAGCCCACAGGACCGGGGGCGGCTCCGGCGCAGCACGATGCTGAAGCAATGCGCGGTAACCCCGTCGTGTCACAGCAGTGGGTGCCCTCGTCCCACTGCCTCCGAGGCCGGGCTGGACCCGGATGGGTCCTGGTGGTCCAGTCGTTCGTGCAGGGGACCGTGCAGTGTGCAGCGAGCGTGTTACTCCGTGCATCATCTCCTCATCGTTATTCATTGTGTGTCATTGAGATTTATGTTTGTCAGCACCAGCCTTTTAACCCCTGGCCTTGCTTCTGATGGACAAGCCTTTTCCATGTTACTGTACAATGGCAGGGATGTCCCACCTCCTCCTCTGTCCCCAAAACTGTAGTTCAAGGGCGCGGGGTTTGTCTGGTTGGTGTGCGACGCGGTTGGGACTGAACCTGCTGGCAAGCGGAGGGGTTCTCTCGTAGGCCCCATGTATGCAATGTCTATGATTCAATGAAGGGCTGAAGCGTACATCCCATGTCCTTACCATCTTTGTTTTGTCTCTTTGAACAGAAGCTGCAGTTCATCAGACGACCGCGTGCCCTCCACCACCTCCTGAAAGTGTTGCCACTGATGTTTTAACTCGACCAAAATCCATACGGTTCCAACTCACCGAAGATTAATTGGTTGAACCAGTGCTCGGCCCAGCAGAAACTTTTACCTGACATCTACAGCCTAAACCAAGAAGCCACCCAGGTTGGCTGCATCACATAAACATTTATCCCTCTTACGGACTCCCCTTCCCCTGACTTCCACATCCAGTCTAAATATCTTTTCTGGCCTTCGAGATTTTTATAAAATAACAATAAGGCGGGGAAAAAAAAACAAACAAAAAAAAACATGTGGTGGCAACAGCTTCAGTATTAATTCATGTTACATGTTGCCAGTGGTGAGTTCACGGACTGTAAACACAGTAACTTATATCACCCTCAAATAAATGTTTTACTATGATGGTGTTGGCATGTTGATTGACTGGCCAAGGATGGGCGTTGGGGTGGTCATCACTGAATGCCAGGCGCACCGATCTCCGAGTACGTTACCAATCTGTCATTAATCTGAGCATCCTGGAAGGGGCAAGTCGCACCCTGTGCATCTTTGCTCTGACCCCGCGCGGCACGTCTGACATGAGCTTGGGTTAAAGACAGCATGTGTAATGCGTCTAGTATTTAGTTAGTCTCCAGGGGTGCAAGTCTGCTCTGTCTTCTGGTGTTAGGATGGAGAGGAGAGCATCCAGGGTTCAGACCTAAGAAGGATTTCTTGTACAGCCAAGAAAAATAATCCTGATATACGGTGTTTATACCCATCTCGCTGCCATAGCATCACTTCCACAGAGGAATGGGCAGATTATTCCCTCACCCTGTGAACAGTGCTTAGTTGTTCCAACAAGCTGGTGTTACCCTCATGATAACCCCCAGGATATTGGAGAAAAGCACTTGGCACAATGCTAGCACAGGTGCCAATGTTAATGCCTTTGACTTCACAAACGGTTCACGAGATCTCTGCTGGGGTGGGCTCTTGGGTTCCTTCTCGTCCAGGCAGAGGTACGTCTGACACGAGGGAGCAAGGCCACGTGCAATGGTGCAATGGTGCCTCACCCCCTGGAAATGCAAATGCATGATGGTGTGGCCTTCCCAGTGTGGTCAGTGCACAGAAGGAGCGGGGGCTCGCACACGATGCGGGGCAGGAGAGCTGGGACAAGAGTTCCCGCCTCTGCAGCACACGCCTTCGACTGCCCTTGCAGTCGTACCCCTTGCTAAGGGCAAACACGGACCCTTCCCCATAATGTTTTATTTCCCACTAGGAGGGGGGCCAGAGGATGTGCTCTCCTTCATCTTCCAGCAGCCCGAACAGTTTTACCAGCCCCTCAAGGACAGCTCATGCAGGTCGCCCCGCCGGGCTTCTGCTTAACCGAGCAGATCTAATGTTTCTACCACAGGGTAGGATTTGTATGATGGCATTACCTGGAAACCAGGCTCAAGTCCCATCGTGCATGCAGCTGTACAGATATACAGGAAGTAATGGTTTGGATATGCCAGCTTAATGAGCTGTGTTTGGGACAGCGAGGAAGAATAGCCTGTGAAACTGAGACGTCAAGAGGCATTCAGAGAAGCAAACTGCAGCTGGAGCTCGGCTCAGCACCAGCCCTAGCTCCTTCAGTCCTGTATAATCCCGTGCTTTCGACAAGCCTCCTGGGCCTGACCTTTACCTTGCCTCTAACCGTGGCATCCATCATCCATCCTGCTACTGCCTGGCGGAGGCATGCCGGGAGGCGGTAAAGGGAGGAGCTGAATACAGACGGCTTGCCAATAAAAGCATTTTGTTTTTACAAAGCACAAACTGATACCCTGCCTCAGCCCATCGCTTATGCAAATCCTGCCAGCACCCCTGCCGCAGCGAGAGAAAAGATGCTGTTCCTCCAGAGAAACTGGTGGCATCTTGCATGTGTCCTGCAAGACACACGTCGCTAAATAGGATGGGAAACTATAACTCTTAAGATGCAATTTGGAAGGAAAGAAGGAGATTTAGGGCTTCCCTTTGACTGTCAATGTCAACTTTCAAGACTATGAAGCTGCTGGAAGCCCTTTTGGACCCAAACGCTGCCTCCCAAGTCTCCATTGATACGCCACCTTGGCTCTCAGGATTTCATTTCACATTAATATCATGTTGCTCCCCTTGTTCAGTGGCTCTAATTTCAAGCCTTTGTGCACAGAGCAGGACTGCTGCTCCCTTGCTGATTCCTTTTTATATCCTTTTAATTAATTGTCAAGGTAGGTTTCACCTGTCAGCTCGGTATTTGTTAGAAAGCCGGCGTTCACCGTGGCAGCCCTTGCTGGCGTGGTGAATCAGGCTTTCCAAGGAGAGGACTGACAGGCTCTTCAGAGGAGACCGTGCCACCTACAAATGGTAATTAGCAGTCCTCGGTGGCCTGGCAATGGTGGGTGGCTGTATTCAGAACAGGGTCACCAGCCCTTGGGCGCCGTCGTCGCAGGATTGGGATTGAGGAGCACGCCCGTGTCTCATCGCCCTCTGACAGCACCATGCGGGTGCATCCCTGTCGTGTATAAGCACAAGTACGAGGAAACTTCACAAAATCGCTTCGTTTGCAGCGGCGAAGAGCCCAGCAGAGGCCCGGAGGGGTTAGTGGAGCTCCCTGCGTTCAGAGGGACTTACACCAGCTTTTCCAGGGCTGAGTCTGCCTCACTCCTGCCCATGCCCCTGTTGCAGCTCTGACCCCACGCCCCACCTTCCCGCCCAGGGCTGTCCCCTGGAGAGGACCCAGGGGGAAATTTGCTCCGAGCAGGAGCACGATGAAAGACGAGCAGGGCAGGTCTTATTCCTGGGTGACGTTTTTTGCTTCAGACCTGACCAAAGTGGTCCCTCGACGTGCTGCAGGCTCTGTGAGCGGGTGGAGCGTGACGGGGGTCTAAGCACTGCTGGTCGTATGTATCTGGCTTAACCAGGTCTCCTGTGAACCTGCAGGTTTCGGGATGTTTGTTTCCCAGCAGCAGTTCTGGAGAAAGGGAGCCTTTCCCTGCAGAAGAAACGACCATCTCTGGCCCGGGATAGGATGACACCGCAGCATAAGAGAGAGCCCAGGGGTTGGGGCACCCCACTGGGGCGTGGGAGGCCTGGGGTCAAGCCTTAATGGGGCAGCAGACTTGACCCTGGGTCCCAGGAGTGAGTGCTGCAAGCAGCAGCAGGGAGCAGCGTCCTTCCCGCTTTGCAGGAAGGTTTTGGTTTCATCAGCAAGCAGAGCAGGGAAGCCCTTCGCAGCTTGCAGAGGGCAGGAGAAGGATCCCACTGGCACTGCATGTGCCAGGGCCAGGTGCACAATCGGTGGATCCTGCATGGCCAGGGCAGCCCTGCATCCAGCCCAGCTCCATCGCTCTGGCACCATCGTGAGCCATCAGGTGCCCACGATGCAGCCCCGACCGTCTGCTGCAGCCTGCCAGCTGGGGATCTTCTTTCATCTGGGTGACAAGGGAAGGGATATTTCTCCTCTGTGTCCACGGGAGCTGGGAACCCCCCCGGCTGTCTCAAGAGTTGGATGATGACAGCAGCCTTCAGCTCCAAGCGTTGCAGCATCCAGGTATGTCTTGGCTGTGAGCTCCCCCCAAACCCGATGAGCTGGAGCAGCCCGTCCCTGCAGGACCATCCCCAAACCTCCCGTTCTCTGTGTGGGTTAAGGCCAGAAGGTCCGAGATACAAGTCACCCCGGCGAAGGCCAGTGCAGACACCCTGGGTTGCAAAGGCTGTCGCTTGGCAGTCTTCTGCCTGTCGTTCCTGTGTGAAGGGGACACACGGGTTAGTAGTTACTCCCGTGCTAAAGCTAGTGCTGCCTCGGGCAGGTGCAGCGTGTGAGGACACGGGAAGCAGGGCTCGCAGGCTGGAGTGCAGCCACGTGTATTGCTGGGCACCGGATGGACCCAGAGCAAGCAGGCGGTGACCTGAGCAAGGGCGAGCGTGCCCTACAGTGACCAGGACACCTCCTGGACCCCAGTGCAAAGCAAGGGAGTGAGGATGCACTGGGGAAAGAGGCCTGGTCACTGGGTGCAAGGGGTCAGGAAAAGGGGAGAGTGGGCTGGGGGTGCTGAGGGCAAGCAGAATGTGTCCAGCCACCCCCGGCCCTAAGCAGCAATTGGCCTTGGGGGGTGGGAGGTGGGGAGGGGCAAGGCGAGGGCTCTGTTTTCAGGTGTCGCTGGCTATGGGTGGACCTCAGGACTAGGAAAGGGGGTGCAGAGGGTGAGCTGCCCCCTCATATAGAGCAATGCACACATCTGTCTCCTAGTTTATTTTTAGCTGAAGTGTCACTAATACCCTTGGGGAGGGCGGGGGGGCAGGGCTGGATTGCTCGATTTACAATGTAACTTCATTACAATTAGTTAAACCTCCTACTTTACAGCTGCTCGGTGCAGAACCAAGGATGCTTGCTTGGTGGAACATCTCCGAGCATTAAAAGGAAGAGGGGGCCGTTAACACCTGTGGAGTGAAGAGATTAGCAAGGATCAGGTAGATGAAGTCAAGGGACTCATTCAGTGCTGCCTGACTAGAAATGCTGCAGCCACGGCCAGGCACTTAGTTTTAAACTTTGGGTGGGCCAGAAATCAAAGGGGTGTTCACAAGTGTGTGTGCTTACACATGTCTGTGTGAGGGTGAGGACTGTGGTGTGTAAATCCCTTCTAGACATTTAGAGGAAAACCTCCATTCCTGCAACCATGCACAGAGATATTTGTCCCTGTCGGAGGGCTTCCCCCCCAGCAACACTTGCTTCCAGTAACCTGTGCACAGGCAGGCAGGGAGCAAGGCTGCGTGTGTAAAGTCTCACCCCCATGGGCTGGGCCAGACCATCAGTGCCCGTCTCTGCCCCATTCATGGGGTCATTAATGACTCCTTCCCCTTGTCTGAGAAGCCATGCATGGGGGTGGCAGGGCTGTTCTTGGTCCCGGTGCCAGCAGGAAAGCCTTTCAGCAGCTCTCACCCTTGGCTAGCCCCCGTGCTGCAGCCCTGCCGGCATCACAGGGTGCTTCGTTCGACAGCTACAAATTGATTTAAGTGATCACTTTTGTCTTCTTCAGTAGCCGTGAATTATTAATGACTTACTCATGAATATATTTTGCATGGCAACGAAGCGGAGCTGCTGCCTGCTCACACTCGGGATCCCTGTGTGGATACTCCCCAGTGAGAAAGCCAGCGCTGGCGTACGGCATCTGGGAGGAACGGGGACTGCTGCTGCCATCGTCGCCAGGCCTGCACAGCGGGGATAGCATTGTGATAGTGTTCAGGCCCCTTCGACCCGTGTCTCAGCCTCTCCCGGGAGAGGTGACCTTACCACCCATGCCAGGCCTGCTGCACGCTGGCATCGCTCCTCCTTCCGTGGCATTTGTCCGTTTGTTATCGATTCAAGTCTCTTTGTTTCACAAACTCTGCATGCCCAACTGCAGCAGCTTGCACATGAAAAGGACAGTGCTGAACACATTGCAGGTTTGGCACGTGTGGCTGCGGGGCTACGTCCCAGACGTGATAGGGATGCAACCAACAGCGGCTCAATGAACAGTTTCGGCTTTGTCTGGAAACCAAAAAGCTTGTATGGGGCAGGAACTCTTTTTCAGAGGTTTCTCCACCATCTGAGAGACTTTTCTATGGATGTGCTGCCAAACATCTCTTTCTTTCAGGTCAGCTCCACGAGTGACGCTGGCTTTTGTAGCACGGGGCCAGTTGGTGACTGCAAACCCAGCCCCTCGTGCTGCACCCTGGACCGCCGGTCGTGTGGCGGCATGGAGCTCTGAGGACATGTCCCTCGCGATGCTTCACCCTACCTCTACCGGGTCTTTATTGTTTAATGTCTTTATTGAGTAGGAGTAGCCAAAGGCTCTTCACAAAGATGCTGGAGGGGGTTTCCTTTTCCTCAATTGTTTGACAGTGTTTACTTCACAAGGCACGAGCCCACCTTGCCCAGACATCTGCAAATGCCAACAGCCAAAATGCATTGCCCTGGATATTGCTTTCTGCTCTCCAGCCCCATGGAGGATGCTGGCTGCACCCGGGAACAATCCTCCTGCCCTGGAGCAGGGGAGTGAATTGATTACCTGCAGAAACTTCCAGTCCTGCCTTCCTATGAGCCACTGGGGCTGATCAGGTGCAGCCTGTGGCCAGGCTTTGCATTCACCCATCTCCTGAAACACTGTCCCTTTGCTCCCAGGTCCTAAGCCGTGCTCCACAGACGGGCTGCACAGCTCCACGCTCAGCATCCGAGGGCCTTGCAGAATTGCAGCAGCCCCCAGCTCTCATGGGCTGGAGGCATCGCTCTCTGATATGGCGAGAGCTTCTCCAGCTCCCTGAGAGTCAGGAGAGTCCTGCGCGGTCCTTGGTGTGGGTCAACCCTAACCCTCTTCCAGCGGGAGCAGGCCGCCGTCCCTGCACAGACACCACACCTACGCCACACCACAGCCACATGCCACACACCCACCCAGCTACACACACCCACACGCCACACAGCCACATGCCACACCCACCCATCCACACACCTCACACACCCAAACACGCCCGGCCACCCATGCACCCCCACACCCCCTGCGGAGGCAACCCACACCCTTGCATGGCCAGGCCCCGCAGTAGGGAGCACATCCTGGCCCCATCCACCTGGCCCCCACCTCTGCCTCTGGACAGACAGATGGACAGGCAAAGGCTCCGGGTTGCGCATGCGCAGTTGGCCCAGAGCATTATGGACAGACAGACGGATGTGGTAAGGCTTTTATTATATTAGAATGTATTTGATTTCCTGCCCCAAAAAACCTCAGGGCAGCTTGGAATTGAAACAAGGTACATTATAAAAATAGAAACAAATATCTACATAAAATAGTAAAGGATAAAGCAGTTCCCCATGCAAGACCCTGTATGCTAAATGCCCGCCCAAGCACTTATGGCACTTGTGGAAGACCTCAAGGATCTGGCAGCGTCACGGGGGAGAGAGCTGCAGAGCTAAGGAGCCACGGCTGAGAATAGCCTCTCTCGTGTTTTTGCTGAATGAACTTGGCCCATCAATGGTGGCTGCTCTCTGCTGACTTTAAGGATCACGGTGGGGCATTAGGGATGTAGGGTTCAGCACTTGCACCATGCACAGCATCCAGAAAGCTTTGCAATATCAATCCCTTGCTTTCTCACTCCTTGCACACCATACACACAAACACTTTCCAGGTCTCAACTGCTAGATGCCCCAGTGGATCCAGGTGCTCCATTTAATAAAAGCCATAATGCAAATCGGCTGCATGATGGGGCCAGGCTACCGGTGGCCCCGGAGACCCCCCCCCACAGAACAAGTGATCCTTCTGCATGAGCTGGTGAAGTGCCTGATCCTGGACACCAACCTCTCCCAATAGGCTTCCCCAGCGACAGCGCCCTGGGACCCGCTGAGGGTGCACTTCTCCGTGACATGTGGGGCAGCGGCCTTTGTGCTCCACCATGGCTGCTTGTGGCTACCCTGCACCTGGAGCACCCTCTGCACCGGGATGCAGCCAGCTCTGGGCTGACACAGGGCAGCTGTTACACCGGCACGTCGACAGAACAGGACAAAGGATATCCCCCTGGGTCGGTGTGTCTCCCACACCCATCACCCCGATATGTACAGCCCGGCTGCCTCAGGCTGCAGTGCCTCCCGTTTGTGCTGTCCTTGCCAAAGGCTACTCCTTGCCCGCAGCATCTGGATTATTGTGAGCCAAGTGGCAAT
The DNA here is from genome assembly GCF_000455745.1 of Alligator sinensis. Classification (NCBI taxonomy): domain Eukaryota; kingdom Metazoa; phylum Chordata; order Crocodylia; family Alligatoridae; genus Alligator; species Alligator sinensis. The sequence goes on along the minus strand of NW_005842184.1, from coordinate 1,261,432 downwards.
GGGCCATGCTGTTATTTCACCTTCCTGCTCTTGCAGCCCCTGAGGGTGGTGCAATGACAGTCACAGAGTTCAGGGGTCTCGGCTTGGGGCACATCACGCAGCCTTGGCCTCCTCGGGCCGGTCCTGGGGCTCTGTTTGCTTGTCTGTGGCTGCTGCCCAAGGGACAGACCAGCTAGTCCCAGCTGGGGTTTAGGGTCCTGCCCATGCAGGATGGTCACGAATGGTTTTCCAGACCTTCCCTGGGACCAGGCATGATGTTTCACAATGGGCTTTGATTAAGCGATAACTTTGGAGGCTTGGGGCATTTCTGGGAGAGCAGTGGCCAGCTGTGAGAGCTGATAGCTCCAGTTGTGCCCATGTCACTGCCAGATGTGTTGCAGTGCCAGAGACAATGTGCTACCTTTGCAACAGATTGCTTCCTTCATGCATTTGTAAAACTACTAAGAACAGAAAACCAACTACAGGAAAGAAACCTAATCATTGCTCCCTAAAGCTGACTCCTTGCCCATCACCCTTCAGCCCCACAGATAACCCCAAGCAGTCAGGGAAGGACGTTTCCTTCTCTCCTTCCCCAGCCTCTCAGTGTTTCTGTGGCTGCCCTGGCCTCAGCCCCGCAGAGCAGGCAAAACAACCAAGGAAGAAGCAGGCCCATCCCGAGAGTCGGTGTCTTTGCCAACACAGTGCCAGGCTGTAGCAGAGTCGCTCCTGTACTGGATCCAGCCCCTGAATGTCAGAAAACTGAACCCAGGGAGGAGGCATGGAGGGGCCTTCGGGTCATCGAGTCCAGCGCCTGTGATCACAGGCAAAACTAGGCACGAACTGATTGACCCGGTGGTAAAAAGAGCCTTGCTGCTTGTGTCAGGAGATGCTTCCAGAGCCGCACTGCTCTGACGGGCAGGTCTTCTGCTAATTGCCCGCCTAAACTTGGACAACATTGGCCAGATGCAGCCATGACTATGTGCCAATGTGGAATAAATAGCTATTCGCCCTCCCAGGTGGAGGAGTCTGCTCAGCCTCTGCTTTGCCCCCATCTTCTCCGGTGAGCTCAGCTCCCCATTCCCTTTGCAATCCTCATATCCATTCCCTGCACCTGTTCCCATGCGACTGCATCTTTCCTGGGCAGCATCGACTGGGACTATGCATGGTGTTCACCTGTACAAAGGTAGACGGTGACCTTAAGGCTTCCTTTTTCAAATGAGCCTTATGATCATATTTTTTTTTTCATGTCTGCATCCTAATGGCATCTCAGTCAGCCGATGGTCAATAGAAACACCCCGCTCTGCTTTATCTCTCTGTGTTGAGCTCCAGGTTTACAGACTTTAATTAGTCCCTAAGCATGTGACTTCCACTTTGCACCACTGAATTTCATCCCAATACAATTACCGCAGTCGTCACAGTCATCCCACCTATCCCACATCATCTCTGGATCCTCCTGTGTATTGACAGATGGACAGACACACGGGGAGGTAAGCATGAGGATGGAGGCACTGGCAAGGCTTGGGGTTTGCCATGGGCATGTCCAACACTTTGGGCTTTGTGAAATGCCTTGTGAGACGAGAAGGCCAAGAGGTTTCAGTTGGGACCACCAATCTGGCTGTTGCTCTTGCAGGTGAAACATTTCATAATGTCAGGACATTATAAAGCCATAGAAAATATGAAATGTGCAACATTAAAATATGTAGAACATTTAATGTATAAATTAGCATTATCACTCAAATGGCACTTAAAGTATTAAAGTTTGAAACAACACAAGCCAAAACTATAAAGCCTAAATAGAGTGCTCCAGCATTATCAAAACAAGATTAAGAAGCTGAATTGATTCCTTCTGTTTTTTGGTTGTTTTTTTTTTTTTTTCCATTGGAAACTTGGCTGAAATGCACATCCCACAAATAGATAATTTATTTCAATGAAACTGCATTTTCCAATGTAAAAGTGATTTGTCAATGTATAAATGTATACATTGCACTTTTGTATTTACTCACGACCTTTAAATCAAAGCACCTTACAAGGTTCTTAGTTTTAAAGCAAATCTACCCCTCTAGGAAACAGGTCAAACAGGAACCTATTCAGTTGATGACAAAGCTGAGCCATAGAGACTATAAATGGTTTGCCTGGTCACAAAGGGGGAGAGCAGTGAACCAGAAAGGTGACTTTTGAAAAGGTGAATGCAGCTTTCCCAAGTGGTTCATCATGAGCATATCCGTTCGCCTGTGCCTGCAGACCCCCGACAGCAACCACACTGCTACTGCGCGCTTAATGATGTCTGCATAAGCAGGGCTCGGTTTCTGCAGGGGTCTGCAAGTGGGACACACACACTCATATATATATATATATATATATATTAGAAAACAGCCCAGAAGTGCTATTAGCCTGTTTTTGAATCTCCATATCTTCCAGACACCCTGTCAGCTTTGCCCTACAGTGCTGGAAAATGTCTTCCATAAGTTTAGCATCGGCACGTAGAGAGCCAGGCGAGCTGGTTCAGCCTTGACTCAAGGTGATGGATGTCAAATAGAGTCTCATAAAAGAAATCCACTGTTGCTACAACCTTATTAGCAATGCAGGTGCTCGTGCCTGTAGGTAAGATAGTCCAAGATTTATAGGATAAGGAGGGATCAACATTTTCATGTCACCTTCTTTAATGCAGACATTTTATTGTACATTAATGACCCAGCAACATCTTTACCAATTGTATTTGAAATAATGTAGTCCTCTGGAGCTATTTCAGGTTACAATATATACAGGGCTAAATCTATGATAATGCCTCTAGATGACAGTAATTATACATCTCTTAAATGCTTCTTCCCCTTTAAGTGGTCTAATATTTGTCTTCATTATTTAGGAGTACTCATCCCTAAAAAAGTGGCTGACCTTTAGAGCCATAAAACCCAATTGGATTTTAAAATAAATTGAATCTAATCTGTGTGTCTGGATTGATCTCACCCTGTCACTGCTTCGAAGGACGAATGTGATCAAAATGGATATTTCAGCGCTGGAAATGTTCAACCCGCTCACCTCTGGGAAACGCACCAGTGCATGTGAGATGGGTCACTGCTGCAGGAGGTGTTGGCGCCAGCCTGACTAGGGCAATTGGGGAGCCAGGCCCAGGTCTCACGCTGGCCGGGCTGGAGACGGTGCTGGCCGCTGAGCATAGGCGTCCTTGTTCCTCCATGGAAAGGCAGGGCTAGCAGGGCTCGGTGCTGCAGGCACCCAGGGGTGTGCTTGAGGCTAGTGTCAACATTGTGTCACCCGTCGCCCTGTGCAGTGACGTGCGACACAAAGGAGAATTTGGCAGCAATCGAATTGGGCCAAGAACAGAAGCAGCCTTTGCACAAATATTTTGCTAAAAAAAAAAAAAAAAAAGTGTCTTTTTTATTGCAAACGGTTGAAGTGGTCCTTGTGCGAGCCAGTGTCAGGCATTCATCATAGAGGTTGCTCCCTCCTCTGGGTTATTCATTGATTTGTGCTCTCAACCCTTCCCCGGCCTGTCTCCTCCGAAGCAATGCTCTCTCCTTCTGCACCGTCTTTGGCAGCTGCCGCAGCAGCACTTTGCCCCTGGAAGGATGCTGACACCCCCGCCCCGCTTGCCGAGCCTGCACAGCGCAGCTGCAGTTTGACCACTTCCTCCTCACCACAGACTAAGTGCATCCTATTCCCTTTCCACTGGCTGGCAGCCTAAAAGCTAGTGCTATTTAATGGGAAAACCTGCTGCAGCCAGGGCTCTCCAATCAGCACATAATGGTTCCTGGTTTCTACCTAACCCTTTTCTTCCAGGACGATGGCGATGCAGCCCGCAACCGCTGTTCAGGAACTTGCCCTGCACCAAAGGGAAAATGCAGGTGTGTCTGACCTGCAGCTGCCCCAAACACTGCTGTTTTGCAAGGGAAAGCAGAGCTCAGCAAAGGGTTAAAACATAGGCATGAAAAACAGATCTCAGCCTTGTTTGGCAGAACAAGCATGAAAAGTAATGCCCACCCCATCCTTCCTTGACCTCTGGCAGGGTCAGAGGCAGTGCCAGGCTGCACCTGCCCTGATGCTGCGTGCTTTCCCTCCATTCCCCGTGTGTGAGAGCAGAGCACCTGGTCATGGGGACAGAAAAGCAGAAGAGCCAACTCTGCAGGGTTACATTATCGTGCCTGTGAAGTGAGCTGCTCTCCAACTCCTTTTCAGCCAACCCCAGCATGGTTCTCCATGATCCTGGGCCTGGCAGGCATCCTTTCCCTAAAGCACATGTTACAAACACACTGCACACACCAGACCCCTGGACCAGGATAGGTCTGTTACTGGACAACATTGTCCACTGTAACCCCCAGTTGTCCACTTCATTGCCCCTGGGATAAGATGCATAAGCTGAATATGAGCCAGAAATGCATTCCTGTTGCAAAACGGCTAACAGCATCCTGGGCTGCATTGGGAGGAGCGGTGCCGGCAGATCCAGGGCAGTGATTCTTCCCCTCTGTTCAGCACTGGGGAGGTCACATCTGGAGTCCTGTGTCCAGCTGTGAGCCCCCCAATACAGAAAGGATGTGGACAAGTTGGAGAGAGTCCAGCGAAGGGCAATGAAAATGGTTGGGGGCTGGGGGACAGGACTGGTGAGGAGAGGCGGAGGGAACTGGGCTGATTGAGTCTGCAGAAGAGAAGACGGAGGGGGATTGAATAGCAGCCGTCACCTCCCTGCAGGGGGGCTGCAAAGAGCATGGAGCTGGACTGGTCTCAGTGGGGGCAGATGGCAGGACAAGGAGCAATGGGCTCAAGCTGCAGCAAGGGAAGCTGAGGTTGGGTATTAGGAAAAAAAACTCTCTCACTACGAGGGTGGGGTCACATGCTGAAGTAAGGCCTTGTGAGCTGCCAGGACCTGAGGGGCTCTCACTGCTGAGGAAGAACAAAGACAACCCGTGCTACAGCCGAGCGTGGACGTTTGCATCCTCAGGTGTGCTCCTGACATCAGGGATGGGAGCAGGGCTTTGCCCTTGAGGACAAATGAAGGCAGGAGATCACCGGACATCTCTGGCTTCAGCAGGTGCTTCCATTTTAGACACCGCTCAAAAAGCAAAGTAGAAAGCATGTGAGATCCCTGTCCTACAAGGCAACTCATGTTGTCATTGGGGGGAACTGCCACTGAATGAGCTGGTTTGCTCACATATCATAGGGCTGCTGCAAACCATTTGGGGACAGGAAGCAGGGAGAAAGGGCAAGCCATGACCTCAAAGAAGGGGGTTTGGGGATGGACCTTGGGGCAGGTGTCCAGGGCTGGGCTTCTCGGCCCGAACGGGTCCTGGGGGGCCGCTCAGTGGGCAGCTGGACATTGAGGAGAGCTGGTTTGTTTGCTCAGAATAGTTGTGTTTTGAAGGAAAACGGGGTCTTTTTAAAACAAAGACACTTCACAAAAAGTGTGTGGATTTGTTTATGGTTAATTGTAGCCTTCCAACATGAGAGGTGGGAAGGGGGCAGGAATCAAAGCATTTTATAAGTGAGTGTATAGAGAGAGGCTTCTTGTTTTTTAACCTCCCTCATTTGTCCTGTTTGCCGCCTCTGCAGCCATGCAAAAGCTGTTCCTGTTTGGAAAAATCCCTGATAGGGAGAGGGAGAAAAATGAAGTGAAAGGGAGGCAAAAGCTGAGCATCCCTCCTGCCAGCTCTTTTAGGGCAAGAAAGAAAAGAACTGTGCTATTTTTAACATCAATATTCTTCATTTTCAAGTTATTTTCTAAATATTGCTTCAAAGCCTAGAAAATACAGGGCAGGGGGTGGGACACTGCTACACGCTCCTTGGAGAAATGGTTTCCTCATTTGTTGGCTGAGCTGCAGTCCTGAGGCTGGGCGGACGCTGACTCTGGGGCTAAAGACAAGGTGTGAAGGAGGAACCGAGCTGCAAGATGCATCCGCTCTGCTGTCCGGAGCCATTGCATGGGTCATTGCAAGATGGTTTGAAGGGCTTGGCCCACTTGGCCCCTCACTTTGCTCTGCAAGGGAAGCCATCTCTTCTGGCTGGAAGTACCAAACCCGTTGCAAGCAATCAAGTAGCAGCCTGATGAAGGACAAGGCACAGTCACTACGGTTTTGTAAGGGCTTCCTCTTCCATGACCCATTGCTCTTGCTAGGCCCCTCTGCATTTGGTTGATACAGACTTTGAAACTCAAGTTGCTGAATTACACATGATTAAAGAGTGAAGGGATCATGATGTGGCCTCTGGATTCAGGTGTGCGTGTGCAGTTTGCGTAAGCATGTGGAAGGGCCTGCCTGCTGCCGATCCACGCACATGCAAAACACCTGTGCACGTCCCGTGCTTGCATGGGAGCCTGTGATGCTTTAAGTTAGCCGTCAAGCAAAAAAGAAAGGATTTGCTTCTGCAGAGCTGCATTCCTCGTAACACTTCTGTTACCGAAACCACAAGCACTTCAAGAATCAAATTTTAATGATTTGCTTTTCTCTTGGTCTGGACTAGTTTAATTGTTAAGACGTGTAGAAAGCAAACACTTCAAAGGAATGTTTATTGGTTAATTAAGACAGAACGTGGTTTTCCTCACGGTTCAGGAGAAAGCTATAGAAGAAACAAGGGTCTGGCAAAACTGCCCATCAAGGAGCGATGGACAGAGAGGGGTTGTTGCAGGTGAGAGGAGAGAAATATGAGTGGGCACCATATAAGTTTATAACCCTGCCAGTGGAAAGGCAAGACAAATGGGGACCTGAGCTCTGGAAGTATGTGTGTGTATTCAAATACATTTATAAGAAATTAAAAACAAGAGAACTGATATTTCCTATGGGATTTATTTTGTTTTTTTTTTTTTTTTTAATTTTAGAAAATGTATATTTTTAGTTCTGTTGTCACCTCCCAGCACCCCATCTTGGGCCAAGTCATGATCTGAACCTGGCTAATGGCAAGGAAAGAAACAAGGGCAAGAGAAAAGCAGGCGCTCTTAAACTCGTTTGAATCCCTGCACACTACAGCTTCGCGCGCGCATGGTCTAGAGCTCTTCACCAGCGGCAGGAAGTGCGAGTTTAAAGGCCATTAAGTACTGAATATAACCAACATATCACAATTACAGAGTCATCTCTGCTAACTAACTGTGTCATAAAGCAAAACTGTAAAGATCCTCATTTTATACTGCATTGCATTGTATTACCGCTATTTGCACCTGATAATCTCAGGCAGCCAACTACTGTGCTATAAATATGCTGTATTTAACAGGGTTGAAGTGTGGTTGTTCATTTTGCGAGTACAGTAGGTAAATACACCCCATGAGTAGCTTTTCTTTCCTCATTTCCATATAGAATTAAATGACCAAATAGATAACTAGTCCAACTCCTGCTCTAAGACATGGAGCATATTTCAAAATGAAGCGGCGGGCCACAAATTGCAAATAGCTTAAATTCTGACAGCATCTGCAGTAAACTGAGCTTAGAAATACCATGACTGTATTAGTACTGCTTTAACTAATCCTGTCTGGGGAAAGGATGCAGCTGTATTAATCATGCAGTGATTTCTCTTGGGAGAACCAAACCAAGTTCACTAGGGATGGAGACAAAAGCAGAGAAGTAAGTAAAAAGGCCTGGGGACCTGGGTAAAAGCTTAGTGAGAAGAAGTGATAGCAGTGTTCTCAGGGACAGGATGGGATAGTCAAGTGGATACCTGAAATGTGTATATATTAATGTGTATATACCGTAGCCAAGGCTTGGATGGGGCTGTGCCAATGTTTTTGCTGCAACTTCAAGCTGGAGGGTCCTGGATAGAGGGTCTTGCGCCTCCATTCAGCATCATCCCCCTAGGGAGGATCAGGATCAGACCATTCACCATGTTTGGGGTCAGGAAGGAATTTTACCCCCTGATCAGGTACTTATGGATGGGTTGGGAGGGGTTGCCTTCCCCTGTAGCAAGGGCACGGCCTCCTTTGCCTGGGATTTCTTGAATGTGTATCGACAACCTTTTCTAGAAGCAGGACGTTGGCTGCCGTGGTCCCCACGCTGCACCTGTGGCCAGTCAGGGGGTTGTGTGTTGTGTTGGGTTGTGTTGTTTTGCATTGCATCAGGGTTGATGGTAGTTTTAAGAAGAGTTTAGATGATGGATGTGTCTGGGATGGTTTAAACAGAGGGGTGGAGCTGGAAGGGATCTCCAAAAGTCATCTCATCCAACCCTGGCAGGATTATCCCTAAGATCCTGACGTGAGAAGCACGGGGAACAAACAGGAAGAACTGGAGGTCCCAGTGCAATCACAAAATTATACTGTAATTGGGATTATGGAGACTTGGTGGGACAGTTCACCTGACGGGAGTATGGCCATGGATGGGTATCGCTTGTTCAGGAAGGACAGGCAGGGGAAAAAGGAGCAGGTTTTATTCTGTACTGCCCCTCTGAACATGTATATACACATTATATCTCCTTTATAGACAGAGTAGAAGGGAGATTTACTGAAAGCCTTTGGGTAAAGGTGAGAAGGGAGAGCTGCAGGGAGGATGTTTTGGTGGGCATCTACCACAGGCCTCCAAAACAGATGGATGAAGCCTTCTTTAACAATTGATGGACAATTGTGGGACTTATCTTTTAAAGACCCCCATGAAAACCATCTGCTGGGAGGAAACACAGCAGTGCAAAGGCAGTCCAGAAACGTCCTGGATGGTAGACTAGGGGAAAGCTCTTCTTGCCCTCCTGCTCACAACTACGGACGAGGTGGAGAACGTGATGGAGGGAGGTAATGACAGAGTTCAAGATTGGAAGAGGAGGAAGGACAGAGAGCAGCAGAATAAGGAAATTAGACTTTAGAAAAGCAGACTTTAGCAAGACCTCCTAGGAGGCAGGTCTGCAGGGACAAGGAGCCCAGAGGAAGAGCAGGCTATACTCTACAGGGCACGAGGGCGAGCCGTCCCGATGTGACGGCAGAGCGGGCAGCAGAGGCGTGAAGCCTGAGCATCACTTTGCATGATCACAGCCTCTTTTGTGACCCCGTGACTGTGTAATCACTTCTCCTTTGATCTCCCCCTGCTTTGCCAGGCTTCCCGCTGTGCTGCTCAAAGAGGGCTTGTTCCCTGTGCCTCGATTATTATTATTCTTGTTTACTAGCTTGGCAGTTTCAGCCTTGTTATTACAAGAAATGTGACAGGAAGGAGCCCAGTGCAATTTTTCCGTAATTCAATCTAAACGGCGCTCCCATTTCGACTGGTTTCAAACAGTTTGAGCAAATAGGAACGACCCCCCGTCCCAGAGCAAAACCTGGTTTAGCGCATGGGGCTGCCTCGTTGCAGACCTTGCCTCCTCTGCTGTCTTTCTGGACTCTGAGCAGAAACCTCCATCCTTCTCCCCTTGAGATAAAATCATCTTGCAATTGCTGATGTGACGGAAAATATCAAGACCGTACAAAATAAGGTGCTTGCTCCAGGGACGCTGTTTGATTACCAACTGATGGTGTAGAAAAGCAAAGAGGGCTGGAAAAAGGAATAGGTACGTGACTGAAACCCTGAATGCTCAAACAAAACAAAACCAAAAAAGGCTGAATGATACAATTAAAAATACTTTTGGAAATCTTTTTATTTCCTTTCTTTAGTTTTGATCCTGGGTGGGTCAAATAGTCAAGCTGCTCTCTGGAGCTAGGAGGGATAGAAAATCACTTCACATTTTTTTTTTTTTTACTGAAAACAGGAACCCCGGAGTCTGGGGCTTTAGGAAAGACAGCCGCTATCACGGGTCCTGTGGTGAAACCAGCAGAGCTGCCAGCTCTCTGTGGAGGGCTCTGCTAAAACCCCCGTGCCACTGTTCATCCGAGGGTCACCACTTAGGGGGATGCGTATTGCACAGCTCAGGTGCAGGCTGGTCCATGGCAGGACAATCATCCCGCTAATGAAACGTATTGATTTCCAGCCATGAGCCCAGTCAAGAGGAGTCTAGAAGCCTTACAAAGAGCAGACGCATTTCTCTCACGATTGGCAGCTGGTGCCAGCTTGGAGCCAAGGTTATTTGTCTGTCTGTCTTAGGTGCCTCTACAGCCTCTGTTTCCTTGGTCTCAAGCGCCTCGCGGCCCTCCCTGCATTTTTTCTTCCGTGGCAGGCGCGGTATAGTAAACTCCGTCGTGAAATGCCTGGGGAAGCCGCAGCTGCATTTCTGCCCCGGGGCTGCACCTCTGGTTTCAAAGTGGCATCTCCCACAGAAAACCTGGGCTGCTGCCTGGTCTGAGCCTGGTTCCTGAAGGGGACACTGGAAGCAGTGTAAGGAAATCCTGAGCGCATCTACACGTGATGCTTTAATATGCATTAGCCTAAGTTAATGCAATTGAGGGAGCACATCTACATGTGCGCACCCTTCATGCACATTAAAAATGGTGAATTTAGACTGTACCTGCCTAAATTTGATACCTGCATATGCAGGTTACAAAATTTAGGCATGAATAGTTAAAACACATTAATACGCATGTAGACACGTTAAAGCGAATTAATGCTGTGTGTGTGTGTTAGTCCCAAATCAGTCCACATACATTAACTGAGTTTAGGCAGGTATCTGCATGTGCAGGCATTAATGTGCATTAAGCTAATGCGCATTAAATTTAGGTGCACTTAAATGCATGTGCAGACGCATCTCATGTTTCCAAAGGTACGGTGTCCAGAGCTCCAGGCCCTGCTCCAAGGGACACTCATGTGTTTTATCTAAAGACCGTGGGTGACCGGTGCCTCCTGATCCTGGGGGCACCAGCAGCCGATTGCCGACGGGGGTGGGGTTGTCCGCCAGAGCTACCCAACAGGGCAGTGCTGTGTGCACATGTTCCCCTCCAGCCCCTCTGCTCCAGCTTCTCTTGGCACCCCCATACTCTCGGGGGGGCATCAGCCATCGCCCCCTACTCCCCAGCTGGTGAGGGCCAATCTCGGGGCGGGGGAAGGGGGCACGTGCCTCCCCCCCATCCCGTGTTCCCCTTATGCATCACTTAGACTAATGACCGCTTGGTTTAAATATCATGGACAAGAGTCACAAAGCCCTGGGGAATGCCCTCGCCACTGGGTAGCAACTCATAGATTCATAGATGTTAGGGTCAGAAGGGACCTCAATAGATCATCGAGTCCGACCCCCTGCATAGGCAGGAAAGCCAATCTAAATCTGCTCTCTGCTAGCTTGTGGCCATTATTTCTTGTAACCCCCAGGGGCGCCTTGGTGAATAAAAACTCACTAATTCCCTTCTGTGCCCCCGTGATGAACTTATAGGCAGCCACAAGGTCGCCTCTCAACCTTCTCTTGTGGAGGCTGAAAAGGTCCAGTTTCTCTAGTCTCTCCTCGTAGGGCTTGGTCTGTAGGCCCTTAACCATACGAGTGGCCCTTCTCTGGACCCTCTCCAGGTTATCCGCATCCCTCTTGAAGTGCGGCGCCCAGAATTGCACGCAGTACTCCAACTGCGGTCTGACCAGTGCCCGATAGAGGGGAAGTATCACCTCCTTGGACCTATTCGTCATGCATCTGCTGATGCACGATAAAGTGCCATTGGCTTTTTTGATGGCTTCGTCACACTGCCGACTCATGTTCATCTTGGAGTCCACTAGGACTCCAAGGTCCCTTTCCACTTCCGTGCCACCCAGCAGGTCGTTCCCTAGGCTGTAGGTGTGCTGGACATTTTTCCTCCCTAGGTGCAGCACTTTGCATTTCTCCTTGTTGAACTGCATTCTGTTGTTTTCTGCCCACATAGACACACCAAGCTGCATGCAGCAACCCACCCAACACAAAACCACAAGACAACAGCTCACTTTTTACCCCTCCTCCAGGGACACACACCCCATGCCTTGAACACCCATCATCTATCAAGAACAGCACGCCGCACCTGAGCCCTGCCCCAGGCCAGATGCCTGCCTTCCCCACCCCTTCCCCAGCGCACACCTGTTCTCCAACGGCCCGGCTGCCAGATTCCCCAAGCCCCGCTCCGCGCTCTCTGTCCAACCCAGTTTTCTAAAATCGCACCTGCCTGTGTTATCCAAGTGTCACCCTTTCCCTTCCAGACACCCCTGGACGGTGGCCGTACTTCTGATGAACACGTCATCCTTTGCTCTCTCGGGCTGGCGTGCATTGTGGCAGTGCTGCGTGTAGCCACGAGACTCTTGACCTATCTTTTCTCTGTGCATGCCCAGTTTTATCTGTGTGGTAAAAATATGTTATAATCTAGTCATTATGATTTTGCAATAACGTTTGTGTAGCAGCTGTGTGGTAAAAAAAAGTCTCATCTCCCTACACAAAGGCTTCACAGCTGAGAACTGTTTAGTTTCACTACATAATTGCTTCTGCATATTATCACACTTGCTTCTGCTAAGGTATGTAGGCCAATGATAGATTTACGAGTAGCACTAGACTTCTGCAGACATAGCCGGGAACAGATGCAACAAATAACTCCTTACGAGAGATAAGAGAAGAGGCACAGGGAAAGGTGCTGATGTAAAGAACTCAGACCTTGACCAAAGAATGACCGAAATGGACTTAAGGACGGCCCCAGGGAGGAGATTTAAGATGTAAATGAGACATGTATGTAAACCATCATAGAACATGTACCTGCTAGACATATGTTGTAAGACGTAATACTTGGGCTACCAATAATTACGCGACACGTTAGAATCTTTTGTTTATGTTAGCTATAAAAAGGAACCCCAGACTCTGTTTGGGGTCGACACGGATTTGAGTAAATTAAGCTCCCTTGTCGAACTTGTTTGCAAACAATAAATCTGAAATTGGACCCAGCCTGTGTGTGAGACTCTCTCCTAGAGGTGGATTGGACAAG
>NW_005842184.1:1202623-1243506 GCF_000455745.1 Alligator sinensis | reverse complement strand
GAAAGCATCTTGAGGGGGGAATTGTGGTAAAAATATGTTATAATCTAGTCATTATGATTTTGCAATAACGTTTGTGTAGCAGCTGTGTGGTAAAAAAAAGTCTCATCTCCCTACACAAAGGCTTCACAGCTGAGAACTGTTTAGTTTCACTACATAATTGCTTCTGCATATTATCACACTTGCTTCTGCTAAGGTATGTAGGCCAATGATAGATTTACGAGTAGCACTAGACTTCTGCAGACATAGCCAGGAACAGATGCAACAAATAACTCCTTACGAGAGATAAGAGAAGAGGCACAGGGAAAGGTGCTGATGTGAAGAACTCAGACCTTGACCAAAGAATGACCGAAATGGACTTAAGGACGGCCCCAGGGAGGAGATTTAAGATGTAAATGAGACATGTATGTCAACCATCATAGAACATGTACCTGCTAGACATATGTTGTAAGACGTAATACTTGGGCTACCAATAATTACGCGACACGTTAGAATCTTTTGTTTATGTTAGCTATAAAAAGGAACCCCAGACTCTGTTTGGGGTCGACACGGATTTGAGTAAATTAAGCTCCCTTGTCGAACTTGTTTGCAAACAATAAATCTGAAATTGGACCCAGCCTGTGTGTGAGACTCTCTCCTAGAGGTGGATTGGACAAGCCTCCAGGGGCACGAAACTAGCCGTTTGTGCAACATCTGTGAGGGCAGCAGCTGTGTTATGAGGTAGAGCAGGAAGGGCCTTCTGGGGGAAACATGCACTTCTAGGTAGGCAGGTTGAGGTCAAGCACTTCCTAAGCAACTCAACATGCTACCCACCCAGGTATGAGCTCTCCTGCACCGGTGGATTAAACTAAACAGGATTTGCTTTGGTGCTGGACACTTTAATGCCACACTCTATATGGTTGGCTTAAAGGACAGTGCAATGTGTGAGTGTGGTGATGCACCACTGGCTGCTGATCCCTCCTCACGTGTGCTGCACACCTACACATCCAGGACGAGGACCTGGCAAGCATCAATGATAAAGCAGTTGTGTGGCTCCACTGCATTAATGATGCCTGGAGGAGGAAATGAAGTATATGAGAGAAGATGCATTGTGCAGTGGTTTCTTTCCTCTTGCTTTTGTTTTACCCTTCCCCTTAATCTATTCATTCTTTTTTTATTTGATTTTGTTAATTGGTCCTGATGATTCGCTTTAATCTCAAATGAAAGTCAGAGAGAAAGTGCAAGGGTTTTATGTACCAGGACGTGAGCGGGGAGGGGCACAGCAATCTCTGCAGTGCTATTATCTCCTGCTGCCCAAAGCAGACTTAAGTCATGTTAATAAGATGTCCGTGCAGAGGGCTGCGGAGGGCTGCAGGGTTATGGACCTTGCTGGTAATTTCTAGAAACCCAGACTTGCTTAGATCCCATTTCGTGTCCTGAGCAGGGTGCTGTAATTACTGTTGCCTTCTTGCTAGCCAGAATGCATGGCGCTCCTGCTTCCAGGTACTTAACCTTCCCGACCTTAATCATCATCAGAATTAACAGAAGTTGGGGCTTGTGTTGAGAACTTCTGCGGAAACCTTCAAGGCTTCTCGTATTTTTCTCTTTTCTCTACTAGACACCTTGCCCTTAACTGCTCCCCTCCGGGCTGCAATAAGCACTAAACAACGGTCTGTTCAAGCAGCGCAGGTACGGGAGAGATTACCTCTCTTGTTAAGCACCATGCAGGCTGCCCGCTGCCTCTTTCGCACCTGCCCATCCCTGGCCTTGCTCAAAAGTCACCGTTCATTGGGTTCCAGGGGCAGGAAATGCCTCATTGACCCAGCAAACAATTAACTAATGACATAGCTCATGTAGTGGTGCGCCAAGAGTCTGGCTTCCCCCACCCCCCAAGTCTTACCCCTGCATGGGCATCTACCGGTTTGGCAAACTGCATTTCTTAATGCCCATTTCTGAGCTATGCCGGTGTCAACAAGAGTGACCCTGTTTATTAAGTTATTCCAACCCGACATGGCAGTGACTGGGACTGTCATTAGTTCAAGTGAAGCAGTGTTGTGTGAAGGATGAGTTGTAGGAGAGGGGGGGTCTACATCGAATCCCAGCAGGACACAGCCCCAGACTGAGATGGATAAGACCAGCGGGATTGCCGACTGACAGCAAACATTTCCCAGAGGCATTCGGGTCACTCTTTAGTTTTTGTTCCTTTATTTACGCTGGACATATTTTCTGGACGTAGGGGCAGTGCTGTTTCTATCAGCTGGCCTTTCCCGGTCCATCCAGGCAGGTTTGACAGCTTAGAGCTTTGTTGGAGTTCACCGTTTTGGGGTGAGATTGTCGATGCCTGGCGTCTGCCTACACCTTATCCATCTGGGGGGAAACTGCAGGCACAATGGTTCAGGTATTTCTGAGATCAAAAGTAAAGGAAAGACATGTTGTTGTGCCCATAATACAATGCCAGGGCCCTTTATTTAGATAGCTGAAGCGCTGCTGTGCTTCGGAGCAAGGACTTGACAGGTAGCTGGGGGTAGAAAAAAATCTGACCACGTTTGGATCAGCTATAAGCCCCTGAAAAATCCCATTTTGCTGCTGGTGAGTGTGTTACACCCACCCTATGTGCCCAGTCCACAGTGGATGTGATGCACTGAAGAGCTTGGCCCCTTGCCACAAACTACAGCTCAACTCTGGACATCCCTGCTTCAGTGCCCGGGGTGTATTAGATGACAGGACAGTCATTGCATCTGCTCAGTAGAGCCAGGATAGCGCGTCAGAGCTTAATCATCCGCGATGCTGTCCCTGCTGGACACAACCCAGAGCAGAGTTGATGACAGCCTCTGTAGTGAGAACTTGACAGGGTCTCGGTGCCCAAAATGAGAGTGGGGAACCCATGTCTCCTGGGCTGTTGCGGACGCCGGGCAGCCTGGCGGAGGAAGTAGCAGAACTCAAAGGCTACAGAGATAAGAGTCAGAGCAAAGGGGACAAAAGGCTGGCAGTGGCAAGGGAGGGAACTGGAAGCACATGCTGGCAGGCTACTGGCGCTGGGACTGGAGGGGAGGCGGAAGGAGTCATGTCTTGGTGGGGATGGGGAGAGAGGGCTGTGCAGGCTAGAAACCCCCCAGTCCGGGTCAGGGAATAGAGGGAGAGATCCCTGGGTCTCCCCAGTCCTCTGCCATCGGGATGTATCCTCGACACACCCGGCTTGAGTGCTTCACCCCTTTGCAGTGTGCGTGCACATGGAGGATAACAGCTGGATACTGCAATCGTGTGGCCAATACCTGTTTGGTGAATCTGCACCAGTCCTTCCAGAGAGCATTCAAAGCCTGGGGATCCAATGTCTGCATTTCATTGTCTTTTTAGTTAGCTTAACAAGAAATTACATTAAGAGTGTTGGGGTTTAATACTGTTGGGGTTTAATTTCCTATGGTATTTATTTATATATTTTTAAAGTTGTAAACTCGAACACTATTAGACCCAATGTTAAACCCCAATTAAACCCAGACATAAACCCCAACACTATTAAACCCCAACACTCTTAAAGTTGTAAACTCAAATGTAACCCAGACATAAACCCCAACACTATTAAACCCAATGTTAAACCCCAATTAAAAGTAGGCATAAACTCCAACACTATTAAAGTTGCAAACTCAAAGTCTGAAGTTATACCATCATTCTGGTTGCTATAATTCACCTCCCGTTTTGCTTTTGCTTTTGCATTATGCTACACTCTTTGATGACATGGTCAAATACTGCTTTTGCACAGGCGGTGCTCCAGGAGAGTCTGGCTCTGGGAGGGTGAAAGCGGCTATTATCTGTGCGATCTCCGCCTCATTTGTTGCAGGAGTTGGATCGTGTGTCATGAATACAGCAGGGATTAAAAGGAAGAGAAAACAAAATTTTAGATCACCTTTCATGATGATCTAAAATGATATCATCGTCATTATAGTAGTGCCACTGGCACCGCTGTCATTAGGGGCCAGTCTCTATTTCCATTATAAACCTTATTGTTCAGGGGTTTGCAACTCAGCTATTAGAATGAGCCCTAGGCTAACACCTGGTGCATATCGGAAGTAGGTGTTGGTTTATCCTAATGCAATTGCACACCATTTGCAGTCCAACTTTGCAGTATGCAAGATCTTACCAACGTCACCCTGGAACCCCACAGAGAGTTACATCATACAAGGAAATCCTTTATATTTTGTGACAAATTGTTGAGGATGTCTGGTAAACCTGATGCATTCAGAAATAATCTCTTTGGACAGCACTGCAAGGAGCTGCGGAGTCTCCTTGCCTCTAACCTACAGCTAGGAAGATTAACTGCAAATACTTAACGAGGCATCCTCCTGGAGAGCCACAGCTCCAAGGGCCAAAAGGAACGTGATGATCATCCAGCCCATCTTCCTGCCTGGGACAGGGACCCAGGATGGGGGGTTTCCCTGGGCCTGCTCCTCTAGACATGCACCCAGTCTCAATGCAAGGACTATAAGTAGTGGGAAAGTTACCCTTTCCTTGGGGAACAATCCTAATGGCTAATTGCTCTCCCTGTCAAATAAATGCCTGTCTGATTCCTAGCTTGTGGGCTTTGCCTATTTATTTCTGTTCCATGCCCCATATCCTTCCTCCTCGCCAGCTGGGCCTGAGATTGCAGTGAGCGTCTGCCTGCTCCTGAGCTCCAGGGCTCCTGTCTGTAGCTTGCAATCTCCACAGACGACAGGAGCAAACTCTGAGGGGCTCAGAAAGGCCCCATGGGTGGATTTCAGCATCTCTCAGTGCATTTAGCAGAGCTGCAGTGATGACCTGGAAAGGGTGAGGACCTGCTTTGCTCTTCCACATCCATCTATGGAGGACGTCAAGAGGAGCACGAAGGGCACATTCAAACCCAGCATCAAGCGTTGCCCCTTCAAAATGCTGCTTTGCAAAGCACCAGCCAACGTGATGAGTAACACTGGGCTTTATATCTTAAGCTCTTTTGTTGTTCGTTGGCCACAGCCATCGCCATCAATAACCCATGTGGGGGCAGCAGCATTACAATGAAAGTGCTGAACTGAAGAGCAACAGGACTTCTGCAGAAGCAGAATATCGGGAAAGCAAAATAGATGTGAAACCTCTTGCCCCTTCTCGCTGCTTCCCGGGTGGGGCAGGACTGCTCCTGGCTCAGCCTCGGGGCTCTTTGGTGGCCCCTGAAATGCTGACACCCAGCAAGGAGCAGCACAGGTGTTTCCAGGCCAGGCAAAGAACCGAGGCCCAGGCTGGGCTTGCAGGTCCCGGTCACGGAGGTGGGCATTGCTGCATGCCATCGCTTGGCAGGGCCTTAGTGAAGCCCTGGAGCACACAGCAGTCTGGATGTCTCCCAAAGGCCCCTACGTTGCCCTCAGACCCTCAGTATCTGAGCATCTTGGAGTGGTCTGACACGTTTCTCCTCAGCCCACCCTGCACTTGGTCTCCATTTCCTACAGGAAGACTGATGCATAAGGAAGGCTAAATGCCATGCCCAGGTCACACACCAGGAATATGTGGCAGAGCAGGGGACCAGGTCCTCTCAGCTCCCCCCCAGGTCAACACACCTGCCCCCACATTCACATTAAGGGCCTGAGGGCAAAGGTGGGGTTCATGGAGTGATGTTTTTTGGCCCGTGCCATGCAGGATGTCCAATGAACAATTATAACGACCCATGGTAACAGCGCAATGGGTTCGTGCCTCATTGTGGTGCCGCGTAGTGCACTGCCTGGGCTGTGAAGCCTTGTCCTACGTGCACACATGTAAAACACGTGTGTGTGCACATGTATGCATTTATCAATGTCACCCCACACCCTTTTCTCCTTGCAGCGAATCCTCCCATTGCGTCCAGCCACTGATTCAAGCAGGCGCTATTTTCACGCTGCACTAGCCTACCGCACGGCTCTGAAATGAAATGAAATGTCAGGTTTGAAGCTTTTTAGAGTTTGACCTTTTCCCCCGTTTTGCAGCTTTGCTTCATGGAGCCTAAAAATCCAATACTTCAGGTGATTTGCAGAGTTTAATTGATTTGCTATGAGGTCACGAAATGCCTGATTTGGGGTCGGACATGGGTCATTTTGGTGGAAAGTAGCCGAGGTGGAGCTGTGTTTAATTTCCTTAGAAATGTGGTCAGGACTGCACCCCCATCACCCCAGGTCTGCTGCCCACATGGGATAGGGAAGTGCCTGGTCACACGCCTCCATGGGGGCTCCGCTTCATTACAGTTTAAGGATCTCCATCATCCAACAGCTCTGCTGATGTGTCCTTGTGGCATGGATGCCTGTATAGGGATGGCATTATTACCTTACATGTCATCTAGTGTTTGCAATCAGATGAATGCCATGCCCTCCTCTTACTTGGCCTTGCAGGAGGCTGGGCCTCGGTTTGGCTACCAGAGGAGTGCACATCTGCACACATGTATGTACGTGTGTGTGTCCAAGTGGTGCCATGGGTAGAAAAGTCAGTGTTATGAATCTTCACTGATCAAAGAATCACTAGAGTTAGGTTGGGGGATGCCCCCTGCCAGCACATCCCTCTTCCACTGGGCGAAGAAGGCTACCGGCATCCTGGGCTGCACGGGTAGGAGTGTGGTCAGTAGGTCAAGGGAAGTGATTATTCCCATCCATGCGGCACTGTTGAGGCCACATCTGGAGTCATGTGTCCAGCTGTGGGCCCCCACTACAGAAAGGATGTGGATAAGTCAGAGAGAGTCCGGCGGAGGGCAATGAAAACGGTTGTGGGGCTGGGAGACAGGACTGGTGAGGAGAGGCTGCAGCAAATGAGCTGACTGAGTCTGCAGAAGAGGAGACTGGGGGGGATTGAATAGCAGCCTTCACCTCCCTGCAGAGGGGCTGCAAAGAGGATGGAGCTGGACTGATCTCAGCGGGGGCAGATGACAGGACAAGGAGCAATGGGCTCAAGCTGCAGCAAGGGAAGCTGAGGTTGGATATTAGGAAAAACTTTCTCATTAGGAGGGTGGTGAAGCACTGGAGCAGGCTTCCCAGAGCGGTGGTGGAGTCTCCATCCTTGGAGGTGTTTAAGACCCATGTAGACAAAGCCTTGGCTGGGATGATGTAGTTGGGATGGTCCTGCTCTGAGCAGGGGGTTGGACTAGATATGACCTCCTGAGCTTGCTTCCAGCCCTCATTTTCTATATTTCTATGACTGTTTCAATAGGGAGAGGTAGTTAACTATGTTAGTACAAGTCACACAGAAGGCAAGGCCAAAATGCACCTTATAAATGCACCTTTTATCCTATTGCCTCTATTCATTTTTTGTGACCCCTTTGCCTCTACGGGTTTATTACTTGTTTGCTTCTCTCAGCACTACGCCCCTTCCCACTCTCCCCTGCCTTCCATATCTTTTGCATTTAAATTGCTCTCTCTATTTGATAGACTGCTCTGTGCCTGTCCTTCTGCAGCAGCTAACAAACTGGTCTCCAGCTCACAAAATATTATTTCAACAGTCATCCCATCTTCATCATTGCATGGAGAAGAATGGAGCAGGTACCACCCCTCAGAGGTAATGTTTTAGCTTGTTTGCAAACTTAGGCAAATGCTGCTGCACTAGTTGCATGTGTGCTTAAGATTTCCTTAGCCTCTTGGTTGGTCTCCAGGGTCCAGCTGTTTCAAAATCTCACCTGCCCCTATGTTTGCAAAGTCCAATTCTTCACCATGAAGAGAAGAAGGGCTGTGTCCATAGCCTGTATGACTTGTCCCTGGGACCTCATTAAAGCCCTTTTGCATGAATACCTCAGGGTCTGGGTAGAAGAGGAAGGCAGTGGGAGTAGGGAATAGATTGATCAGCAACAACTCTTTGCAGCCCATTCCCTCCGGTCCTGGTAGATACCACTGTGAAGAAAGTCATGGAGAGAGTATGCACTACCTGCCATATTCCATGGGCATGACAGACCGTAGGGGCTCTGAGATGGTAACGTTTGCAAACAATGGTCTTTTTTTTATTTGGGAGGAAGTGAAACCATGGAGGAGTTGATTTGTCTCCGTCACAACCTTATCGTTTGGTTGGGTTGCTGTGGCGTGGGCTCATTTCTTCTGCAGCTGCCTTATCAGGTTTGTTCCCTGGGCTCCCTTTTTTCTAGTTTTCTAAAAATCAGGTCAGGAGTGATTCCCTCTGCAGCACTGTTTGCATAACGCTGCCAGAACCCATGAGAAAATAGAGTTTTATTACATACGAGTTCAAGATTATGGATGTTTCTGCCACGAGGCATGTGACCTAGAGGCAGGAAAGCGATCTTCCTTCAGAATACTCTAATAAAGGAGCCTGTCCATATTGTTATTTTTAATGCTTATTATCAAGTCATAATAATATGTAACAGTAACATTTATTGGCCTAGGACACGTTCATTCTTGGAGAAAAAGCAACAAACAACATCCTGGCTGACAACCGCTCTGGAGCAGAAATAATTGGAACAGTGGGTCAAACAAAATATGCAAAACCTTATAGACACTCCCCGAAGGGACTCATGTAAAGAAAAATAAGTCATTGGTAAACAGAAAGCTCCCCAAATTGGGTGTCTTTATACCAAGGTAGAAGAAGCACTGAGGGGTTCCTCTCTCTAGTTATTTCTCTTTTTAATGAGCACCTTGTAGCCGTGTTCGCAGCACTTCAATCCACTGAACTAGCTGAGGTTTTGCATGCTGCACAAAAATAGCTCTCTGATTTCAGTCTCTGCTCCCATTGCTGCCACCTATAAAGTTTCTCTTTAGCTGTGCTGAGAAAAAGGTTTATTCCACTGAACCAGAAATCTTCTTCTAGATGTTGTCTGAAAAGCATCTCAAGCACCAATACAACATGTGGCTCAGTTATGTGCAAGGCAAATGTGTTTAAACGGAGCACCGCTAGGCTGGACGCAGCTACCAGCTCTGCAAAACAGGCGCATACGGAGGATTTTTACACGGTACACCTCTTTTCTGGTAAAATGGCTTCATTTCTATTACGGCGCACACATCGTTCCATCATTTCACATTTAGAAAAGGCAGCATATGAGACGCCGAACACCTGGAAGTCCACTGCGAGGAACACGTTTGCAAAAATGTAAGTTGTGCTTTGCTTTCTTCGGTGCAAGTCCCTTTGAACTTTGCTTTCTAAAAAGAGTCAAGCGTATTGTTTTTTAAATGCATACTGTTAAAGTACAACCCGCTGGTTTTTGTCCTTAATTTAAGCCAGTTGTTAGAAATTGAAATGCAACACTTCCAACGTTAAGGCCCAAGAATATTATTTTTTTTACTTCCAGAAGACCAAGGATATGCTTTTCTCTCGGTTATAACTTGGATACATTTGTTGCTGATGAAGCAGTGATGACTATTGGAGGGGTATCACACAACAACCGTGTTTTGCAACAATTGTTTCCAGCAGTTTCGGTTTCGGTTTCGGTTATGGTGTGCTGCTTTTCTTCCCGGTGTTTGCCCTGGAAACCAGAGGTCCTTGGCTCTTGGGAGGCTGCTCATCTGACTCTTGTTTCTCAAAGCATTCAGCCATTGCATGAAAACAGGAAAAATAAGAGAGGCATCTTCTCAGCCTACCAGCATTGCAGCTGCACTCGTTTCCACTCTCCATGGCCACAAAAACAATGTGTTGAGCCAAACGAGCAATTATAGTTCAGAGTTTCCACGGATATTGTTTCACTCAGTCACAAGGTTTCCTAGATTACTTACTTAGATGAAAGAAAGCATTTTACTCGATATCCTAATGATCTATAATAATATCCTACTGGCCTTCCGAGGCCCACCTGAAGAGTATGAGTGAAAATGAGAAGTGTTCACATAATAATTACCAGCAAGAAAACCCAGCATTACATTGATGCTTGCCTAAGCTTGGCCTGGAGGGGCCACATGTCCTGGGCCAGCAGCGGTGAAGTACCACTGTGCGTGGTGGTGTGGGAAGGTGGTTGTGTATAAGTGTGGTCTGGGGTTTGCACAGCAAAGACAACCATCATATCCCTTCTCATGGGAAGACTATGAAGAAGTCGGTGAAGGGCCAGGTCTGCTGCTGTTTTACATCGTTGTGGGTGCTTTCCCTTTGCTAAAGCTGTGCCGCTGCATGTGATAGCAGCAGAGACGAGCCAGGGAACCGGAGCCATGCTGAGCCTTATCACAGGCTCCCGGGTGTTCCCATCCAAGAGCTCGAGCAATGGGAGGAATTGCTTTGAAGGATTGCTGGGAGCAGGACCTGGTGAAGCCCCTTGTCTATCCCAGCTGATTAGGAGAAGAAACTCAAAGTCACAAACTCCATCTCTCCTTTCACAGCCACGGACTCCAAAACCATTTATTTGAGGTCACATTTCTTTCCAAGCCAAAAAGTTGGAGCGTATCAGCACACAGGATGCTAAGGGCCTTCAGGGTATCATGCCATACTGCGTATCAGCCCATGAGTATGAGTATCAGCCCATCACCTAGGGTATCAGAGCCCCCAGGCAACTCATCTGTAACTCCTACTGCTGGGAATAACCAGGCCATGGCTATGAGACGTAGATACAGGGTGGTGAGCAAATAGGTTGGGCTTTGTCCCTGGCCCTGCTCATAGCAAATGCTGCTTCCCATCATCTGGCACTCACCATTATTGCATTGTATTAACTGGGTGACACGGTCCACCTGCAACTTGTCTTTGAGCAAGTCCCTGACATTTGCCATTTTTTAATGGCTCCAAACTTTTTCTCTGGAGAAAAACAGGGACATGATGTCAGTTTTATGAAGGTTTTTTTGCAGAGACCATGACAATTGAGAAATGCAAGCCCACATTTTCAAACTCTGGTGCCTAAAGTTAAGCTCCAAAGGCACGTGGCTCCCAGCTAAGACAATGTATGGTCTGATTTAAGTTTTGCACATTGCTGTTCACCCTCATTTAATACAGTTAATAAACAACACTGGAGTCCTGGCAGAGACACCTGGGGCATCCCAGTGATAGACTCTTCCTGGGAAAGCACGTGGTGCTTTGCTGCCTTTTAGCCAGCAGCTAACCCAGGAGATGGCTGCACATACCACCCAATGACAATGTGCTTGCGTTTGAATCGTTCTGCTTACATAATATCTGAGTGTTGAAATTAAGTGTCGTTAATAGGCTCTTACCAAAAACCTTGTGGAATTTCTCAAGCACTTTACCGTTTCTCTGCATAAAGCCTGTTTGTGGCATACGATGGTATTGAAATCTATCTAATCTATGCTAAAATACTTATCACCATGGTATATAAGCACTGTGCATGGATTGGAAACCATGAGACTGCCCGGGGGATTCTCTAAAGCTTACTTAAGTATTTAATGTTGATGTGATGTGATTTCAGTGAGCTGAGAGAGAGACAAAGAGGCATTAGACACTACTTAGAATTATACGAAGGAGGCCAAAAGATCGATATTAGAAAACGGTAGCTACTGATAAAGATGAAGCCAAGAATTTGGAAATAAGAAAGACTTTTTAAGTGTCTGCTCTGAGGAGCAGAAGAGACACAGAGAGGAGCTGGGAACCAGCGCTTGAATAGGATGCTGGCTGCAACCTGGACGCAGGTCCGTCTCTGGCTACAGCCCAGGCTGGGGACTTTGGTTCCAGCAGGAGCATTGGCACAGCCAAGTCAAAGCTGGCTAGGGGGTCTTGCCCCTCCGCTCAGGGTCAGACTGATGCCATATTTAGGGTCAGGAAGGAAATTTACCCCCTGGTCAGGTTGGTGGTGGTGGGGGGGGGGGGGGGGGGGGTTGCCTTCCTCTATAGCAGAGGTACAGTCCCTACCTGAGACCTCTTGGGCATCTATACGCATACTCTGGCGTGGCAGCTGCTTTAATTAGAGCAGCTCTGAGAGTCCTAATTAGCGTGCTCCAGCAGCCTCTGCATCATGTGCATTCAGCATCCCCACGTTTTAAAATGGTGGCCGGGGCGCTTCAACTAAAGCTTGTTCGACCACCCTCAGTTAAAATGCCCCCATTGCCGTTCTGAAACGTGGAGACGTTGAATGCAGGTGACACGGAGGCTGCTGGTGCGCGCTAATTAGGACACTTCAGCAGACTCGATTAATTGAGTCTTCTCCAACACGTGTTAATTAGGATGTGTCGGAGCAGAGGTCCACCATGTATCTAGGTGCCTCATGAGTTTATATGGACAACAGTTCATAGCAGCAGGATGTTGGCTGCGTGTTTCTCCTGCTTTCTCCATGGCAGGTTTGGGGGTTAGGTCTGTGTTGTGTCAGGGTCAATGGTCGTCTCATGTAGAGTTTATATTGTGGTTGAAGGGGATGATTTGGGCAGGGCTGATCCTGCCTCAGGCAGGGGTTGGGGTCCCTCCCAGCCCCCTGCTCTGTGACTCTGTGACCTCCCAACCTCTGCAACTCCACCCAACTTCTGCAAATGTTGTCAATCTGTTTTTGGCTCTGGCAGGTCAGTTTGCTCCATTTGAGGCGAAGAGTGAGACTAAGCATTTGCAAACGTCTGCCCCGTTGCAGTCTGCTCATAGCAGCTTCCGTGCGTGTAAGTTTTGGTGCAGTTGGGAAACCTCCTCTGTCACCTCCGCACTAGAACTGCCACAATCAGGTCGACATCCCACCCCCGGCCGTGTGCGGGAGCTGGGTGCTTCCATGTGAAGCTGTCCCCAGCTCTTGCACACCCACACTTTATTTCCATTTGATGAGCAACTTTACCCTTGCACAACATGGAAGAATCACAGACCCAGGTATCACACCCCACATTCGTGTGAGTAGCTTTTGTGATTCATATTTTAAGCTACAATCTGACTCAGCACTTGTTCCTATTAAAAAAAAAAAATGTGGATCTTAAAATACACAGGTTGCCTGGAGGAGTTTAAAAGCTTGACACGCTCTCTTTCTCTCTCATTTATTTATTTATATTTTTCCTGAGAGATTTTTTCCTTCCTCATGTCTTCCAGCCTTTTCTGCTCATGGAAACAGCAATATGTAGTCCTGTCCTTGCAGTATGTTGGCTATGCAGAATATGTTTCAGCTTCCAAGCACATCCTGAAGTTTATATATATATATATATATATATATAAAAGATTCCCTGACATTTCAGTGACAAGGTTTTACATGAAATCTTGCTGTCATCTTCCCTGCACTTTGTGCAAACACAGTTTCATTTGCATCTTGCTGAACAGCTTGATGCTCTCAAGCACAGCCAAATGCGCAACAAGCCACCCGATATTGTGACAGAGATACAAAGAGGAGGCTGAGGGGAGAAGGGCTGCTTTCCATCCCTCCCCAGTTATCTGGTTAAGGTTCAGTCTGAGAAATACACAACGTCTCATTTGGTTTCATGCAGGCAAAGGCAGCAGAGCAGAAAGCGCGCTGGCACCGGCAAGCACAACCTCACCAGATTGCTGTCAACAGAGCGATGCCAAGATGCATGTCCCCAACAGGTGTTACTAATAATGAAGACTCTCTCTCTGTTTTTATTAAAGCAGGGAGGTGGAGGGTCATCCTTCCTCTTGCTTTCCTTTCTTATGAATCTGTTGCTGTTCATTTACAGGTGTAAGATGTCACGACATGCAGGTGTGTCACAGGTGTGTGCTGGGACTGGGACATTCAGAACAAGCAAGCAGTAGCAGTAAGAGTAAGCAGGGTGTTGTTCATTGTGCTTTTACGTGCTCCAAAGAAAGTCAAAAGAGTTATTAAAAGCAATAGGAAATAAAATATAAAAACAAAAGCATTTGAGACTGGAGAAAAGCATAGGGAACTTCCTCTGGGACTTCCACATTACCTTTGGAGCTAATGCAGAATTGCCTATTTCCTTTTCTCCCTGGTTTTTATTTGCAAAAGTTTTTTTTCAGTTTTCTCCTCTGAATACAACATTAGCATCTTAATCTTCTCTAAAGGCACCTTTGTCTTATTTCATCTTCACATCCAGTTCAGAGTCAGTGAAGCAGTGAGGAAAGGAAGATTTATAGGAAAAACTGTTTATAAATTTTTAGACAAGAGTGTCTATTGAGCTCTCCCATGACAGTGTTATAGGGTATTTACAAGGAACCATGACCAGCTAATTATTATTTCCTTGGCCGGAAAGCATGGACTGAATTCTCTACGCTTTCTCCATGCCATTTCCCGTGGCACCAAAATGATAGCAATGATCATTTGTCTTGCAAAATGGCAGAAAAAAATCCTAAACAAATGAATATATCAAATATTTAGAAAGGAAGGTGGTGCTGACAAGAGTTTGGGTTGGTCAGATTTGACTGAGATAGAAAATGCCCAGATGTGACAGATGGGTTGTGGCTGAAGAAGATATGCACATTATTGCGAGGGGCAATATAGGAGTCAGGGCGTGGAAAACGAAGTAGCAACTGTGCATGGAGATATACTCCAAAGAAGTGCTGAGCAAGAAGATGCAATAATATTTTATTCTTTATAGGAGACACTTCAGAACTGGATCTTAAGAGATCATCTGTTTACATTAATAAACTCCTGCATCATTTACAGCCTCGTCCTGTGTCTCTGCATGCTGACCCCTCTGTGGATAAGCTGGTCTTGCAATTAGTGATTCTGGGTTTTTTTGGGCGGGGGATGGGGATGGGGAGGGTACATCCTTGTTTCCAATGAAGTGGACACAGCGAGATCATTGCACTGTTGATCGTGCTGCTCTCGATCGGTCCCGTTTGTCTGGTATGTTCCCATCCAAGAAACACATCTCAGGCTGCAAGGTGCCATATGGTCCCAATTTCAGTACAGGTGAGCACAGCGAGACCAGCTGCCGCTGGCTCCAAATTATGATGTCACTTAAGAAGGCAGTGCCTTAACCCTGCTTTCTGGCATGCTGCTCCTAGCAAGGCACCGAGGCCTGCTCCAGGGATGAAACAAGGGTTTCTTTTAACTGGGAAACAGGTGGTCATTTTTCTTCTTTGGCATTTTACAGCTGAACTGTGTGAGAGACATCCAGCAGCAGCCCTGGCCATAGCAGATACCTTGGATTAAAGTGCATCCCAGGTGCCTTAACAGTGAGCTTTGACTCCCACACTCTCTGATCTTTAAGAAAAAAAAAATTATAAGTAGACCGCAAGGTCCTTGTGGCATTTCTGATGAAAGCAGTTTCCATTGCTCATAAACTTGAAGTTTATGATTCTATTATTCATCAGTTTGGAGTTGCTCTGAACACAAAAATAATATAAGTTAGGGACAGAATTTACACTAATCATTTTGATATCAGCAGTAACACCCTGTCTTATTTCCTTACAACATAAAGTTTTATGTTTGTGCCATTAGGCTTACTGTACAGGAAACTGCTAAAGCTAAGCCTCGCTAATAAACAGACGCATGATGCGAACATTAATGCCTTCAAGCAGCTGCTTTTAAGCTTAGCTTTGCATAAAGCTACTCAGTTCACACCAAAGGTTCTTAAAAATAACTGTGCCAAAGAAGATCAGCCAAAACTATTAGTACTTCACACGTAGAAGTTTTTAAATAAAGACACGTTCTTAATTAGCCCAACAATTAATTGTATATGTCAGAGGTACGAGAGCAACAGTGTGAAATGCCAAATGTACGGAGCTTTCAGCATTCCTGTTTAATCATCTAACCCCTGGCTAATTATTTTAGTAGTTGCTACGTCATTAATTAAGATAGAGTCCTGGAAAGCAGAGAAGGAATGATGGCCTTCCGGAAGTATTATGCAAGTTTGAAAAAAAACAAGGCAAAACCCAGAAAGCCTCTCTTTCCGTGACTCGTGCAACATAACACCAATGACTCTGATCCAAAACTATTAGAATTAGGAAACCAATACAAACGCCATCTTTTCCCACTCCCACGCTCCCCAGAAAATAAAAATGCCCAATTTTTGTTGTTTCCAAGGCAAAATGTGATATTAATCTATAGGCGATAGGATTGCCCCAGAGATAAATACCTCCAATCATGTTTTACAAAATAAGAAATCAATTGCACATATCTAACAAAGTGAACAAAGTGAATATGGAGCAGAGAACAAAGTGACTGGGAACAGCCAATGTGGATTTATCAAGAGCAAGTCATGCCCCATCAACCTGATTTCCTCCTACGACAAAGTGACAGCATTTGTGGATGTGGGGAGAGCAGTGGGTGTGATATACCTTGACTAGCAAGGCCTTTGACACTATTTGCCATTACATTGCCTTTAGTTCTTCTTTGGCAGCCATCAGTCTCAGGAGACCATGGAGATTGCATCTTTGATGGGTTACCGGGAGCAGTAAGAGTTGGATATGAGTGAGGACCAGTGATCCCAAACCACCTTAACAAGGTGCTGCTGTTCTACCCTTCCTCAGGCATCCCGTACACCCCATTGTTATTAGTAAGCTAAGGAAATACAGTCTAGATGAAACTATCTAAGGTGGATATATAATTGGTTGGACTGTCGTTAGATATTAAGACCTTTCTCACTATGAGGGTGGTTAAGTATTGGAGCAGATGACCTGGAAAAGTTGTGGAAACACCACCCTTGGAAATTTTCAAGAGCAGGATGAAATGGTGATGCCTTGAGCAGGTGTTGGATTAGATGAACAGCCCATTTAGTCTATGATTGTAAGACTATTATGCAGTCTTAAAGCAGTTGTGTTAGCCCCTGTGGGCACATCCACATGTGCAATTACTGCAATTTGGCTTTACTGCACAGTAAACTAGTTTACTGCACAGTAAATGCCTGCACATGTAGACGGTGACACTTTACGGTGCAGTAGATTAGTCTATTGTGCAGTAAAGCACCTCATGTAGACATGACCCATGAAATCTCTTTGGCATTAGGATTCCAGGAAGGAAAAAGGACATTCCTTAGAGCCAGGAGGTATTGAGCACTGAAATTTTCTGAGAACAGAAAAAACAAAGTAGATGAAACCAAAGAAGTTTGCGGAAACTGGTTACTTTTGAGGAGTGGTGGCACAAACATAAAACAGGGTGGTTAAGCTCAGCCATCTTGGAAGTAGGAAACCTAGGTCCAAAGCCCTCATCTGGCTGCTTTAGACATGTTTTGTCTGCAGTTTGGACTGCAAACCCAGTCACTTTTATAGACCTCGCCAGCATATTGATCAATATATACTGCTCACACACAGGCTTTGCGGTCAGAGTAGGGCTGATCTGCAAACCTGACTGATCCGTGAACTCCTTACATACGCAAAACTTGGTATGTGGGCAAGGAGATAGGAGAGGGAGATGGCTGTTCAAGGTGTAGGAGAGTCCGGTGCCTGCATGATAAGACTAGAACAGGAACATGCAGGTCAGGATGTGAAACGAACCCATGACGCAGGGTGGTTTGAGACCTTCAAGATACGGATGGAATGAAATACGTCATTTGTTTCGATGACCGTCTACAAGGAGAGTTGGAAAGTTATGGGAACTTTGTAGTGGCCTTGGGGAGCCATCATGGTGTTGTGTCAACTACCTGGGCACAGATACAAATGCCTTAACTCCTGGTTTGATGCACCTGTTAGGCCAAACTATGTTAGGGCTGTGCTTGTAAACAATAAGCCTGGCCACATCTTTGCCACCAAACCCAGCCTGTGGTTTTGGGATCTGACTGGGGTTGGGATCTCCTGGCTGTGACTTGGTTGACACTGCAGCTTCTGAGACTTCAACACTGACAGCACATCAATAACCCGTGACGAGGACAACAACAACGGCACCAGTCACACCCGATGACAACTCCTTCTGGTGCAAAGAATACCAAATGATTTATCCAAAGCCCACGAGCTCCAGCAGGAAGGTGGATCTCACACAGGGAAAAAAAGCCAATGCTCTAGACAGACATTTGTTATTTGGCAAAAAGGGGTTTGAGCTTCAGGTGTGAAAGCAGGGACTCCTGCCTGCTGCCAGGGCACTCCAGCAACTTGCACAGTTCTCACTCCTAGGGGGGCTTGGGGGGAAAAAAAATTACTAAAGATCTCTTTCTTTTATCTTTTTTTTTTCTGAGGAATCAAAACAATTGCAAACTTTGATATTTTTCACTAAAAAAAGGACTTGTTTCTTATTGGCCAGGCCTAGTATTTCTTGTGAACAATGTTATATAGCTTTGGATGATTCCAACTCAATATTCAAGGATTCCAGGTGAGTATCTGGGATCTCCTGAGGCTGTGTACTGCTCCTTCGATTGTTTTGAGATTTTCTGCTCATAGACGTTGGCCAATTTATATAACATCAAAGAATCACAGACAATGAGGGTTGAAGGGAGCTCAGAAGGTCACATCTAGTCCAGCCCCTTGCTCCAAGCAGGACCAGCCCCAACTACATCATCCCAGCCAGGGCTTTGTCTACCTGGGGCTTAAACACCTCCAAGGATGGAGGCTCCACCACCTCTCTGAGTAACCTGTTCCAGTGTTTTACTACCCTCCTAGTGAGAAAGTGTTTCCCAATATCCAACCTAAACTTCCCCTGCTGCAACTTGAGACCTAGAATAATAAAGACAAGTTGATATGCTATATACAGACGGCTGTATCTCCTGGAAGGATGAAGACAGCAAGCTGGAGTTTGTATTGGAAAACCTGCTTGTAATATCTTTGCCTTCCTACTTTGTTACAGGCAATACAAGGCAGTAAAGACCATTTCCATGCCATCTGCTTAGAGTGGAGCTTCTTATTTGAACTCCTCTGCCTGGTGAAGGAACTCCTCATTTCCTAATTGCTGGATTAATGTTTTGAGTTTGCTAAGTTAAACAGAAGCAGAAATAGGCCGTCATTCAGAGACCAAGCACAATGAGGCAGCTGCAGATCCAACCCTGCCACTCAGTTCTGCCAGACAGAAACAGTGTCATTCCCACTGCAATTTGAAGCAATTGTGGCATTGATTCATCATTTTCAACCCATTTGTGTTCATGCACTTGTTTTGCAAACACAGGAAAGCAAATGGTGTTTATAGTAGACATGCATGCACACATGCATATACCCTGCTCTCCCCCGCACCCCTCCACACACACATGTACACGTAGAGCATATACGCGCAACCACATGGTGCTCGCTGTTCTGCTTTCTCCTCTGGTGACATGCTGCTCAGTAAAATCAAATCGTCATGCTTCTTGCCATTTTGGTTGGGGAGAATTATTTAAACTTGATCTTTTAAATAACCATCCCCAGTATCTGACTCCCGTTATTTTATGCAAACTGTAATTGGCTTTACCAAGTTAGAGGGTTTATTTATTTATTTGGTGGGCAGGCTGTGTCACAAGAGAGTGCATGAAAAGACTGCAAATGTTTTAAAACATCCTATTCATACTGATGCAATGTCTCAAGACCAAACTCAGTCTTATAAAAAGTTTGAGGTCCATAGATTGGTGCTGAGTGAGCTTTCAATTAGCAGAACAGGCATCTTATAAATGATTTAAACTTTGAGTGAGATATAATAGTATAGCCACTAAAAAGAAAGAAAAGGTTTGAGTGGAACCAAGACTAACGTGCAAATAATTCTCCTTATGTGGCCTTGCCAGTCCTGGAGCAAGGATTAGGTCTTCCCTTGGGGAAGAATGATCTTATAATGGGCCAGTTTCATGCCCCCAAGACAAAATGTGGAGACATTCCCCGTGGAAGCCCTGCTGGAACGGGCTCTGACGAGTGGTTGTGTGAAAGGGACCAATTGAAATGACTGCAGTATGAGCAAAGCAGCCAACCAGCTGATGCTGGCCCCTATTCCCACACTTACTGGGCATGTCTACATGTGCATTATTGTGCTGTGGTTACTGCAGATTAAATTTAGTACCTGTAATAATAGGTACTAACTAAATGTGCAGCAACCTGTGCTAGTGTGCAGTAGTGCCGGCACATACCTTTTAAGTGATGCTAATCTGTGATAGACTAGTTCTACCACGTATTAGCGCATTCGCACAGCTTTCACCACAACGTGCTAATGCACAGTGGAATTAGTCTACTGCACATTTAGCATCTCGTGTAGACGCGCCCAATGAGTACGTACTTTGCTGCTGGGGATCGGGTTTCTACCGTATGTTACATACATGCGACAAGTCAGGGACAGACTGAGTTAAGAGATGCTCTGCAATTCATCTGCCATGCTTGTTGGGGGGGAGCGGGGGGAAATCCGGTGTTTCCACAGGTAGATGCAATGACATTTTTGCGCAGGTGCAGTATACATCGACTCGTTTCTGCTTGGTCAACAAAGGTTACAACATATTTCGAAGGAGAGGATGGTACTAAATCCTGGATTTCACAGTTCCCTTTATGAGCACACTCCCAACCTTTCATTTCTTTTATTAAAAAGAGCTCTAAGACCTCCATGGTTTTCAAAAAGGGATAGGGATAGCCCTGGATCTGAGCAGAAGTGTGAGAGCATCTTCAGATTAGGCTCATTTATAGGTTGCTAAAAACCAGCCCCTAACACCTGTGTTGTGCTGGGAGTATTGTGCCTGAACCCAGCCTGCATCCACTGCACCCCAGGGGTCCTCAAGCCATCATGTTCCCCAGCCCACCTGCCGTGGAGAAGCAGGGCCCTCAGCAGATCACAGGTAGTCCGATCCCCAGCTCAAGGTAGGATCACCCCTGCCGAAACCATCCCAGCCAAGTGTCCGTCTAGCGAGCCTCTCCCAAACAAAGCTGCAGCAGCAACCCTCTTGCACAACTACCAGGCAAAATGCCCAGAAATATCAAGGACATGCTCACTTGCCCTGGGTAAAGGAGGAGGATCAGGGCCGCTGCAAGGCCAGGCCAATTTGTTATGCCCAGAGACGCATAGGCTGCAAGGACAGGAAGAGGTTTCTTACCATTCATTTTCCCAAGATTGTGTAGTTTTGCTAAGAGGTCAGATAATGGATGTGCTTGCGATAGTTTGGATAGGGATGGTCTTGCCTTAGGCAGGGGGCTGGACTAGATGTGACCTCTGGAGATCCCCTCCTGCCCCTCTGCTCTGCAAGTCCATAATTCGCCATGCTAAACAAGCTCGTGGTCTTCCCTCACCCCTTCTTCCTCCACAATGACGTCCTCTCCTCCTACCCTCTGTCTGCGGGTGGGAAATCCTGCCCCCACCAGCTGCCGGCTGCTGTTTAATGCCCTATACAGACAGCTGGCCCCGGCTACCGCTGGCCCATGCGTGGAAGGCAGGAGGGGGTGTCTGTGTCTGAGGGACATGAGGACGGATCGAGTCGTGCATGTCGCCGTGGGTGTTGGAGCTGTTTTGTGGATGGAGGGGGTGCTTCGAAGAGTCTGGATCTGTGCCCTGTTTCACTCTGAACAGTCACTGCACAGGAACTCAATGGCAGACGGAGACCCGTGAAGGGAACTGGACTGTTCACGGGTCAGGTTATGCAGCCGTGTGTTGTGAACGGAGAGATGGCACATCGTGCGGGGCTATGAGCCCCCAGGCGTGATGGTGGCACACGGCCCTCAGCCTCTCCCCGGGCCATCTGCGCTCTGCAGCTGCAAGAGGCAAATGCAAAGCCTGAGAGAGAGACGCTGTGCAATGCTTGCGAGGCTTCCCAGCCTGGCTCGATCTGGGCAAAGCCTCCGGTGTGCAGGCCTGACACCCTAGCAGAGGGCTGGCAGCTGCCGTGTCCAGGTGGGGTGTACATACGTTTGGGAGACGGGCTGGCTCACGCCACTTTAGACAGATGGCATGGTGCACGGTTGCCCCAAGGCCCTCCATGCTAGCTGTGCCATCTCTGCCTCCCCCAAGAGTCCCTTCCCCACGTTCCCAGCACATATCAAGTCAGCCTAGCCATGTCTGTGCCACCCTCCTGAGATCTCCCAGCGGCCTGTGCTGGGGGCATGGCAGGAGAAGGAGAGGGTGCAGCTAGTGCATTCACATAGCCTAGCAATTCGAGGTACAGGAAAGGGCCCAATGGGCTCAGCAGTAGACTGCAAAGATAGGGCAAGCCCAGCCTGCGGGAGGGTGGGCTGTTTACATGTCACACAGGGTTTGGCCACTCCAACACGGAGCAGGGCTAGAGCAGTCACCGTGGGTTGTCTACAGCAAGTCATGCCCACCCACCCTGATTTCCTTCCACGATAGGAGAATGGGATCTGCAGGTTTCTGTGGGGAACAGTTCATCGGTTATACCCCAGGTACAGTGCATCTTTCAACACTGTCTCCTATGATAGACTGTCTCCTGTGATGATTGTGAGGAGATGCTGATGGAAATGGGTTGACTGAGTTTGCAGAAGAGAAGACCGAGGGGGGATTGAATAGCAGCCTTCACCTCCCTCCAGCGGGGCTGCAAAGAGGCTGGAGCTGGGCTGGTCTCAGTGGGAGCAGATGATAGAAGGAGCAATGGGCTTAAGATGCACCAAGGGAAGTTGAGGTTGGATATTAGGAAAAACTTTCTCACTAGGAGGGTGGTGAAGCACTGGAGCAGGCTCCCCAGAGAGGTGGTGCAGTTTCCATCCTTGGAGGTGTTAAAGACCCAGGCAGACAAAGCCTTGACTGAGATGATGCAGTTGGGGCTGGTCCTGCTTGGAGCAGGGGCTTAGACTAGATGTGACCTCCTGAGGTCCCTTCAACCCTTCTTGTCTGTGATTATATGATAGTCTCATGAGTAAGCTAAATACACGTAAGATATCTAAAACTACTGTGAGGTGTTTACCTAATTACTTAGATAACTACTCTTTGAGCAAAAGTATCCAAGACTCAATATACAACTGGGAGCAGGTCTCAAGTGGGGCTCCCCTGGGATCCTTTTTGGGCTCACTTCTCTTCAGTATCTTCATTAGTGACATGGAAGATAGCACTGAGTGTGCACTCGGTTAACTGCAGATGACGGCATGCTGCATGGGTCGCAAGCACTTTGTGGGACAGGGTTCAGATCCTAAACGACCTTGGCAAACTGGGAAAAATAGTCTGAAATAAATAAGATGAAATGTAGTGAGGGCAGGGGCAGAGCCTTATGCTTAGGAGAAACAGTCTTATGAACAAATCCAGGCTGGGTTTGTTTGGCTTGGCTACAGTACTGCAAAAAAAGGATATTGTAGTTATAGTGAACTGAAAGCTGAACATGAATCAGCAGCATAATGCAGTCACAAGATAAAAAGCAGGTAATGCTATATCTGGATGTACTTACAAAATAATTGCTATGGAAAGCAGTGCTCCACGTGAGACTGGCAAGAGTGGAAGTAGTGTGTCCCGTTCTGGGTACTGAGCTTTCCTAAAGATGTGGACACACTGGATCATAGAGAAATGGGGCTGGAGGAGACTTGCAGAGGTCGCATCCTGCCCAACCCCCTGCCTGAGCCCCCTCCAAACCATCTTATACAAATCCAATCTCTAACATCTTAGTGAAACTACACAGTCATTGCATTTAGGAAATAATGAAGGAATGGGCACTATTTAATGGGAAGAAGAGAAGAGCCAGGCCTCCTACAAGGCAGCGATGTTCTTCTGCAGAGCTTTGCTGGAGACCTACACCCATTTGTCCTCTTTGCTGTGTCTATCAACAGTTTTGCTGCTCAGCTGTTCCCCTTCTTCCCTGCCAGCTTCTATCTCCTTCTCAGGCCTTTCAGGACCCCCTGCATTCATCCTCCTCCCATCTCCCATCATGGTGCTACGTGTCCATCCACATGAAATAGGGTGCCTGTTAGCTAATGCATGGGTGCCAAGATGGAGCTGTAATGAAGAATGGCACATGAGGGAGTAGGTGCACTTCCAACGAGACCAAGCTGGGGTTGACTGTGGCCCTGTGCTGCGTAATGCGTTACCCAAGAAGCTGGGAAGTCACAACAAGGATGAGGAGGTCAATGCAAGGATGAGGACGGTGGTAAACGGCAAGGAGGACAGGTCGCTGATACAGAGAGATCAGGTGTGACTGAGAAAGTGGGTTCAGTTAAACAAGAAACATTTCCATAGGGAAATATTGTGTGAGGTCCCTCGTTTAGGAGCAGACGATGCAACCCATGCCTGTAGGGTGTGGGGTAATTGAATAGTGACCTTGGAAAGGTGCAGGTGTTCGTGGCAGATAAGCAGCTGAACATCCATGCCCAGGACAAAGCTGTGCCCAAAGGGCTAATACAGCCCTTGGATGTACAAGCTGGGTAGTACATGAAGGAACAGGGATGATCTAAATGTCACCCCTGCTTGAATGCAGCGTCCACATCTGGCATTGCCAGAGGAGAGCAGGTCTTGAGGGTTCACACAACAGTCGTGGGAATGAGGAAGGGACTGGGGAAAAGTCCTGCCAGAGACAGGGAAGAGCTCAGTCTGATTCGCTTAACGAGAAGAGGAAGGGACGAGCTGATCCCGGAAAGGGAAAGAAAAATGTGGCAACAGAAAGATCTTCAATTGGCAGACAACGGTGTAGCAGGATCTCACTGGTAGGTGAAGCTAGACAACTTCAGGTTAAAAGAAAGATACGCATTTTTAATGTCATAGATTTCATAGACATCAGGGCTGGAAGGAACCTCGGAAGATCATCGAGTCCAGCCCCGCGCCCAAAGGGCAGGAAGTCAGCTGGGGTCATAGGATTAAGCATTAAGCATTGCAATTAAGCATTGCAAAACACAGAAAGAGAAGGATTCTCAATCACCAGGTGCTTTTAAATACAACTGTGTTTTTTTAAAGATATGCTCTAGTTCAAACAAAAGTTAAATGAGGGAAGACTTCTTGGATACGCATGGATCAGACAAGACAATTGCAATAGTTTCATCTGGCCTTATTAAATATAAATCTACAAATCACTAAAGAACCCCATGTAATAGAGTCTAAACATGCATTTTCATACACAGAGTTTTTATGCTTTTTAAAATAAAACTCGATAGGAGTAGTTGGAAACGGGAGGATTGAGGTGGGAAGAAGAAAAAAAAGACCAGCATAGAAATAGGCAAAGGAAAATGCTGAAAGAGATGTGACTGACACTAGGCTGACAGGTCTTTTCCCCACGGAAACTGAAGCCTTTCACAAAAGT
The DNA here is from genome assembly GCF_000455745.1 of Alligator sinensis. NCBI lineage: Eukaryota > Metazoa > Chordata > Crocodylia > Alligatoridae > Alligator > Alligator sinensis. The sequence continues at coordinate 1,218,751 of NW_005842184.1, read as the reverse complement.
GTCTTAGTTGCAATAGAAAAGTTCCTCCGGTCCAGGATGGAGGATGTGTTGGCAGGGGAGACCAAGGACTAAGCTGTTAGAGGGCGATGTAGGAAACCCAGATCCTGAGTCCTGCTCCGTATCACACAGGGCAGGGACTTAGACCCTGGTTGCCTGCATCCCTGCTCAGTAGCTCAACCCATCAGGCTCTTGGTTATTTGGGAGTGCGGATGGTGCGTGTCTATGGAGGAGATAGAGTTGCCTTGTTTTTTCAGGAAGACACTCAAAAGGCATCACTTCCATTTCACGCTGGAAAGAAAACCCGTGTCTACAGCCTTTGCATTTCCCAGCCAGCCCACTGACTATCACATTTGAAGGCTCTCCTACTCAGTGATTTCATGGCTTTCGCTCTCACACTCCTGTCCCCATTGCTAATCCGCCTGTTGAGCCCTGTCTCCAGCTACATTGCTGTGTGGTGCACGGGGCCCTGAAGCTCTGATGTGTTTCTATACCACCTTGCACACAGGGGCCCGGATCCAGACTCCAGGCCCTATGCACTAGTAGAATATGAACCAATGCCGTCAACTATAAATGCTGAAGATGCAAGTGCTGTTTGGGAGCACTTCCCCATCAGGCCTGTGGAAAGCACTTCACAAATACCAGACAAGCTTTCTATCCAGCCTCCCCTTGCTAGTAGCTATTTTAATATCCCTCCCCAAAGCCAACAGAGAGATTGTTTATTAGGTCTGAAAACTGGGTATCGCCAGCTCCGTTTTCCTATGGCCACATCAAAACCATCACTATCCAAACTGTCATGAAACAGGGACAGGGACAAGCCTGATTATAGCCCCACCAGACCGGCACATCAAAGCGTGCACAGAGGACACACCGCCACACAGACCGTCCACGGGACAACATGGCAGTGAGCAAGACAAAGATAACTACAAGCCTCAAATGCCTGGGATAGCAGTTTAATGCCCATCTCATGGCTTGACTGCGAGATCGTACACTGTGCATGCTTCGGTTTTGAACACCTGGTAGGCCTGGCAGAGCTCCTCTGAAGTCTTGGGCAGCTCTCAGCAGCACGGGTCCAACAGCAAGAGAGCACGCACAGTAAATTGTACCGCGGGCCTGGAAACAGTGGCTGTTCTCCGGCGAGCGAGGGGCGCTGCAGCTGTCCACTGATGAACAGAGGGCACGCGATATGGAGGAGCACGTGCCTCCGTCTCAGCTGCAGCTGGTCCTGTTGCCTCCTGTCTGTCAATACAGCCCAGCAGAATTTTAATCAGAGGTAGAGCCAAACGATTTGTGCAGCTTACATTCATAATGGGAAGGCTCCTCCTGGAAATGACTGCCACAGATGACATCAAATCTGTCACTTCATCTACATTTGGGGTGTTCCCATGGCTCTCACCGGCTGCAGAACCTTTAGGATCCAAAAAGTAGGCATATGTTGAAGCATTTGATTGTATAAGAGGGGTTATAAAAATGCACAATAGAAATGAAATATTTTACAGAAAATATTTTGCCTTATAGGTAGCCACTCAACGTGTAGCAAAGAGATCAAGCCTAATATCTATCTATCTATCTATCTATCTAGATAGATAGATAGATAGATAGATATACATCTATATATCATATACATATATATATATAGGTTTATATCTATATAGATAATCTATACTGATATGTATCTACAGATAGATAGATAGATAGATAGATAGATCACCAGGAAGGGATTTCACAGGAGTGTCGAGACAAAATAATAAGTTAATGTAGACTTAACTGGGTTGTAGATAGATAGATAGATAGATAGATACAACTTAGGGTTTTTATTCTTTTTTTAGTTAGCTGAGTTGAAAACATCTTTCTTTTTTTTTAATTTTTGCAAGTACCTTATCAAAAAAGAGAAAGAAAAAGCTGAAGCAGAGCATGGCTAATAGAAAGATCATTGGGATTCAGAGGATGATTGTGCAGCTCTGGACACCTGGTAAGGCTGGCACAATGCCTCAGTGCACAGACCCTTTGATGAGTTCATATCAGAATAATATTGGTTAGATTGAGACTTAACACTCCTATGGCTACAGAAATAGCATTAGTGCATTTTCCAAAGAAACTAGCAAACAAGGGCAAGCTGAACTGCTACTATTATTATTGTTGTTTTTATTAGTATTATCATTATTATTTCCCCTGTAGTGATGGCATGGAAGTAGCTCCTGAGCCTGGTTTTTCATTAGTTAGGAAGTTAAGTTCTTTGATTGGGATCACTAAGGAGGATGCTTCATTTCCACAAGAAATGTTCAGAGCAATTCCAGGGCTGTAATTCTACCCCAGATGCCGTCAGTGATCGGTGCTGGGCTGTCCTGCACGTCAGCATTTTAACACAGGGTCTATTCCATGGGATGAAAATGCACTTGAAATGGGCACACAGAAAAGCTTTATTCTGTTGTTTTTTTTTTAAGTTATAAAAATGGTTCAGAGAGCATAATGGTTCACTAGAAGGGGAGTTTATAGTGCTGGATCCAGTGCTAACTTCATAGAGCTATCAGAAGGAACATTTCAGGCAATAATGAACTTCACCCGGTCCCCAAATACATCATCACTGCAGAGAAAAATTAATTGTGCTCTCAGTGGAGTGGAACTGCAAATGTTTTGAGACCACGGCTTGCTTGCTTCATAATGAGGAGAAGAAATCACATTTCGGGGAAGTATTTCTGTAATCCTCTGGTCTCTGCGTGTTGCACGTCCCTTTCTGTGCCCCAGCCGCAGAGGATGGGAATCTGTTGCAAAGCTTTGGCTTTTAATTCGAGCTGGGGGAATACCTTCCTTGGGCTCTGGAGGGCTGCGGTTCAGGCCATGGTGGCATCCAGGCCCCAACCTGTTTGCACTGCTGGGGCAGCACCAAGCCAGAGCAGGAGGCAAGAGTGGGGCAGGCTGCACCTCCTAGCAAAGGGATGGCCATAACCTCTTTAAATAACGCTCGAACCATCCGCTCGTGTGTCAGTAACTTGAAGTGCCGTCTATGGTGGCCTTGAGGAGCACACCAGGGGATTTCACAAGGCTCCAGGGCAACAGGACGGCTTGAGCATCACCAACCTGCGTGACTGCCATTCGATCAGCAGTGATGACTGCCGAAGAAGAGAGAAAAAGGTGAATAGAATCAGAAATAAAGTCATTTCTACTCGGGACTCATCTCCCGTTAGACAGTTCACTTTAAAAAAACAAAAAAAAACAAAACCCGCTAGAAATAGCCAAACAAGTTACCAAAGTCTGGCTACACAATGTAGTCATTTTGACTAAAAGTGCCAAGATGTACTAACTGATGCTATGCAGTAGCTTCTCAGATTCAGCATTTGCTTCTCGATATCCAGACCTCTAGCATCTTAGGCACCAGTGTCTATTAATACGTAATTACTTTTTAATGACAATCACTATGCAAAACAGCAAATACCTTGTCCAGGCTTTGTGTGTCAAGCCACAGTTTAATCGACTGGATGCACAGTTATCTGTGGCAGTGTAGGGAATATTCTTCTTCTGCATATATTAAGAGGAAATGGCCTGTGCTATGTGGCATAGCATCTGTGCTGAGATAATCCAGCCGTCAGCTAAAATACAGCAGATCCAAGGGGACTGTGAATCCTCGCAGAATCAAATAGAGAGAGAGTGCCAGTGACACAGAAAATGACTCTGGCAGATCATTTCTACTGGGATGCTTGTTTAGAAGACAAAATAGCTTGCTCCCAGAAGTGCCATGTGTTAGATTGCTGGTCAGTCAACCTATCCCCTGTAATTCATTGCTCCTACTGCAAAATCTAGAGTTAGAGAAGTCAAGCATATTTCATCTCAGACCATGTCCTTATCACCGAATGAAGAAGGCACAATTACTCAGGATGTATGCATGCAAAAGTGCTTGTGCAAGTCATTTTTTCCTGTTGCACAGCACATCTCACTGTGGTTTATTTTCACAAAGCTACCCTGAAAATGAGTGCATTTTTTTCTGCAGGAATATTGCGAATATTTCACACAAACATAGCTAATAGCTGACCGGCTATCATGAATAAATCCAGAAAGTCACCAATTAAACCAGTGGTGTGCATCCAGGTTTTTATTTTAGCTTCTGATGTGGGTCAGGTCTACATAACCATGCTCATCGTGAGGCCCTTGGTACAAACCTTTATTTGTATTGGTGAATTCATCCCTGTGTGAAGAGTCTCAAAAGAACTGCATAACAGGACAATTACACGATCACCAAAAATAGGGCTGGAAGGGAGCTTAAGAGGTCAGCTAATCCAGTCCCCTACCTAAGGCAGTATCATCCCCCATCCACATCATTTCAGAAAGGTGTTTGCCTACCCTTCCTTTGATTCAATTCAAACCATCTTTCTAGTTTATTAAGGTCATTCTTAATCTGAATCTTAACCTCCAAAATGTCTGGTAGTCCACCCAGCTTGGTGCCTTGCACAAATTTGCTAATGGTGCATTCAATCCCATCCTCCAAATCATTAATTAAGATATTAAATGGTACCCAGAACAGACCCCTGGGGAATCCTACTCAATACCTCTCCAGCCAGTTAAACATTCAGCTGTCGATGACTGCTCATTGAGCACAATGATCCAAGCACTTACTATAGCCACCTTACATTTAGGTGGTATTTCTGTTCCCATTATTACTAATGAGAATGTCATGGGAGACAAAAATATTAAGCAATAACAGAGAGACCCCACTTGATACCTCCTCCCAACTTGACACTGAGCCTTTGATCACTACTTGTTGTGCATGATGATCCAACCAGCTCTGTATCTACCTTACAGTACTTTTGTCTCGTTTGCATTGCTTTTGTCTCTTATGACATTCTCATTAATAAGATGTGTCAAAGCTTTGCTAAAGTCAAAGTATATCACATCCACGTCCACAGAGCCTGTCACCCTATTACAGAAGGACATCTGGTTGGCGAGGCATGACTTGCTCTTGGTGCATACATGCTGGCTGTTCTTGATCCCATTGTTTTCTTCCAAGTGTTTCAAAACAGATTCCTAATGACCTTCTACATAATCTTACTGGGCATCAAGGTGAGGCTGACTGGTCTCCAAATCACCTTTCTTCCCTTTAAGAGCCTGTGGAAGTTGGGTGAAATGCTAGATGACGGGAAAAACACATATATATTGCCCATCTTTCAGAAAGACAACAGTCAGTGGCTCTGCAATGACCTCTGCTAATTCATTGGGTGCTCTGGCCTTGCCAACTTGAACACATCCAGGTTCTCTAAGTAGTCCTTAAACGTCTTCCTCTTCTTGAGGCTGCTCATCTCTTCCTCTAGCCTTTCTTCCAGCTGTGCTCATGATCTCAAAGGTGATCTGATTCATGAAGACTGACGTGAAAAAAGGCATTTAAACACCTCAACTTTCTCCTCCTCTTCCATTAGTAGATTTCCTTCTCCAGTCATGAACAGACGTATGCTTTCCTTGATCTTCCTCTTACTAATAACATACTGGTAAATGCTTTTTTGTTGCCTGATATGTCCCTTGCTAGCTGCATCTCAGTTTGTGCCTTGGCTTTCGTCATAATTACTATCCGCAGCTTGCCTGGAATGGAAGTCTGTCTCTCGAGGAACCCATATGGCTGTTCAGAAACTGCATTTGTATTCATGTTATCCCGACTCTGAGTGGCAAAACCAAGGAAATACATGTTCACTACTTATATAAGCTAGAGATAAAAATACAAACATACAGCTCCCACACTCAGCTATCCTGGACGAAGTGCTAAACCCATTGAAGTCAATGACACAGTTCATATAAATGCCACCCAGAGACTTTCCTCGGTTAACCTCCTTCTTGATGTCTTGTCTTGATTGTCGTGGCGGATGGGTCGGCATCGACCTGCAAGGGTGTGGGCAGTGGGGTCCCACAGGGTTCGGTCCTTGGACCGATACTCTTTAATGTGCTCATCAGCGACTTGGACGAGGGAGTGAAGTGTACTCTGTCCAAGTTTGCAGATGACACAAAGCTATGGGGAGAAGTGGACACGCCGGAGGGCAGGGAACAGCTGCAAGCAGACCTGGGCAGGTTGGACAAGTGGGCAGAAAACAACAGAATGCAGTTTAACAAGGAGAAATGCAAAGTGCTGCGCCTAGGGAGGAAAAATGTCCAGCACACCTACAGCCTAGGGAATGACCTGCTGGGTGGCACGGAAGTGGAAAGGGATCTTGGAGTCCTAGTGGACTCCAAGGTGAACATGAGTCGGCAGTGTGACGAAGCCATCAGAAAAGCTAATGGCACTTTATCGTGCATCAGCAGATGCATGACGAATAGGTCCAAGGAGGTGATACTTCCCCTCTATCGGGCGCTGGTCAGACCGCAGGTGGAGTACTGCGTGCAATTCTGGGCACCACACTTCAAGAGGGATGCGGATAACCTGGAGAGGGTCCAGAGAAGGGCCACTCGTATGGTTAAGGGGTTTCAGAACAAGGCCTACGAGGAGAGACTAGAGAAACTGGACCTTTTCAGCCTCCGCAAGAGAAGGTTAAGAGGCGACCTTGTGGCTGCCTATAAGTTCACCACGGGGGCACAGAAGGGAATGGGTGAGTGTTTATTCACCAAGGCGCCCCCGGGGGTTACAAGAAATAATGGCCACAAGCTAGCAGAGAGCAGATTTAGACACTCTTTCCTGCCTATGCAGGGGGTCGGACTCGATGATCTATTGAGGTCCCTTCGGACCCTAACATCTATGAATCTATGCAAGGAGCCCCATGTCCATGAAGAACTCAAGTGGGGCCACCACTGTCTTGCCTGCTTGCTGTTCAAATCAAGATGAGTCAACAAAGCAATGCCACGACCTCAGTCCTATTTCCAGCTTCCCTTGTGGGTAACTCTATGCTGCCACTGGAAAGGCATCTCCTTTCCCTTTCTGGAGCAGCAGAGAAGACTAGAGCATGCTGGATGATGGCATGGTTTGGGGTGTGTCTGCACCTCTGGGCTTTTACCCATTGCAACACCGGCATGGAGATTTGCTAAGGTGAGTTTGGCTGACTATGCGCATCCATAGACTGGAGCTTTGCAATGGGGAGGCAGGTTTGATTGGGGTCAAATGGCCATCTTAATACAGGGATGTGCATCCTTTCCCCACTCTCCTCCTCACAGTGCTGGAGGCCAACCACACATTGCAGGCAGGAGGGGAAGGAGGTGGTTATTTTGACCTGGGGTTTGCAACCCAGTGCTAAGAAAAGTGGCTGTGTGGATCAGTCTTGACATAGCCAAGCATAATGTGGTGCTCTCAGGGCACCCAGGAGGGAGTCAGGAACACTGCTGTCTGCCACTGCATCAATCCATCAATCTTATTAGGGGTGCCTGGACCACAGGTTTTATCACCAACCCATTCAGGAGCATGAACAACCTGGCCCTGCTGCATTACTAAGGTCCCAGTGCAGACGCAGTGTTACAAGAGCCCTTTGGCCAGCGCAGCTCTTGGCATGCAGAGACTGGTAGAAGTGATGCTGGGGGAAGCGCTCTTTGCTGCTAAAAGCTTCATCTCTGCTGGGCATGTTTGCAGGATGCTCCTACGGTGTACCCACCAGGCAAACCCCTCTCCTGGTTCTCCCTGGGCTGCTGCAGTTTGCAACCCACACGACTTTGTATGTGCCCAGGGTCCTCTTGTGTAATGCTGACCAGTCTATTGCCTTCTGATGGCTTGTCTTGGGGAGCAGTACTGACAACGAGCCTCCTAAGAGAAGCTGTGGATAACTCAGGTAAATGGGGTAGCTCAGTGTGTGTCTAGACCAGCTACCTCTGGGCCAGGTTCATGTGACCAGGTAGAGAGGGGTCACCATCAGGATAACGAGCAGGCAGTGTCACCTACTGCATCTCCCCCTGGCCACAGAGAAGTCAGAGATTGCTGCCAACTCCTACCCATGATCTTAAAATGTTGTAGAGCTGAAAGCCAGGGAGGAGCGAGCTCTGAGGAGAGCTAACTAAGCATTGCTGTCAAACACCATGTAGTACCAACACTTCAGGAGTGAGAAATGGCCTGAAATTAAAGAGCAAATGTTTTCCATGTGAAATTCCACTGAAAACATCATCTCTTCCTCATTAAACCATAGGCAGTCCAAGTTCCCTCAGAGGAAGCCCTGGCAAGCCCTTGCCAAATGGACTGAACCTTTGCCATGGGCCTGGATGTGAGGAGCTGAGCGTCGTTGCTAATGCCACAAGGTTTCAGCTGGCTGAGACGTAGCCTTATTGCCACCGTGCTGCTTCTGCAGGGCTCCTCTTCACTGAGGATGGCTCCCGAGTGCCCGTGTGTCTGGGGAGACTCAGGAGTGCAGGTGCCAGCTCTGGAAATGAGCTCCTTGCAGCCATCGCATGCCTGCAAAAAACTGTCACCTTCACCCCGCTGACAATGGGCTCTGTTCCCCTTCCTCGGGGCTTCAAGCGACCTTGTAGAGGAGCTGGGCTGGGGATTTCCCCAGGAGGGGTCAGCCCTTATTCCTGGCAAGGTGCAAGGACTCCAGGGGTTTGTCCTGGATCATCTGAAAATGTGAAAATGAAAACTATGCCTCTCGCTACCCACGCACATCAAGGTAGGTCACTGTATGGATGAACAGACCAGCTTCAGTGTGATGCACACATGAGTGTTCGTGATAGTTATGGCCATTAGCATGATTAAAACCCCGGTGTCAGTGATTCTTTGCTTTATGCATTTTAGCAGCAAGCTCATTTTATGCCATAATCACCCCTGGGATTTGAGGTGTATGAGAAGAGCCGGCTGCCTCGCCCGCTCTGCGAGCTGTGCCTGACTCCTGAACGTGACGGCAGGGGAGCACGAGGGCTCCTCTTCTCCCCGAGCTTCCTGTGCTGTGGTGCTGCAATCACCCTTCAGACATCAGAGCAGCATTTTGTCATTGTTTTTGCATGTTTAATCACTTGTGCAGGAGGCAAAAGTGACTTAAATCAAGCCATACTGCTGGTGAATACACCCAGTTATTTCAGCACGAAGCTTTTCGGTGGACAATTTGTTTGCAGTGAATGGATTGCCTGAAAACAAAGAAGTATGGCATTTTGATTAAACATAGGCATTGCTATATCTTGTTAATTATTTCATTCCCAAGTCCATTAAACAATTGTAAATTCAACTGAAGTTGGCACCAAAAGGTAACTCACGAGCCCTTAAAATTAAGAAGATTGTCATGCAAGTATAGGGCCAACCCCAGATGTGAATGGCAGAGCGTTCCTCTATGAAAAGGAAAGGAGAAAGGACTACAGAGCAGGGGGCAGAAAAATCATGGATAGTAAAACAAGACAAAATAGTTTTAAAACCTTCAGGTCTAATCATAGAGAATGAGAGTTGGGAGGGAGCTCAGGAGGTCACATCCAGTCCAACCCCTTGCTCAGATCAGGACCAGCCCCACCTACATCATCCCAGCCAAGGCTTTGTCTACCTGGGTCTTAAAAACCTCCAAGGATGGGGACTCCACCACCGCTTCAGGGTAACCTGTTTCAGTGCTTCACCACCCTCCTTGTGAGAGAGTCTTTCCTAACATCCAACCTCAACTTCCCTCACTGCAATAATTATGAATGAAACTGCAGAGCCTGGCAGCCACTGCCGAACCTGTTCAGAAGAAGTGTGTTGGTGTGCATGAGGGTAAGGCAAGTTTATGAACTGAGATTCTGGGAAGGGGTGTCAGTCATGCTTTGCACACTTCTAATGCCTTTCATCACAAGGATGCAGCAACCTAACGCTAAATCCAGACTACCAAGGTAAACTGAGGCACACAGAAGTGAAATGATCTGGCCTGGTATAGTGATCACCAGGTTCAGGAAAAGCAGACATGTATGAATGAGAAGAACTAACAACAAGGGACTTTAGTGTGGAGCAGTTGGCAACTTCTGCAGACTCTTGGCCTTTGCTAACTAACTAGCTAGCTGCTTCCTGAGGGACCATCTCCCAATTCCCAACCTCCTCGGTCTCCCAGTAGGAAGCATCTCTAAATTATAACATCTGTCACAGTGAGTTAGCGATGCCTGCAAGAGAGCACACACCTGCCCACTAGCACTCCCATAGTGCACACGGTCAAGTGAGCCCTCCCGTCCTGATGGGTGGTGCACCTCCTTGCTTGTCCCATGCAGAACTTAAGAGGATTAATCCCCGCCGACACATGTAGCAGAAAGGGCAAGGAGTGGGGGACAGCCAGGAAAGCCCAGAAGCATGGGAAATACCCAAGGTAGAAAATAGGCATAGTTACACCTACATCAGCCCTGACCAGTGGCTGTCCATCCTCTTTTTGAACACCTCGACTGATGGAGAGTCACCACTTGCCACAGGCCTGTATTTCACTGCCTCCCTGCTCTAACAGTGAAGAAGGTTTTTTTTCTGCATCTCCAATCTAAACTTACTTTTCTGCAACTTCAAGCCATTGGTCTCCATCCTCCTCTTTGCAGGGATTTCCCTCTCCTTTCTGGCAGCTCTTCAAGTATTTGCAGACTGCTGTCAGGTCCCGTCTTAAGTGCCTTTTCTCAAGCTAAATGTGTCCAGATCCTTCAGCCTTTCCTCATGTACCACTTGTCTTCCAAGCCCTTTTCCAACCAAACCATTGCAGAGGGGTGGGAAAGGCCCGTGACAGCCAAAGCGGCAACCTCAGCCCAGCCCGAAGTCCTCTGCCGCGGCACTGAGTGCGTTCAGCTGAGGAGCTGTCGCTCTGTTCACACGTCAAGGGCCAGATCTACTGCAGCCGCGTGGTCTGTCTGTGGAAGGATCCCGTCAGGACTGTCCCGCAACCCCACCATGTCGGCTGTGCAGGTTCCCCAGCCCAACGCAGGCTGCATGGGTGCCCCTGGGCTGAACCACCCCACCCCACCCCACCCCACCCCACCGCAATACAGCCTGGTTGGGAATCGCTGCATGAGTGGGGAGACAGGGGAGTGAATGTATGAACCAAGAACATCACCACCCCATTGGCCGTGTAGATACTTATCCTTCCCTGTGGTACGTATGAACCAGATGCTGAACAAATCAAACCTTCTTCAGTTTGATCCTGTCTTAAGTGGCTTAGTCTCTTTTAAATGAAGCAATAATATTTAGCCACAGCCAGCTGAGAAGTCATCCCAGCATGGGAAACGCCGTGAGCTCTATTCAAAGGAGACCCACTCCCTAGCGCCGAAGACCTCTGTTGTACTGGGAGCTACTACTCACTTGCAGAGGAGGAGGTGGGGAAGGTGTCTTTCTGGGTCTCTGGTCAAATGGTCAATTTAGCAGAACATCCTATAAATGCAAGGGACATAAATGTCTGTGCTGCATCTCAACCTCAGGACCACAGGGAAGTCAGAGCCAAATGTCCTATGAATGCAAGGGAGATAACTAGCTGTCTGCATCTCAACCCTGGGACCACAGGAAAGTCAGAGCCAAGGTTGCCACCATGCCAGACAGAAGGAATATCTGCCTAAATCAACACTGAGAGAAGTTGGAATAAGGGTGGTGAGGTGTGAATGAATCAATCAGGCCCTAAGATGTCTCTGAGTTAAAGACTTGCCTGAGTTTGAGAGCGTGACTAGCAGCATGTTAGCAAAAACAAGAGAACTCACCTTCTGTCTGTACAGAGCCCAATTCAAGAGGGGATCTAAGGAGTCACCTTGACAGCACCAGGATAAGACACCTTATTGCTTTTTCTGAGCTTTGCACAGAAATAATCACTGTGGTATCATGTACAGATGACAGGATTCGTTCTACCAGGAGCTCTGCTACACACAGGAGAATGCAGTTTGAATAGGACAAAGCCAAGGTCCTTGCAAATTGGGAACTTTTTTGACTTGGAAATGTCTGGAAGTAACCAGATAAAATGGCACCTTTCTATTCCAGAGTAATTCCTTCATTCAGGCAGTCTCTTATTCAGGTTTCCCATAGGAGTCATGGAAATCAGTTCACTCCTGTTGGCACTATAGACCCAATGCAGTCAAGAGGAATTTTGCTGCTGGCTACCCCTATTGTATCATCAGTACCATTGCTTCCGGTTGCACGGTCATCAAACACACTTTTGAAACTCCTTTGAAGGCATTTATTTTGCACAGGTGTCACTGAAGGTTTCCTGCAGTGTGCAAAACTTTTATTATTCGTGCTGATGCATGAAAAAGGGAAGAAAAAAATATGTCAGAACTCAGCATAGGTTTGTCGAGCTGGCAGCCTGAAAATTAAACCTGGTGAAGAAGTTTATAACTAGCAGGAAAATAGTATAAGGAGATCCAACTGCTGGAATCTGAAGCTAGGCAAATTCAATAGAAGGCATTCATTTTTAAGGCCAAGAGTAAGTGAGTATTGCAACAACTTACCTTAGGGATCTAGCAGATCCTCTGTCACTTGAGGCTTTTAAAACAACACTCAGGGTCTTTCTAAAAGATAGGCTTAATTACAAGTTATGGGACTAATACAGAAACTTCTAGATGGAGTTGTTTGGCCCCTTTATATATAGGATGCCAGACTAGATAGCCATTAATGCCCAAAGGCAACATTTTGACCATTTTTGGTTAATAACTGGAACGTCTAATCATGTGCTTTAATGTGCATTAGCCTATTTAATGTGCATTAAAGCATCACTAAAAACTGTGCTATTTAGTTACTGCACATTAAAATAGGCTAATGCACATTTTTTAGTACCTCATAATGGAGGCACTAGTTTTAATGTGCTTTAGCTAAAGGGCATTAATGCATGTGTAAATGTGCCCCCTGCGACAATAAAAGCAGGACATGATGCATCTAAAAAAAAACATAGAATCATTGAAAATGATGGCTGGAAGGGACCTCAGGAGGTCACATCTAGTCCAACCTCCTGTACGAATCAGGACCAGCCCCAGCTCCATCATCCCAGCCAGGATTATGTCAAGCTGGGCCTTAAAAACCTTCAGGGATGGAGACTGAACCACTTCTCTGTGTAACCTGTCCTAGTGCTTCATCACCCTTGTCAGGAGAAAGTTTTTCCTAATATCCAACATCAACTTCCCTTGCTGCAATGTGAGCCCATTGCTCCTTGTCCTGTCGTCTGCCCCCACTGAGAACAGTCCAGCTCCATCCTCTTTGCAGCCCCGCTGCAGGGAGGTGAAGGCTGCTATCAAATCCCACCTCAATCTTCTTTTCTGCAGACTCAGTAAGCCAAGGGACATGGTCAAACCACTTCTTAGACATCAGGGTGAATGCATCCCCCCACCCCCAGGAGGTTAATAATTCAGCACAATGAGGGGACAAGTGCCCTCCACAGTCACAAGTGCCACACACCATCACTCCTGACCTCTTCCCCATTGGCAACAGTGTAGGTGTGCAGGTCTATGTGCAAGCAGGAGCCAAGGGTCGCATCCCACACACTCTCACAGGCATTTTTGACTTTGGCCCTGACCAGTCCCACCAGAGCCAGTAGAGACAGCCCCACTCCGCGGTGTGTGCCAGCTTCCCAAGCCGCACACGGTCACACCCTGTACTGCATTTCCATGCGTGGTAATGGTTTGGACAACATTAGAAGATGCTGAACAAACAGCTTCACAAGTGCTAAATAGATTAGAGGCTTAGTGATATCCAAACTACAAAGTGTGATGCAGCCCTTCTGATCGCTTTCTGTAAGTACTCCTCTGTGCAGGCTGGGAGCTCACTGGAGGAGGAAAGTCCACTTTCTAGGTCTCCCAGCTGTGGGAAGGTAGGTGTGCCCCATGGCTGGAGTCCCATCAGCTGCGGGGAGCTTGACACTTTACAATGCAGAGGGAGCCCAGGATTAGGATCCTGTGCTCCTCCTGCCCTGGCAATAAGGTGTCATGGGATCTGAAGCTTGATCCTACAGTCACAGGTCCTGCCACAAATATGCAGCATGGCAGAAAACATGACAATGGAGACTGTGCTTCAGATGCAATTATGTTTTTAATTGCACATTTGCCAGGGGCCTAAGTGTCAGCACATCAGTGCCTAGCCCAGTGGGACCTGGGTCTTAGTGGAGGACCTTTGGCTACCACAATACACACAAGTACATCTCAGCTCCCTGCAGGGGGGCTGCAAAGAGGATGGAGCTGGGATGATCTCACTGGGGGCAGATGGCAGGACAAGGAGCAATGGGCTCAAGCTGCAGAAAGGGAAGTTGAGGTTGGATATTAGGAAAAACTATGTTACTAGGAGGGCAGTAAAACACTGGAACAGATTACAGAGATATTGTGGACTCTTCATCCTTGGAGGTGTTTAAGACCCAGGTAGATAAAGCCTTGGCTGGGATGCTCTAGTTGGGGCTGGTCCTGTGTTGAGCAGGGGTTGGACTGGATGTGAGCTCCTGAGCTCCCTTCAACCCTCATTGCCTGTGATTCTGTAAATGGGTGAGTAAGGAAACATCAGCCATTGCTTGTGACTACCTTAATAGATTAGTTAGTACATTTTTCAAAGGTAAAGCCCCAAGGCATTGACTTCTCTCCAGACAGTAAGTTTGAGAGATCTTTAATCTTTCACAAGATTGTTGCCTGGTATTAACCTTAATCAAAAATTTACAGATGCACTAATTCTTGTTGTCAAGAAAGCACCCGCACTGCAGCTGGACTGCTGAGGAAGCAGGGAGGTCACATACTAAATACTCCGAATAATTAAAAAACAGCTGTGATAGCAAAGCTGCTGGTTATTAATAATTAATTACAGGTTTTTCCACCAGTTGGAGAGCGTAATGCTGCAGTCTGCTGGGCTGCGATACTGCGTCGGAGACAGACAGCTGAGCGCTGGTGTGGCGGCTCTGTACTTCTGCTGAAGCATTTGGTCCTGGCTGTGTTTTAACCTGGGAGAGGAGTTAAAAGTGGCCCATGAGGCTCATATTAACCTCTCCACAGCAGAATGAGTTTGGGGTCACAAGAAGCTTGATTACTGCAGCTTACCGACAGCAGGAGAAGATGCACTTGACCAGCTTTGTTCTGAGCAGTGGTTGGTTTTTTTTTTTACCAGAAAGGGGAAAAACAATCTCTGCAGGTAGTTGGGGTTTTGTTTGCTTGTTCCTTTTTGGTTCTCTGCTTTGTCTTATTTCTAATTTTGTTCCCCCAAGTTAAGAGTCCACCCTAGCCCACTCTGTCAGCCAGGCTGGGCTGCCAGGAAGTGGTACCTCTGAAACCACGAGGCTGCATTGACGATGAGGGGAAGCCAGGATGCCGATCTGGACCTCTTTGAACTTCAAGGGGCTGGGTTTGGATTTGAACGTGTGGATCTGAACCTGCTCCAAGGGGATTAGTTGCATGCCAGATTTACACCCTGCAGGAACACATGCTTCCTGGGGAAGGGCCTGATCCAGCCAAAAGATTACAGACAAGAAGAAACGCACCAACTTTATAGACACAGATGCACTACCGTGTGTGAGGCCCCTTTTAGATACCATGACTTCTTGCCTCATCAGAACTGTTAGTACCAATCGTAGGAGCCAATGGTCACCTCTGACTGTCCTCAGCAAGGAATACAGCTGTGACCCATTTGGGGACCTTTCGGTCAGCTCCAACCCCATTTTGGGGGTACAGCCGCAACACTCACGAAATGCACGTTCACCTGCTTGTTTGCTCTAAGACCTTGCCCCGGCAGGCGGGCTTGTCCTTCTGGGAAGTCCTCCAGGTGCTTGTCATCACTTGCTCCTCTGACCCAGGTTTTGCCCCCGTGCTTGGATTGCCCTGGAGCACCTGGCTCAGAAACAGCATGAGCGGAGGCTATTCCAAAAACTAGCTTGGTTTGTTAAAGTAGCCTTCATTTATGTGTTAATCAGGACATGCTTCTTATCATAGTCATCAGCCCCCAGTTACAGATAAGCCAGAGAGAGGCTGGTCTTGGAAGAGGGCTCACAACTGCTAAGGAAGCAAGTACATCTTCCACCTTAACCCAACACAGCACTGGGAGAGCCACTGGCAATAGCATCATGGAGCAGCGGGGCTGGAAGGGACATGCAGAGGCCATCGAGTCCAACCCCGGCCTGAGACAGGATCAGCCTTGCCCACCATCCTATGCAACTCCATCGTGCAACCTCTTAGCAAAACTCGACGGTCAACCCACCTGAACTTGCCCCAGAGAAAACAGAGGAGGACAACAGTAACATCCTGCTTCTGTACAGGTTGCTAATACACGCTCGAGAGATCCCAGGTAGAGGCCACGTGCCCTGCTACAGAAGAAGACCCCCCCCCCCCCCC